>NW_012106253.1:3041387-3105072 GCF_000951045.1 Mandrillus leucophaeus | reverse complement strand
TTGTTTACTGTGCCCTGTCCCCAGAGGTGGAGTCTACAGAGACAGGCAGGTTTCCTTGAACTGCTGTGGGCTCCACCCAGTTCGACCTTCCCAGCAGCTTTGTTTACCTACTTAAGCCTCAGCAATGGCAGGCGCCCCTCCCCCAGTCTCACTGCTGCCATGCCGGTAGATCACAGACTGCTGTGCTAGCAATGAGGGAGGCTCCGTGGGCATGGGACCCTCCCGGCCAGGTGTGAGATATAATCTCCTGATGTGCCCGTTTGCTTAAAACGCGGTATTGGGGTGGGAGTTACCCTATTTTCCAGGTGTTGTGTGTCTCAGTTCCCCTGGCTAGGAAAAGGGTTTCCCTTCCCTCTTGCACTTCCCAGGTGAGGTGATGCCTCCCCCTGCTTCAGCTCTCGCTGGTCGGGCTGCAGCAGCTGACCGGCACCGATTGTCTGGCACTCCCTAGTGAGATGAACACAGTACCTCAGTTGAAAATGCAGAAATCACCGGTCTTCTGTGTCACTCGCGCTGGGAGTTGGAGACTGGAGCTGTTCCTATTCGGCCATCTTGCTCCGCCCCCCCGCCATTGTTGTTTAACCTCAGGATGGCTTCCACTAACTTCAACCATGCCCATTCCAGAATGTAACTGTATGACTGTTCCATGAGCAATTTCACCACAGACACTGAAACCACCACTGCATCAAGCATAAAAGTTCAAAAAATTTGCAGCCCAATAATGCAGTAGAAAAGAAAAATCCATTTTTCAAGGTGAAATCCAAAATGGCTGCTGAAATTTGCATAAGTAGTAAGGAGCCTAACGTTAATCCCCAAGATCACAAGGGAAATGTCTCCAGGGCATGTCAGAGACCTTCGCAGCAGCTCTTCCCATCACAGGCCTGGAGGCACAGGAGGAAAAAATGGTTTTATAGGCCAGGCCCAGGGTCTTTGTGCTGTGCAGCCTAGGGACTGGGTGCCCTGTGTCCCATCTACTCCAGCTGTGGCTTCAAGGGGCCAATGTATAGCTCGGGCTGTAGCTTCAGAGGGTGGAAGTCCAACGCCTTGGCAGATTCCATGAGGTGTTGAGTATGCGGGTGCACAGAAGTCAAGAATTGAGCCTTGGAAACCTCTGCCTAGATTTCAGGTGATTTTTGCAAATGCCTGGATTCCCAGGCAAATGTTTGCTGAAGGGGTGGTGCACTCATGGAGAACAGCTGCTAGGGCAGTGCAGAAGGGAAATGTGGGTTGGGAGCCCCCACACAGAGTTCCTACTGGGGCACCATCTAATAAAGTTATGAGAAGAGGACCACCATCTTTCAGACCCCAGAATGGTATCTTCATTTATAGCATCTGGAAAAGCTGCAGAAAGTCAGTGCCAGCCCATGACAGTAGCTAGGAGGGAGCCTGTGCCCTTATAAGGCACAGGAGATGAACTGCCTAAGACCATGGGAACCAACATTTTGCATCCATGTGACCTGGATTTGAGACCTAGAGTCAAAGGAGATCTTTTTTTGAGCTTTGAAACTTGACTGCCCCACTGAATTTTGGACTTGCATGGGCCCTATAACCTCTTTGTTTTGACCAATTTCTCCCATTTATAACAGCCATATTTACCCAATACCCACACCTCCATTGTATCTAGAAAGTAATTAGCTTGCTTTTAATTTTACAGACTCATAGGCAGAAAGTACTTGCCTTGACTCAGATGAGACTTTGGACTGTGGACTTTTGGGTTAATGCTGAAATGAGTTAAGATTTTCAGGAACTGTTGGGAAGGCATGATTGGTTTTGAAATGTGAGAACATGAGATTTAGAGGGTCCAGGGGTGAAATGATATGTTTTGGCTGTGTCTCCACCCAAATCTCAACTTGAATTGTATCTACGAGAATTCTTACATGTTGTTGGAGGGATCCAGTGGAAGGTAATTGAATCATGGGGCTGGTCTTTTCCATGCTCTTCTCATGATAGTAAATAAGACTCATGAGATCTGATGGGTTTATCAGTGGTTTCCTTCTTTCTTTCTTCCTCATTTTTCTCTTGCTGCTGCCATGTAAGAAGTGCATTTTACCTTCTGCCATGATTCTGATGCCTTCTTAACCGTGTGGAACTATAAGTTCAATTAAACCTCTTTTTGTTCCCAGTTTGGGGAATATGAAAACTAATACAAACCATTATTGAAAACAACATGGTAGCTTCTTAAATAATTAAAAATAAAACTCTCTTATGATTCAACAATCCCACTTCTCAGTATACAGCTACAAGGGAATAAAATCAGTACATCTAAAAATATCAGTATGAAGCTGCATGTCCAATAGTCATGGCAGCATTATTCAGAATAGCCAAGATATAAAACAACCCACATGTGTGTCAGTGGATGAATGCATAAAAGATATATATATGACATATATATGGCATGTATATAAAAGGGAATGTTTTCTGTCCTCTATAAAGGTAAATCTTGCAATTTGTGACAACGTGTATGAACTTGGATGGTATTATGCTAAAGGAATAAGCCAGACACAAAAAGATGAATACTGCATGATCAGACTTACATGTGGAATCAAAAAAAGTCAAACTCATAACAAAACAATAAAAATAAACTTAGCAGAGCTGGGAAGGTGAGGGAAATGGGAAAATGTTGCTCAAACTCTACAAACTTCTAGACATAAGATAAATAAATTCTGAAGACCTAATATACAGCATGGTGACTATAGTTAATAATGTGTTTTATACTTGAAATTTACTAAGAGAATAGATTTTCCATATTTGCACCATCAAAAAAAGGTAAGTATGTTAGGTGATGGATATGGGAATTAGACTGATATGGGGAATCATTTTACAAAACATTTCATCATACACTTTGAATATATGCAAATTGTACTGGTCAATTTTACCTTAATAAGTCTGAAAAAACTCTGACAATACAATAATTTAAAAAAAAAACTAACTCAGAAAATGATTAAAAGTCTAAATAAATATTTCTCCAAGGAAGACATACAAATGGCCCATAAGCACAGAAAAAGATGTTTAATGCCATTAGTCATTAGGCAAATGTAAATAGAAATGTAAATAGAAACCACAACAGAAGCTACTTCTTACTCACTAGGATGTATTTTAAAAATAAGACAAGATCAAATGTTGGCAAAGGAACACTTATGCTTTGTAAGCAAGAATGCAAATGGTGCAAACACTTTGGAAATCTGTTTTAGCTGTTCCTCAATAGTTTAACATAGAGCTACCATATGACCAAAATTTCCCTTATCTACCAAAGAGAAAGAAAAGCATATATTTATTCAAAAATTTGTATGTAAATACTCATAGTAGCATTATTCACAGTATCCCAAAGTGGCAACACCTTAAACGATCCTCAACTGCTAACTGGGTAAATAAAAATTAGCATATCTATCTAATGGAATATTGTTTAGCAATAAAAGTGAATGAAGTAATGATACATACTATAACATGAATGCACATTGAAACTATTCTAAGTAAAAGAAACTTTCATGAACTACATACTGTATTATTCTATTTATTAGAAGTGTCCAGTCAGTAAATAGATAGAGATGAAATGTAGATTAGTGGTTGCTTAGGTTTGAGGAGTCAGAAGTCATAGAACGAAACATGTAAATCAATATTTATTATGTACTTTTTCAATATGTCAGAAATATTTTTGGATAAGTTTGTGGTGATAATAGCACTAACTTGTGAAATACCGAAAGCCACTATTGCACACATTAAATTGATTAATTATATGGTATTTGAATTACATTTCTGTAGACACATTTTTTAAAAAGAAGCAATTGAGACAAAGTAAGTTATTAAAATACGTGCCTAAATCTATATAAATATTGGCTATAAAATAACAGTGACTACTATGGGATATTTAAAAATAAAATGATACAAAAATACTGAACAACTACAACATGGGAGATTTCAGGAAAAAGATCATCAGAATAAAGCGTTCTAAATCCCTTGTACTGAAAATGAGAATTGAGAGCTGAATTGATTTGAGTTTTCTTAAGCAAAATGCTCAAGTAAAAATGTAAGTTAACCATTAACAAAAAATAGCATTGAAAGTGTCTGCACTTGTACAAAAACAAGCCCCCAAACTTAAAGAAAATCTGTAAATTCCAATAACAGAAAAGAAGTGGGTAAGAGAGAAATGCTGAGGAACCCTGGACTGACACTGCCTGGG
Organism: Mandrillus leucophaeus; assembly: GCF_000951045.1. Lineage (NCBI taxonomy): Eukaryota > Metazoa > Chordata > Mammalia > Primates > Cercopithecidae > Mandrillus > Mandrillus leucophaeus. Next base: position 3,100,895 of record NW_012106253.1, on the reverse strand, counting down.
TTCAAATCCTGACTGTTAATTTCTAACTACTTAACCTTTAGTATGTTACAAAAACTTCTTATTATTCAGGTTTTCTGTCTCTAACTTAAAGAGAACAATATCATGCATATTAAATTTGGAGGTAAAAATAAATTAGGTAACGCAAGTCAAGTAAACATACATTCATTGCTTTTGCTTTTTTCATAGTTTTCTCTCTCTCTCTCTCTCTCTCTCTCTCTCTCTCTCTCTCCCTGTTCCTCTCTTGCAAACATGCATATCTGTATGGGTCCATTCATATGCAAAACATAGAGACAGACACAGAGCTCTGAATTATGTAAAGTCCCTTGAAAATTATTTTTATGTCTAAATTATGAACACAAAATCACAATTCACGATTAGAGCAAAAAAAAAAAAAAAAAGAGAGAGCAGCATATGATTTAAATGCACGCTTATATATTTTATTTAATGTGATATTCCACCATAATGAATTCCAATTCGGAAAGCAATTTCACTTGCATTTAGGAAAAAATAGTAAAGAAATTTCAATGTATTAATTATAAAGTACTAAAATAAAGAACAGATGCATAAAGCATGCCTTTGGGAGTAAGGAATTTGGATGGAAACTACAGTCACAATATGCTTTGCCTAATCACATTTGAACTCCTGAATATGATGATATAAATGGCTTAGGAGTCAACTTGTTTGATGAACAGAATAAACTATCTGTGTCTATAGTAACATATGACCCTGAGATAAAAGCTTACATAATCACTATTGTTTGCAATTTTAGAACAAATATTTTATATTATTGAGATCACTTGTCTTTACTTCAGAGTTACGAAAAATATTCCCAAAGATTTGTAACCCTAGGAAAAGATGAAGCAGGTAAGAGAAGAAAAAAAATGAGTTTAAAAATAAAAGGCAATGGCTTGACGCTGTCCACAAAACAAGATACTATTTCCTAGCTATATGCTGTTTCTCAGATAGCTTGATCCAGGAATTTACCCATCAGATCCATGCCTTAACTGATGCACAGCTACAGTAAGACGTTCACTTCAATAATGTGTCTTTCCGACAATGTATCCCAAGTTTTCTCCCATAGGTGTGTTGAAGTCTTAGTCACTGACTCAAAGTGTTTCTTCCACCTTTCCTCACTATGCTTGACTTATCCAATCCTGATTTCATCTCCTCAGTTCATAGCTTAGACGAAAAGGTTAATGGAAATTACAGACTACCACAGCTAGAAAGAATTTGACTTAGCTTCACAGCTTCCATAATAGTGGCCCAGAGAGGAAAAGTGGAATTCATGTTCTGTTTTAAGCAAGTGGATGAAGAGTAATGGGACTAAAATATTCTAGGGCCAACAAATCACAAATATAGAAAAGGTTTATTTCACTTTATGTAAGACTGGTTTCAATGATAGAACAAGTTGAATTAGTCATTTTGATTAGAGGGCCCAACAAAGTCACTGTTAGTTGTTCCACACCTTTTTTTTTTTTTTTTTGTCAGAAACTCATTAAATATTGATAGGTAGGCTTCACTAAACATACCTGGCAAGAAGAACCTAATAATTTGAATGCAGAATACCACAAAAATTCGAGTATGAAAAAAATGTTAGAAAAAAAGAATATATCTTATTTACTTCATAATTCAAATGATAAGTCAACTTTGCAAAATAAAAGTTGAGGAAATATCAGAAGAGAAAGACAGTACATTAAAAATCTAATTTAGGTTTAATCTCTACATTCATTGAAAGGGCTTTGTACATTTAACATTTTAGTCATTGCAATTCAAATTATTTTATACATTATTTGCTCCAAATACATCTTTCCTCCAATATTTTGGAAAATATATTTTATAGATACATTTATTACTGGAAAAAAATTCCACTCTCATAGTTAAAGTTGGTAGAGGTATTGCATTCATTTTATAGAATACTCAAGAAGTTCTGCCTAAAGCGGAGTAGGAGCTTTTTAGCCCCAAAACATCTATTTCATTTATTTACTTGTTTGTTTGTTTTAATTTCCATAGGTTTTCAGGGAACAGGTGTTATTTGGTTACATGCTCATGTGTAAGTTCTTTAGTGGTGATTTTTGACATTTTGGTGCACCCATCACCCAAGCAGAATACATCCCATTGAACCCAATTTATAGCCTTTTATCCCTCACTCCTGTCCTACTCTTTCCCCTGAGTCTCCAAAATCCATTACATCATTCTTTTATTTTAGACAGAATTTCGCTCTTGTTGCCCAGGCTGGAGTACAATGGTGTGATCTTGGCTCACTGCAACCTCTGCTGCCCAGGTTCAAGCAATTCTCCTGCCTCTGCCTCCCAAGTAGCTGGGATTAAAGGTGACCACCACCAACCACTCTCAGCTAATTTTGGTATTTTTAGTAGAGACAGGGTTTCACCATGTTGGCCAGGCTGGTCTCAAACTCCTGACCTCAGGTGATCTGCCCGCCTCAGCCTCCCAAAGTGCTGGAATTACAGGAGTGAGCCACCGCACCTGGCTCATTGTAACGTTTTTATGACTTTGCATACTCATAGCTTAGCTCCCACTTATGATTAAGAACATACGATGTTTGATTTTCCATTCCTGAGTTACTTACAATAATAGTCTCCAATCCCATCCAGGTTGCTGCGAATGCCATTAATTTATACTTTTTTATGGATGAGTAGTATAGTATTCCACTGTGTATGTATGTGTGTGTATATATATATACACACACATTATATATGTAAATATAAATGATATATACTTGTATATATTAATACATTATAATAGACATAATACTTTATAATATACATAGTACATAATAATATTATGTATAATGTTATACATAATATTATAATAATGTAAATAATAGTATAATACAATAATATACAATATTATAATATATATACACAAATATATATGTATTTGCCCTAAATATTTTTTATTCTCATCAAAACACTTAATTCATTAGGGTTTATTCTAGATAATCAGTATTTTTTTTTTTTTTTAATTTAAGCTGAGGGGGTGTGTATGCAGACTTGTTACATGGGAAAACTGAGTGTCACTATGGCTTTGTGTATGAATGATCCTGTCACCAAGGTAATGAGCACATTGCCCAATAGGAATCCTTCCAACTCATACCCCTTTCTCCACACTCCCTTCTCAAGCAACCTCCAGTGACTTATTGTTCCCTTCTTTGTGTTCATGTGTATTCAATATGTAGCTCTCACTTTAAAGTGAGAACACAAAGTATTTGGTTTTCTGTTTCTGCATTACTTTGGTTAGGATAATGGCCTACAGCTCCATCCATATTGCCTCAAAGAACATGATTGCATTTTTTTTATTGCTATGTCATCTTCTGTGATGTATATGGATCACATTTTCTTTACCCAGTCCACTGTTGATAGGCATCTTGGTTGATGGCATGTTGTTGGTATTGTGAATAGCATAGGAATGAACATATATGTGCGTTATTCTCTCTGGTAGAACAATTTATTTTTCTTTGAGTACATACATAGTAGTTGGATTTCTGAGTTGAATGGTAGTCCTGTTTTAAGTTCTTTGAGAAATCACCACATTGCTATCTACAGTGGCTGAACTAATTTACATTCCCACTGGCAGTGTATAAAGATTCCCTTTTATCTAAATCTTTGCCAGTATCAGTTGTCTTTGACTTTTAAATAATAATCATTCTGAAGGGTTTGAGATGATATCTCATTGCGATTTTGATTGGCATTTCTGTGAGGATTTGTGATGATGAGCAGTTTTTCATATATTTGTGGACCACATGTATATCATTTTCAGAATGGTCTTTTCATATTCTTTGCCCATTTTTAAATGGGTTTATTTGGTTTTTGCTTGGTGATTTAAGTAGCTTACACATTCTGGATAATAGACTTTTGTTAGGTTCATAGTTTGCAAATAACTTATCCCACTCTATAGGCTTCCTGTTTGCTTTGTTTATAGTTCCTTTTGTTTTTCAGAAGCTCTTTAGATTAATTATATCCATATTTGTCACAATTTTTTTGTGTATTGCAATTGCTTTTGGGAACCCATTCATAAATGCATCTCCAAGGCTGATGTCCAGAAAAAAATTATGTAGATGGTAAAAGGAAGGGTGCCAGTTTCAATCTTCTTGCACGTCACTGACCAGTTATCCAAGAACCATTTATTTAATGGTGAGTCCTTTCTCTATTGTTTGTTATTGTCAACTTTTTCAAAGATCAGGTGGTTTTACGTGTATGATTTTATTTCCAGGTTCTTGCTCTCTCTCTCTCTCTCTTTTTTTTTTTTTTGAAGGACTCTTGCTGTGTTGCCCAGGCTGGAGTGTAGTGGGATGATCTCAGCTAACTGCAACCTCTGCCTCCCAGGTTCATGCAATTCTCCTGCCTCAGCTTCCCGAGTAGCTGGGACTATAGGTGTGCACCACCATGCTGAGCTAATTCATGTATTTTTAGTAGAGATGGGGTTTCACCATGTTGGCCACTCTGGTTTCGAACTCCTGACCTCAGTTGATCCACCCACCTCAGCCTCCCACAGTGCTGGGATTACAGGTGTGAGCCACTGCACCTGGCCCCAGGTTCTCTTTTTTGTTCCATTGGTCTATGTGTCTCTTTTTGTACCAATACCATGCTATTTTAATTACTCTAGCCTTATAGTACAGTTTGATATCAGGTAACATGATACTTGTGACTTTATTATTTTTACTTATGATTGTTTTGGCTATTTGGGCACTTATTTGGTTCCATATCAATTTTAGAATTTTTTTCTAATTCTTTGAAAAATGACATTGGAAGATTCATAGGAATAACATTGAGTCTGTAATTGCTTTTGGCAGTATGGTAATTTTAACAATATGGATTTTTCTTGTCCATGAGCATGGAATGTTTTTCTATTTGTTTGTGTCATCTCTGATTTTGTTGAGAAGTGTTTTGCAATTATCTTAGTGTAGTTCTTTCACCTTCTTGGTAAGCTTTATTCCTTTGTATTTTGTTATTTTCATAGCTATTGAAAATAGGACTGTGTTACTGATTTGGCTTCCAGATTGTATGTTATTGGTGGTTAGATATGATGCTGGTTTTTTGCACAAACTTTGTGTCCTGAAACTTTACTTAATTGTTGTTCCAGTTCTAGAAGCCTTCTGGTGGAGTCTATGGGGTTTGCTAGGTGTTGAATCACATTGTCTGTGAGGAGAGATGGTTTGACTTCCTCTCTTCCTGTTTGGGTGCCTTTTATTTTTATCTCTTGCCTGATTGCTCTGGCTAGGACTTTCAGTAATACGCTGAATAGAAATGGTGAGAGTGTGGGCATTCTTGTCTTGTTACTGTTCTCAAAGAAAATACTTCCACCTTTTGCTAATTCAGAATGGTGTTGGCTGTGGGTTCATCATTTATGGTTCATATTTTCAAATATGTTATTTCAATGCCTAATTTCAGGAATTCTGACACGAAGCGATGTTGAATTTTGTTGCAAGGTTTTTCTGCATCTGTTGAAATGATCATGTGGTTTTTGTTATTAACATTGTTTATGTAGTGAATCACATTTATTGATGTGCATATGTTAAGCCAACCTTTTATTCCAGGAATAAAGCGTACTTTATTGTGGTGAATTAATTTTTGATATTCTACTGGATTCGTTTTGCCAGTATTTTGTTAAGGATTTTTGTGTCTATGTTCATCAGGCATATTGGCCTGAAGTTTTCTTTATTCATTGTGTCTCTGCTGGACTTTAGTATCAGAATGAAGCTGGCTTTGCAGAATGAGTCTGGGAGGAGTCCCTCCTTTTTAATTTTTTGGAATAATTTCAGTAGTATTGCTACTACCTTTTCTTTGTGTCTGGTAGAATTTAGCTTGAAATTTATCTGGTCCAGGGCTTTTTCCGGTTGGTAGTCTTTCATTACTGATTAAATTTCAGATCTTGTTATTAATTTGTTCCAGGTTTAAATATCTTCTTGGTTAAATCTTGCAAGGCTGTATGTTTCCAGGAATTCATCTATTTCTTCTGGATTTCTAGTTTTGTGCCTAGAGGTGTTTGTAATAGTCTCTGATGATATTTTTGTATTTTTGTGTGTTCAGTTGTAGCATCATCTTTGTAGTTTCTGATTGTGTTTATTTGAATCTTCCCTCTTTGTTTATTAATCTAGCTAGCAGTCTATTAATCTTATTGAATCTTTCAAAGAACAGACCTTTTTGATCTTTTATCTCGATTTTCTCATTTCAATTTTGTTCAGTTCAGCTCTGATTTTGTTAATTTCTTTTCTTCTTCTAGTTTTGCGGTTGGTTTTCTCTTGTTTTTCTGTTTCCTCTAACTGCAATGTTAAGTTAACTTGAGATATTTCTAAATTTTTGATGTTCACATTTTGTGATATAAATTTTCCTCTTAACACTGCTTTAGTTGTTTCCCAAATATTCTGTTATGTTGTTTCTCTGTTTTCATCTGTTTCATATAATTTTTTATTTCTGCCTTAATTTTTTATTTACCCAATAGTCATTCAGGAGCAGTTTGTTTAACTTCTATTAATTTGTATGGTTTTCGAGATTTTTTTTGGTATTGATTTCTAATTTTATTACACGTGGTCCAAGAGTGTGGTTGGTGTGAATTGTGGGTTTTTTAATTTGTTAATAATTGATTTATGGCTGAGCACTTGGTTGAACTTTGAGTATGTGTTGTGTGTAAATGAGAGGAATGTATATTCTGTTGTTTTTAGGTAAAGTATGCTATAGAATCTGTTAGGCCCAATGGGTAAAGTGTTAAGTCCACAATATCTTTGTTAATTTTCTTCCTTGATGATCTGTTTCATGCTGTCAGCATGGTGTTGTAGTTCCCAAGTATTATGTGGTTGTCTAAAAATTTTCATAAATCTACAAGATCTTACTTTATTATTCTGGATGCTCCAATGTTGCGTGTGTGTATATTTAGGATAACTTAAGTCTTCTTTTGGGTTGAACCATTTATCAGTATGTAATGCATATCTTCATCCTCTTTTTCTGTTGTTGTTTTATATTTTGTTTTATCTAAGTCTAGCTACCTTGCTCTTTATTTGTTTTTGATTTGCTTGACAGATTTTTTTTTTTTTTTTTTTGAGATGGAGTCTCACTCTGTCACCCAGACTGGAGTGCAGTGGCACGATCTCGACTCACTGTAAGCTCCACCTCCCAGGTTCATGCCATTCTCCTGCCTCAGCCTCCCAAGTAGCTGGGACTACAGGTGCCTGCCGCCACATCTGGCTAATTTTTTGTATTTTGTGGAGACGGGATTTTACCATGTTAGCCAGGATGGTCTCGATCTCTTGACCTCGTGTCTGCCCACCTCAGCCTCCCAAAGTGCTGGGATTACACGCATGAGCCACCATGCTCTGCCTGTAGATTGTTTTCCAACCTCTACTTTTAGCCTATTGTTGTCATTATTTGTGAGATGGGTCTCTTGAAGACAGCACACAGTTTCCTCCTGTGTCTTTATCCAGCTTGCCATACCATGTCCTTTTACTGGAACATTTAACTCATTTACATTCAGGGTCAATAATGGTATGTGATACTTTGACACTGACATCATACTGTTAGCTGGTTGTTATGTAAACTTGATTATAGAATGGCTTTGTAGTGTAAGTGGGAAATGTGTTTTTGTAGTGGCATGTATCATTTTTTCATTTCCATGTTTATGACTCCCTTTGGAAGCTCTTGCAAGGCAAGTCTAGTGTCAAAATATTACCTTAGCTTTTGCTTGTCTGAAAAAAAATTATTTCTCCTTCATCGATGAAGCTTACTTTGATGAAATATGAATTTCTTGTTTGGAGTCTTTTTTTTTTTTTTTTTTTAAGGATTTTGAAAATAGGGCCCCAACGTCTTCTGACTTGTGAGATTTCTGCTGAAAGGTCCACTGTTAGCATTAAGGAGTTTCCTTTGTAAGCGACCTGCTCCTTTTCTCTAACTGACTGTAAGATATTTTTCTTTTGTGTTGACCCTGGCAAAAGTGACATCTATTTTTCTTGGGTCTGGCCATCCCGCATAGTACCTTACAGGGTTCTCAGAATTTCTTGAATTTGCATGGCAATCTAGAGATTGGAACAATTGTCATTAACTATAACTCCAATTATGTTTTCAAGTTTCTTGTTCTCTCTCCTCTTTCTAGAATGTCAGTAAGTCGAGGTGTAGTCTCTTTATATAGTTCCATATTTCTCAGACTTCTATGCATTTTTAAATTCATATTTCTTTGTTTTTGTTTGCCTGGGTTATTTTAAAGGAGTGGTCTTAGAGCTTTCAGATTCTTTCCTTTGCTTGGTCTATTATGTTGTTAATACTTTCAATTGCGTTTTGAAATATTTGTAGGGAATTTTTATTTCTATAAGTTCAGTTTGATTCTTTATTAAAATGGTTATGCCATTTTTCAACTCTTGAGTTATTTTACTGTTTTCCTTGGATTGGATTTCAACATTCTCTTATATATCAAACAGCTTCTTTACCATCAAGATTCTGAATTCTACATCTGACATTTTAGGCATTTCAATCTGGTTAGGATTCATTGCTAGGAAGCTAGTGTGATTATTTGGAAGTAAGAAGACACTCCAGCTATTACAGTCGCTAGAGTTCTTGTGCTGGTTATTTCTCATTTATGAGATCTGATGAGATTTTATCTTTTGAAGTTACTTTCCTTTGGATATGGCTTTTTGCTTTTTATAATCTTTATTGTTGGGTACAGTTGAATGGTTTTGTTTCTGGATGCTCTTAGAGAGAAAGGTTCAGCTCCACACTCTTGGGCTGCATGTCCTAACTCTGGGGGACTGGAACTGGTACAGCGGTTTTATCCTCTGGTTCCTTGAGATCAAGCCTTGTCTGTGCTGGAGGAAACCCAATACTCCCAGACTGCTGACAGCAGCACTCTATAGCAGATGGCAGGGGGCCATTGGTGTGGGTGTTCTAGTGGGAGGCACTGTGTGTGGAAAGTGCTCTAACAGGAGTGATGGGGTGCTGTCAGTGGGAGGCACTCTGGCAGGAGATGCTGTGGTTAGGAAGCACTCTGGCAGGGGTTATCACAGGTGAGGGTACTCTAGTGGGGGCAGCATAAGCATCACAGGTGGGAGGCACTCAGGTGGGGAGCATCACAGGTGCGTAAAAATCCTGCATGTGGTGCTAGCAATGATAGGCTCTCCAGGAGTGGGCATGGTGGGCAGAAGACACTCAGGCTGAGACAATAAGGATGTTACAAATGGGGGGTGCTTCTGCAGGTGGGTGCCATATGTAGAAAGTATTTCAGTGAGGTTCTGGTGGGGAGGAAGGGCTCTGGAGGAGTAGGTGGGGGTGAGAAGCACTGAGGCAGCTGTGGAACATCATTGCAGGCAAGAAGCATTCTGATGGGGGTGGGAGAGTTAGGAAGCACTCCAGTGGGGTATCACAAGCGTGAAGTGCTCCAGTGGTGGCACTGTGGGTGAGGATTGTTCAGTGGGGGTTCCACAGGTGGGAAGCAATCTGGTGGTGGCGACCTCAATCTATTTTGAATTAAAATAAATACTATATCTTTACCACTATCATACTAAATTATGTTATTCTACTATTTTCCAAAACACCATTGCCTGATTCAACATATAATAATCACAAGCATCTTTAATATTTTGATGATAATAAAGTATTTGCACTCATTCTAAGTCATCGTTTATAACAAACATAGATATTTCTATTGATTGCATGTGAGACATTTGGGAAGCATTGAGAAGGATATAAAAATTTATAGACAATGAATTCTTTGACTCTACCAAGAATAATAACATTAATCTAGAAACAGGAGTAAAGATTCTCTACTGCTAAAATTGACAACATGAAAATGGAAGATACAAAATTAATTAAGTAACTAATTTTGCTAGCTCTGGAAGCTAATGTGATTCAATATATTTCTCACTTAAAAGATTATTTTATATTATAGTTGATAGTTTTTAATCGTGGCAAAGATTATTCTTGTGTATATAATAAGCAGAGCACTTTTAAGTCAGGAAATTTGTAAGGTATTAATGGGAGAGTGGCTGTCTAGTTAAAGAGATAAAGAAAACACAACTTCTTTTCTCTGGAAGCTATTGTATTTATATTTTTGTATGTTTGTCTTTTTCACTATTCTATACTCAGAATATTACACAATGTCTAATATTGGGCACTCAAATATTTGAACAAATGCAAAATTAACAAGGCTACATAGGACATTACAAATACTGTAAACTCCATTCAAATATATCAAGTCCCTTATTGAATCTCTCAAATTTGGGTTAAAAAAGTGACATGCATTTGCTACAAGTACATTGGAATGTCTGTGAAAGTAGTAAGGAAATAAAATAACTCATAATTCAAGCAAACCAGCTGACATAGTTGTTTTTGGGGAAATACGTTCAATTGGTAGATTCTTCTGGCAAAATTTAAATGCTATAATGAACATAAAAATTAAAGCTATAATATATGCATATTATTTTTCCAAGGTGGAAAGCTGAGAAAGCCAAACAACTCTAGAAAAGATAATTTAACAGTGAAGCAAAGATAGTATAGTGATGTGAGTTAAGCTATTAATCACTAAGATTTTTTCTTAAGAAAGTTAGTTAATCTAAATAATGTGAAAGGTGTGTGTGTGTGCACATAAATATGGACATAGATATATATGTATTTTAATTGATGTATTTCTATAAATGTACAGGTGAATGTGCATATAAGCTTTTTTTGCCTACATACATAATAGATCTGGAAATTTTTGTCTGAAATATGTAACAACTAAAAATACATTAGGCATTACAAGTACTAAAGAGGAAAATATATAAATATGAACTATTACTGGAGGCCCAGGCATCAATAATACAACTTATATACCAGAGGAGGACAAATAAAATGATCAATGGAATGGTGTCTACTGTATAAAAAATACTTAAAAGTTTAGAGTTCCTTATTCCATAAGGGAAGAGTTACAGTCTGATTTTGTGAAAGAGGTGGTAAAACAGACAGATCTTGGATTTACAAACTTCTTCAGATAATAGCTAATAGTTCTCAAACGTTTATCGTTTTTTGTAATGTACAAGGCATGGTGCTGAACATTTAACATGCATTATATCATTTAATATTTACAACATTTCTATGGTATAATTACTATTGTTTACCCATTTTTGTTACTAGGGTATTTAGGCTCAGTGGGTCTAAATAAGTTGCAAATAGTCTCACAGTCATAGGAAGAGTCTGAATTTAAATGCAGATCTGTTTGATATCATAGCTCATACTCTTAATCACTGTATTACAAGGACACATATGTTGAAGAGGGGAATTTATGCATGTATATGTGTGTGCTTCTGACAGGGTAATGCTAGAAAAAGTAATTTTAGAAACTTAAGAGAAAGATATTTAAAAATAAAAATAGGGAACAGGATGCAGTGGCACAAACTTGCAGTCCCAGCTATTTGGAGGCTAAGGTGGGAGGATTGCTTCAGCCCCAGAGTTCGAGGTTGCAGTGCACTTTGATCATGCCTGTGAATAGCCACTGCTTTATAGCCTTGCCAACACAGCAAAACTCCATCTCTAAAAATATTTTTAAAATAAAAAAGTAAATTAATAGGCAGTTTATATTCCACTGCAACTCTATACTTCCAATTTTTTTCTCTGCCCTATGTATGTTTTATTTTTTCATGTTTTTATCTCCTAAGATACTATATCCACATATCTATACAAATATATAAATACTATGAACTAGGTATAGTATAGATATCTACTTTTACCCAAGATATTACTATATATAGTAGTATGTCTATCTATCTACCTATCTACACACACACACACACACACACGGCTTTTCCTCACTAGAATGCAAACAACGCAAGGGAGATAACTGTGTTTTGTTTGTTGATGTGTCCTAAAACTTTAGAAAAAAACTGGCATATTCTATACACTGAATAAATATTTGATGAATGAATGAACATACAGAAAATAAAATATAAAGGACCCTAAAACTTATAAAAGTGTTCTACCTCACTGAAAATAAGAAAAATAAAAATTACTGTAACAGAAAATCAAATGTCACCCATTAAACAGGCAAAGATGAAAAATATTTGTTGAAATAATTTTTGTTAGAGTGTAGAAAAAACACATTCTCACACATTGACGTTTGGGATGTAAATTAATATGAACACAATTTAGGACAGTTTAACTATACTTATCAAAATATATAATGCTTTTATTTTGTTCCAGGAATCCCATCTGCCCAATCTATAATGATTTTAAATGTTATTAATCTTAGTATTTTTTGTAATACCAAATGAGTAGAATAAAAATCTAAATTTTTATTAATAAAAAACTGGTTAAATAAATGATAGCTCATCTATATCAGCTATGTCAAATCGAAATGCAATGCAAAAATATGTTTAATTTTAAAAATTTTCCATAGTCACATTAAAAGAATAAAAAAGGCGAGGGGTGGTGGCTCATGCCTGAAATCCCAGCACTTTGGGAGGCTAAGGTGGACAGATCACTTGAGGTGAGGAGTTTGAGACCAGCCTGTTCAACATGATGAAACTCCATCTCTACTAAAAATACAAAAAAAATTAGCCAGGCCTGTTGGCAGGCACCTGTAATCTCAGCTATTCGAGAGGCTGAGGCAGAAGAATCGCTTGAACCCAGTAGTCTGAGGTTGCAGTGAGCCAAGATCGCACCATTGCACTCAAACCTGGGTAACAAGAGCAAAACTCTGTCTCAAAATAATAATAATAATAGTAGTAATAATAATAAATAATAAAGAACAGCAACAACAAAAAACAAGTGAAACAAGATTTAATAGTGTATTTTATTGACCAAACTTGTCCAATATATTATTATTTCAAAGTGTAATGAGCATAAAAATTTGGAAATATTTTGAATTTTTATGCAAAATCTTTGAAATCTAGTTTATTTTATATTTAAAGAACAACTCAGTTCATACAAGCCCTATTCCAAGTGCTTAGTAGCCACATGTGTCTATCGGCTGCCATACTGGGCAGTGAGGTTCTGCACTGGGGCACTATACATATACTAAAAAAGAATAGGTAACTTTTTTCTACTTACAGAGTATTAACTCAAATATATATTGTTAAGTAGAAAACTCAAGAATCAGAGCAGTAAGCCTGCTATCATTTATTTAAAAATGTGTGCATGTGCATTTGGTTAAATATACACAGACTATCCCTAAAGATACACAAGAAATTTATAACTCTGATTTCCTTGGAGGAGAAGATATAGGTGGCTGCAGCATAGGAGGTGGGAAGGAGGAAGTCTTCTTTTCACTCTATATTCTTTTTTGTATCTTTCGAATTTGAACCATGTGAATGCACTACCAATTACAAAAAAAAAAAAGACAAATACAAAAACTACTTCTATATCCAGTGGGAAATGTACATTGGGATGCCAAGTAAGTATATGGAATTAAAAGGTAACTGGCTTCATAAATGGTTTAAGTAAATCTATGGATGACAAAGCCATAATAGAATATCAAAGAAAATCTAGGCTGTTTGGTATACACTGGTGGCCTTGTTCCATTCTCACAAAGTTTTTGCTATCACTCTTAGGGACAGTAGACTATATAGATATAGTGTCTAACTCAATATGTGCTTGCTATGTTAGTATGGTTAATATAGTTTATTATTTCAGCTAGCTCTTTTTCACAAACAGGTCAGTCTTGGAATAGAAAAGGTATGGAGTGGTTTCTGGTTGTGTAGCAATTGAGATAATATATGCAAAAGCATTGTGTGCTATTCAAATGTACGGTATTATTATTATAATCGTCATCATCAAGTGGTGGAACCAAAACCTCTTGCTCTACTCATCATTATTCTCTCTGTGTGTGTTCTTGCTCATTCTCCTGGAAATCAGTTTTGATTTTGTTGGTTTTGTTTTTGTTATGTTTTTAATAGGTTTTAGAAGATTTTTAAAAGAGCCTTCAGTAAAGACATACTATCAATGTGGGCAAATGGAGATAATGCTTCGTTATCTGTCTTTTTGAATTTAAGCTACCCAAGAGTTCTTAGGCATTCTCATTATACACAAAGGGCTACTTAGTCTTTGTTAGGAAGGCTTAGAATAAAATATACGGATGTAAATCTGGATGACGCACCACAGTGCCTCATTGTTAGATAGCTACATCTTTAAAAATAGTCACTCAATTACAGATGGGCAGGTACTTCTCTTGTAAAGAACAAAATGATTTAGGCTTTAGTTTCTTATCACACAACAGAAAAAAAAGAAACAGTATTGCAGTTGGTTATATAATTTCAATATAAAACCATTTCTTTATTCATGTTGGTGCAATTTAATTAAGTAGGGGAAAACAATCTTGATTGCCTATTCAATATTTGGTAGATTTTAGTAAGCAAATAATTTTGTATCTTAAGAATACCAACTTCCTCATCCTAATTTTATCTTTCTTAATTTAGCATAATATTGTGGTTTTGATATTTCTAGCAGGATATTTTCATTCTATTCCTTTGGGGAATTATTTAATCACATTATATATTCCTGCTTTCTTTTCTGTTTTTCTAAAGACATCATTCCATTAGTTCAAGAAGAGTGCTGCCTACTAGAATGTGAAAATAGGTTTCATTCAATTAATGAGCTGGAAACAGGGAGACATTCCATAGCAAATGAGGTTTACATATGATAATGTTGGATTTGTCATATAAGAGATTGCTTCTTTTCAACTCTTTGAAAGGACTAAATTTTGCTTTTGTAGTGTGTGCACAATGCCAAAAGAAAAGAACTTGACAAAACGTACAACAATAAAATGACTATATAATAATTCTAATGAACAAAAATTATTGTTATTTTATCACAAAAGCGGACAAGTATTAAACAGTAAATATCTCAAAAGCTGACAAAAGGGAGGCATGAAGAAATTAGAGTTATGGTTCTGACATGGTGTTGTAATTACAACTACTTTCTTATTATATAACCAGAAAAATGTGGTGATATACTAAAAATAAAGCAAAACAAAACAAAATCACTACTTTATTTCAAGCACTGTGATTACTCTATATGCTTCCATGTTATTTTGCTAAAGAAATGTCAATGTTTTCTAGGCTAATAAAACTTCAGTAAAATAATGAGTTGTAAACAATCATCTCACTCTCAGTTAAATTCTGGGAGGTCTTCAGTGAATCACAATCAATTCATAAGCATAGTCAATTGTTGGCTAGTTTTGATATTGTTTTTAAGGTACTGTTGGACAAATTTCTTACGTAGGATTGTGGAAGGTTGACAGGACGAGTGCATGCTTGATTTTCTATCCAGTCTCAGAGACTTAAAGAGACAGTTAAACTTTAACAGAATTTTAAAGGTTCTGATTTAAAAGGTTAGCTTACTAAACTCATGTTTGTCTTACTTCACTTCATTAAAATCAATATTTAAATCATCGTGATTATATCTTTTTTTAACAACAAAAGCAAAAGTTGTGATAAACTGGTCTATGAAACTCTTAATATATTTCAGTTGATAATTGCAGATACTAGAACAATTCTCCTGAGGAAGAGATGATTAAGAAATTTGTATAATTGTTTTAAAATATCATAAAAGTACAACTCTTTTAAAATTCACTTGAATTTTAAGTATAGCTTTTAAAAGGTTAAGTATAGTCTTTAAATAATGTATTTTTCCTCATGTGACTTGTTTTCGTGAGAAATTTCAAAGGTAAGCTCTCCTAGCAGCATAGGAATTTCACAAGTGTAGAATCAATTTCTGAAAGAAAAAGTCTAGAAATCAGCACTCTAACAAGTTCTCAAAGGTTTTTTATGTTCAATGAATATTGAGAACCACTGTTAGAAGGATTATTATATATGCATCCCAATAAGCAATATTTGGTGACTCTACTCAGAAAAAGACCTTCTGTAAAAAGAATTCTTGAAAATATTTTTCTTTATGTCACCTACTCACTAAGCAATGGACAACCATTACTTTTTATATATTCTTGGAAGAATAAGTGTAAGCCCTCTAACAGTTCCAAATATGAGTATTTATAATAATCACACAGCCTCTCAGTTAATAAAAAAAAAATCATACTAACAATTATATTTCATCTGAAATTATGCCTGGATACAACACAACATCCCAGGCCACCATTATCAATTTGAAAGGAATGTAAATTATGACAATCTTTGCAAGTTCACAAAATATTACAATTTTAGTATTTTCATATTTGCCTATTTATTTCATAATTATCTAAATTTCATCTTCCATAGGACATTTTACTTTAATTATATCCCATTTGTCTAATTTTATTTTTGTTGTACTTGCTTTTGAGGAATTTGCCATAAGTTATATGCCTTGGCTAATGTCCAGAACAGTTTTCTTCTAGAATTTTAATAATTTCAGGTCTTACATTTAAGTGCTTAATTCATTTTGACTTAATTTTATATGTTGGGAGAGATAACACAGTTTATTGAATGTGGTATCTTTTCCTCAGTGTATGATTTTTCCAACTTTGTCAAAGATCTGTTGGTTTTAAATATGTGGCTTTATTTCTGGGCTCTGTATTCTGTTCTATAAACCTATGTATATATGTTTATGCTAGTATCATGCTACTTTTATTATTGTAGCTTCATTGTATAATTTGAAGTCAGGTAATGTGATGTCTCCAGATACCTTTTTTTATAATTGCTGTGGCAATTTTATATTTGTTCTTGATTCCATCTATACTTTAGGATTGTGTCTTCCTAATTCTGTGAAAAACGATATATCTAACTAGATAGGAATTTCACCAAATCGGTAGATCACTTTTGGCAGTGTGGCCATTTTAACAATATTGATTTTTCCAATCCATTAGCACAGGATGTTTTTCCATTTGTATCATCTATAATTTCTTTCATCAGTGTTTTGTAGTTCTCCTCATAGAGTTCTTTCACCTCCTTGGTAAATTTCATTTTTAGGTATTATTCAGGTAGCTATTATAAATGAGATTAAGTTCTTAATTTTGTTCTCTTCTTGATGGTTATATATTGCTGTACAGAAATGCTATTGATTTTTTATTTTTATTTTGTATCCTGAAAATTTAGTGAAATCATTTATCAAATCAAAGAGTCTTTCAGGGGAGTCTTTAGGGTTTCTAGGTATAAAATCATGTTGTCCGTGAACAGAGATAATCTGAATTTCTCATTTCTTTCTCTTGTTGATTGCTCTGGCTAGGACTTCCAGGACTACGTTGAATAGAAGTGGAAAAAGTAAAAATCTTGGTCTTGTACAACTTTTTAGGGGAAAATATTTCCACTTTTTTTCTATTAAGTATGATATTGGCTGTAGGTTTTATGTAGATGACTTTTATTATTTTGAAGCATGTTCTTTTGATGTCTAGGTTTTTGAGGGTTTTTATCATGAAGGGATGTTGAATGTTATTGAATGGTTTTTCTGAATCTATTGAGATGATCATATAGTTTTGTTGTTGTTGTTTATGTAGTGAATCACATTTGTTGATTTGTGTACATTGAACTATCCTTGCATTGCCAGAAAAGCCAAAATATTTTTAAAGTGGCAACATTAAACCAATTTGACATGTAAACAGAAATCTCCAGAAGACAATAAGCATTTTTTCCATCAGAAATTTGGAAGCCCTGAAGGATGTAGGGTGATATATTTAAAGTGCCTAATTAAAAAAAATACCTACTAACTAAGATACTTTTCCAGACAAACAATTGAGGGAATTTGTCAGCACTAGACATGACTTACAAAAAATTTTAAAGGTAGTTCTTAAACTTGAAATAAAATGATGTTAAACAGCTACACAAAAGCATGTAATTATAAATCTCACTGGTATAAATAAATATATAGGCATATAGTAATATAATACAGTCATGGTAGTTCATAAATCACTTTAATAATAATATAAAATTACAAGCCAAAGATATTAAAAATAACTGTAAGTAAAAACTTTTGTTAGGGTACACAATATAAAAAGAAGTGAATTATGATAACAATGACATAAAGCGGGAGGAGAAATGTAAACTTAGAGGTTTTTAGAAAAAATATTTTTAAATTTATATGGTAGCAAAAAGAGCCTGAATAGCCAAGGCAATCCTAAACAAAAAGAACAAAGCTAAGGACATCATGCTACCCAACTTCAAACTACACTACATGGCTACAGTAACCAAAAGAGCAAGGCAATGGCACAAAAGTAGACACAGACCAATGGAACAGAATAGAGAGCCCAGAAATAAAGCCATTCACTGACAACTATCTTATCTTTGACAAAGCTGACAAAAACAAGCAATGAGGAAAGGACTCCTCATTCAGTACATGATGCTGAGAAAACTGGCAAGCAGAAGATTGAAACTGGACCCCTTCATTACACCATATACAAAAATTAACACAAGTGAGATTAAAGACTTAAATATAAAACCCAAATCTATAAAAACCATGGAAAACAACCTAGGCAATACCATCCTGGACATAGGAATGGGCAAAGATTTCATGACAAAGACACCAAAAGCAATCACAACAAACACAAAAACTGACAAGTGGAAGTAAATTAAACTAAAGAGCTTCTGCACAGCAAAAGAAACTATCAACATAGTAAACAGACCACCTACATAATGGGAGGGAATATTTTCAAACTATACATCTGGCTAAGGTCTAATATCCAGCATCTATAAGAAATTTAAACAAATGTAGAAGAAAACAAAACAAAACAAAAAAACATTAAGAAGTGGGCAAAGGATGGGAACAGATATTTTTCAAGGAAGATATACAATCGGTCAACAATCCTATGAAAAAAAGCTCAACATCACTGATCATTAGAGAAATGTAAATCAAAACCACAATGAGATACCATCTCACTCCACTTAGAATGGAAATTATTAAAAAGTCAAAAAATAAAAAATGCTGGAGAGTTTGTACAGAAAAAGAAATACTTATACACTGTTTGTGGGAGTATAAATTAATTCAACTATTGTGGAAGATAGTGTGGTGATTCCTCAAAGACCTAAAACCAGAAATACCCTTTGACTCAGCAATCCCATTACTGGGTATATAAATATAAAATCTTCTACCATAAAGACACATGCATAAGAGTGTTCATTGCAGCACTATTCACAATAGCAAAAACATGAAATCAGCCTAAATGCCCACCAATGACAGATTGCATAAAGAAAATGTAGTGTATATAGACCATGGAATACTATGAAGCCATAAAAAAGAATGAGATTATGTCCTTTGCAGGAGCATGCATGGAGCTGGAGGCCAATATCTTTAGCAAAGTAAAATAGGAGCAGAAAGCCAAATACCTCATGTTCTCACTTACAAGTGGGAGCTAAATGAGGAGAACATATGGACGTAAAGAAGAGAACGGTAGACACTGGGGTCTACCAGAAGCTGGAAGGCAGAAGGAGAAAAAGGATCAGGAAAACGAACTAATGAATTCTAGGCATAATACCTGGGTGGTTAAATAATCTGTACATCAAGCCTCTGTGACATGAATTTACCTATATAACAAACTTGGACATGTATCACTGAACTTAAAATAAAAGTTTAAAAGGGTAGTTTTTGTATGATATAAAAGTTTAGGTTTTATTAGTTTAACATAGTGTGTTATACCTGTAGACATTTTTATGCAAAGAAAAAATACAGTAGATATAAAAAAGATACAGAGAAAAATATCAATGTATATCAACAAAAATCATCAAATCATATAGGCAAACAAGAGAGAAAAAATGGGCAAATTATTTACAAAACAGACATTAAGCAACATGTAAAAATGGTAATGGTATTAGCAACCCTTTTTAAACTAATAATTACTTTATTAAAGTAAATGGACTAAACTCATCAAAGATGTAAGGTAGCTAAATGCATAATATAAAAGATCCACCTATAAATATCTACATGAGACTCTTCTCAAACTTAAAGACACACATAGCCTAAAAATGAAGGAATAGAAAAAAGATACTGCATGCAAATGGTAGTTAAAAGGGAGCAGATAAAATAGACTTTAAGTTAAAAATTATTAAAAGAGACAGTAAAATTTCCATCTTTAACAATAAGAGTAAAAATCATTAATACCACACTTCAATAATGGATAGAAAATTCAGATATAAAAACAAGGAAGCAGAAGACTTGAACAACACTACAGATCAAATAGTCAAAATGAACATATAGAGGATATTTTACCCAAACAGCAGCAGAATGCACATTCTTTTCAAGTGCACACAGACATTCTCCATAATAAATCACATGTGAAATCAGAAAAGACCTTTTAAAATTCAAGACGTTAGAAATCATTTCACATATATTTTTCAACCACAATGAAAAGAAACTATAAATCAATAGCAAAAGGTAAATGGAACAGTTCACAAATACATAAAGCAACACATTGTTGAACAAAAGTTAGGTCAAAGTAAATATCATGTGAGAAATTAGAAAACATTTGGAGGAAAATAAAATGGAAACACAGCATACCAAAACTAATGAGATGCAGTGAAAGCAGTGTTAACAGGGAAGTGTATAGTGATAAATACACACATTAAAAATAATAAATATCTCAAATAAATAACCTTATCTTGCACCTTGAAAAATGAGAAAAAAGAAACTAAGCTATATTTAATAGAAGGAAGAAAATAATAAATATTTAAGCAGAAATAAATGTAATAGAGAGGATAAAATTTTTAAAAAATAAAACCAAAATTTGACTTTGTGAAAAGACCAACAAAATTGACAAAACCTTGGGTAAACTAATTAGGGAAAAAAGAGGAAAGACTCAAGAAAATAAAATCAGTAATGAAAGAGAATACTTTGCAAAATATTATACAGAAATAAAATAGTGATAAGGGAGTATTATGAACATTTATATGCCAACAAAGTTAACAACCTAGAAAAAAAGAAACCGGTAAATTCCTGAAAAGGTACAACCTAGTAAGACTGAATTAAGAAAAAATAGAAAGCCTGAATAGGCCGAGTGCAGAGACTCGTGCCTGTAATACCAGCACTTTGGGAGGCTGAGGCAGGTGGATAGCCTGAGGTCAGGAATTCGAGACCAGCCTGGCCAACGTGACGAAACTCCATCTCTACTAAAAATACAAAAATTAGCTGAGCACAATGGCACATACCTGCAATCACAGTTACTCAGGAGGCTGAGGCAGGAGAGTCACTTGAGCCCAGGAGGCAAAGGTTGCAGTGAGCCAAGACTGTGCCACTGCACTCCAGCCTGGGAGACAGAGCAAGACTGTCTCCTAAAAAAAAGAAAAAAAAAAGATAAAGAAAAAGGAAAAGAAAGCAAGCTTGAACAGACTAATAAAAATTAAAGAACATTACTCAATAATCAAAAGCCTCCCAACAAAGAAAAGCTTGGGGCCAGATAGCATCACAGGTGAATTCTACCAAACACTTAAGGAAGTATTACCCTTACTTTTCTTCCTTCCCTGCTTCCTTCCTTCCCTCCCTCGCTTTCTCCCTCCTGCTTTCTTTTCTTTTTTCCTTCATTCCTTCTTCCCTCCTTCCTTATTATTTATATTTAAAATATAAAACAGTGTTTTTACATACATATAGAGAAATTATTACTATGGTCAAGCAAATTACTATATCCACACTTCCGTCACAGGACCTTCCTTTTGGTAGTAAGAACACCTAAAATGTATTTTCTTAACAAATTTTCAATGTACAAAACAATATTAGTAACTTTACTTCTCCTATTATACACTAGATTTTTGGACTATTTATCCTACATAACTGCAAGTTTATACCCTTTCACCTACGTCTTCCCATTTCTTCACTCTCCCTGCCCCTGCTAACCACCATTCTATTCTCCTTTCCTATGTATCTATGCATTCTGATTTCTTTGGGATTCCACATATAAGTGGCATTATGCAGTAATTTTTTCTTTCTGTGTCTGACTTATATCACTTAACATAATATACCCCCCATTAATCCATGTTTTTGCACATGCCAAATTTCACTTTTTGGAAGCTAAACAATATTTCTCTCTCTCTCTCTCTCTCTCTCTCTCTCTCTCTCTGTGTGTGTGTGTGTGTGTGTGTGTGTGTGTGTAGGGACATACCTCACAAAGTTTGTATCCATTTATTGACTAATGAATATTTAGATTGTCTGTCTATGTAGGCTATTGTGAATAATGTTGCAATCAACATAGGAATGCAGATCTCTTTAGAGGGGCTGATTTTACTTCCTGTGGCTATACATGAAAAAGAGGAATTGCTGGGTTACATGGTAGTTCTACCCTTAAATTGTTAAGGAACCTTTACATTGTTTTCATAATGGCTGTGCCAATTTACATTCTCTTGAGAAGTGTAAAAGGGTTCTTTTTCTTCACTCCCTTGACACCATTTTTTATCTCTTGTCTTTTTGATAATAGCTATGCTAACAGGTGTGGGGTGATAATTCATTGTGGTTTTGATTTGCCTTTTTCCTGATGGTAAGTGATGTTCATCATCTCTCCATATATCCTTTGGTCATTTTTCTGTGTCTTCATCGGAAAAAAAATGTCTAATCAAGCCCTATGTCTGGTTTTAAAATTTGTGTATTTGTTATATTTTCTCATTGATTAGTATAATTTTGTTATTTATTTTGGATATTAACGCTGCAGTATATCCATGACAGAAAATATTTTCTCCCAATGCATAGGCTGCCTTTTGTTTTTTCATATTTTTTCTGTTATTGTGTTTCTGAAGCTATTCAAGTTGATGCAGTTTCACTTGTTTGTTTTTGCTTTTCTTGTCTGACTTTTGCTGTGATATGCAAAAAATCATTGCCAAGTCTGACACAAAGAAGATTTCCTGCTATGTTTTCTTTTACCAGTTTTATCCTTTAAGGTTTTATGTTTAGATCTTTAATCCACTTAGAGTTAATTTTTATGTATAGTGTAAGATAGAAGCCAGTGCCATTCTTTTGCCTGTGGATATCCAGTTTTGTCAGCATTATTTATTTGCATCATTTATTTAAGAGATCAACATTTCCTTATTGAGTCTTATTCATGGCTTGTGAAAAGTGGTTGAGCACATATTTTTGAGTTTATTTCTGGCCTCTCAATCCCATTTCATTGGTCTATAGGCCTATTTTTATGCCACTAGCATAGTTGTGTTTAAATTATTAATAATATAGCTTTATAATATAATTGGAAATCAAGAAGTATGATGCCCAGAACTTTATTTTTAATTCTCAAGTTCCTTAAGATATGTTAGGAATTTTGTGGTTTTACATTCATTTTAGAATTTCTGTTTTTCTGTTAAAATATCATCATAAATTTTATAGACATTGTGTTGAATCTGTGTATCACTCTGTGTAGTATGGATGTATGGACATTCTGACATTAATTATTCCAATCTACTAACACAGGAATTATTTCCATTTATTTGTGTCTACAATTTTTTTTAAGTTTTCAGTGTATATATAGGTTGTAAACTCAGGTAATCTGGCGTGGGTTTCAATTAATTTAGAAAGTATATTTTGCCAAGATTGAGGATGCACACCCATGACACAGCCTGAGAAAATGCTGCTGACGTGTGCCCAAGGTGGCCATGCCACAACTTGGTTAAAGCAAAGCCAGGAAGACTCAAAGCAGGTCACAGATAGGTGAGACACAAATGGCTACATTCCTTTGAGTTTCTGATTAGCCTTTCCAAGAAAGGCTATCAGATATCCATTTATCTCAGTGAGCAGAGGGATAACTTTGAACAGAATGGGAGTCAAGTTTGCCCTAAGCAGTTTTCAGTTTGAGTTTTCCTTTTATCTTAGTGATTTTGGGGTCCCAATATATTGTCCTTTTACATTTTCCCCCTTTTCTATTTAAAATTTTTTTGGAAAAATCATTTTGCAAGAAAATTAGTCTCTGGTCTCAGGTTTCATCTGATCTCTCATGGCTAGGATGTTTTTTATCCTAGATGAGTAGGTCCCAAAAGCTCATTTTTAGCAGGTTGTGAAGTCTCATGCCCTATGAAGAGAACATAATGGGGAGAAAGGGACATAAAAACAGCAACAAACAAAAGAAAAATCCTAAAAAAAATTGATATAGTACACAAGACTCTGAAGTCCATACATTAGTAAACAGGTATGAAAGTGGATTATATATGTAATAGGTTGCTGTTATTTTCTCCTGGTGTTTAAGTTGTCTAGCTTGGGTTTCAGAGACTCCAAATTTGAAAAAAATGGAAAAAAAGAAAAAAAAATTAAAATCACTATTTTAAACATGTGTAGCCAAGAAAAAATTAGAATTCAGTCCAAAGTGTAGAAAATAATAAAACCTAGGGCTTCTAGGCCTGTCAGAAAGTCACATTCGTTACTTACCACAGGTCAGAATATTTGTACAGGGACTGTTTACACAAAATACGAGGCCAGTTTTTCCAAGGGCTTCATTGGCTCCAAAGGTCAAGTTTTATTACTTAAAAGAAAGCACACCCTTCCATTCAAAGCCTTGGTTAAATAACCATTTTCTCCAATTGTGCCCTGTTACAAATGAAAACAGATTCTTATTGCACTTATGGAAATAACTGTATTCCCGTAAGTTAAGAATACTCACAAATAGTTTATAATTTTTTGAGAAATCAGGTAAAGAAAAACGAATATGTTCCAAATTTTGTTCATCAGAGAATACTAAATTGTTAAAAGCTGTCAGTAGCTCAAAAAATGTTTAAGACTGAAAAACAACAAAGAATTAGCAAACATTTTAAGCAAAATGTCAAAAAAATTAGTTTAGTCCACACAGTTAATTACTGTTCTGCTTGATACTCATGAACGTTTTAGCTCTCCATGAGTCCTGAAAGTTCTTCCTCTATTCTGATGTCACAATGTCCAAAGTCATCAAAAACCTGCATTCTAGGGCACCTGTTAGAGTTCTATAGCTGATTATAAAACCACCCTCTAAAGAGGACCAAAACAAGACAAGAATTATCTGTGGATGAAAAAAGCATTTAGGGGCAGCCATAGACAAAGGCACAATTGACAAAGAAAGTTGTCACCTCTGTAGCACACAATAAGTTTAGCATACAATTCTGATTATTACTTATAACTTATATTCAGTCATATAAGAATTACAAGAGCTTTCCATAATTTTGGGACACATACAAATAATATACTTACACAATAACAGCCCAAAGAAAACAAACACTATTTCACATTTGACAATGCTTCCTGTATAACTTTATACCAAATAAGCAAAAATATGACATTTTTAGACTTTAGGAAACCTAATATTTAAAATATTAAGTAAGTCAGAAAAAGACATAATTTGTAAATTGATTTTGGAAAGTTTGTCAAATATCAAAGGCTTAAAACATTTGACATCACAAAATAGGATTACAGGTCGTTCAAGCCTGTAATCCCAGCACTTTGGGAGGCCAAGACGGGTGGATCACAAGGTCAGGAGATCGAGACCATCCTGACTAACCTGGTGAAACCCCGTCTCTACTAAAAAGTACAAAAATCTAGCCGGGCATGGTGGCGGGCACCTGTAGTCCCAGCTACTCGGGAGGCTGCGGCAGGAGAATGGCATAAACCTGGGAGGCGGAGCTTGCAGTGAGCTGAGATCTGGCCACTGCACTCCAGCCTGGGTGACAGAGTGAAACTCCATCTCAAAAAAAAAGAAAAAGAAAAGAAAAAAAAGAAAAGGATTACAGGTCATTGTAAAGTCATTCATTTAATTAAAGTGATAAGTCAAGGATTTCAAAAAAAGCAAAACCTTCATTCTTTGAGAGAAGAGACTTAATTTTTCAAAACAAGAAGCCATAATAAAAACAGCCTGATGCAAATTAAACTTTTTTCAAAATTTTGTAAAAAATCTGTAAAATTTAATTCTGATTTTAAAATATAACCTCCATAAGCCTTTAATCATCTTTATAACCTTAATTAAAGAGTTGGTTTATGCTTCATGAAAACCTTTGTTACTCTGACACAGGGCTCCATGTGCTGGTCTTGCATTAGTGTGCATTTACATTACTGATTAATTTATAAAGGAATTAAACTTATTTTGTCTCTTAAAATCGGCCCTTACAATCTCATATGCCCATCTCCTCTGCAATAGACCCTGGGCCTTGAGGAATTAAATGTCTTTAATTTCTGGCCCTTTGTCTCAGAAATGCAGTTTATTTTGATTGGCATATTTGATGAGGACTAAAGATGAAGCTTTAATTGCTATCTGTTTTTAGGATTTAGCAGTATTAGCATCCTTTTTAGAGCAAGGAGTCAAAGCTCTGTAACTCAATGTCACAAGGACTTTAAAAACACACACAAGAAAATATGTGGATATAATAACCTTAATTAAAAAAAAAATGTAGCTCGGATTTTTCTAAGGAAACCAAAACTTAATAATAGCATGACAACTTGAACACATCAAAGTTTTTGTTTTTGTTTTTATAAATCTTTTTATGATGACTTACACTGACCATTCATGACATGCTTAAACTTTCTTGTTTTTCCAGAACATCCCTCCTTCTTAGACAACCAGTCATTTATTTTATGATCAAATCTATTATGCAATATTTTTATCCTACAAAATTATTTCTCTTTAAGCTTTCTTACTACAAAAAACTCCTTTATTTTATAACATTTTTACATCTGTTTTTATTTCCTGTTTTCTTTTACCTTGTTTTATACATAACCTATAAATAAGCTTTGAATTAGACAAAACTTGTTCACCTTTTTTGTTTAAATAAAGGACATACTTCATTTTTAGCAAGAATGTTTGCCTACAATATATACTGATTAGAAAATACCCAAACAATAAAATATGTATTGTGTAATTTAATATAACTGTATATTCTAAATTATGTCCAGTTTGTCTACAAGTATTTGCCCCATGACAGTTGCCTAATTATTTTCTTTTAATTTTTTACATACATTATTTATGAAAACTGTGATTGTGATGATTTAAAGTTATAAAACTGCCATTGCAAAATTATAATAAGGATAGTGTAAAAAAGGATTTGACTTAACTGACTCCATCTTGCCCTTAACCTCCAAGCTCTTCTTGTTAATTCCTGGGCATAGGCTGAATTAACTTTAGAAGAAAGTTAGTTTATAGTTTAGCTTTGAAACAAAGATGATAACAATCCTTTCCCTAAGCAAACCTCTTTATTGACTGTGGACTAGAATGCCTAAAACCACAGGATTACAAGTTATGATATTCTTACTGAATTCAAGATGCAGCTATTTTCATTAAACCCATATCAATGTCTTATTTATTCAAGAATTACACTATTTTGGACTTGGTGTATGGTTTCTTAACCCCATGCCAAAATTTGATACCTTATAGTATTTGGCAGGGATAAATATAAAATTGCTTAATTAATAAATGCAAACAAAAATGTATGTTCACAATTCTTAAGATATTTTTAGTATTACTTTACCAATAATTTCAAAGTTAGCTGATTTATTCAAAATTTTACTTAAGTTACATAAACTTGAAAAAGCATTTGACTACTCTTTCTTTTTCCTGATAAAGTATTTTAATAAATGCTTGTATTTTTAAGCTAATTAATTAGAATGATTTTACATATTTTCAGTAGTAAAACATTGTGTACACAGCACAAAAATACATAGATGTATTAGCCATGCCAGTGGAAGTACAGTTCATATATTCACAAAGATTCCTTTGCCCCCCCCCTTTTTTTTTCCTATCTTAGATGTTTAGATTCCTGATAACTTGTTTAACAACCCTAGGTAGTGTTAGCTAAATCACTTTAAATTTGCATCCTAAAGAAAACAGCTCAGGTGAAAATTGAATAGCAAAATTTATACCATAATGTACAGACAGAAAAAGTTTGGTGGTGCTAGAAGAACATGTTTTATTTTTTATTTTTTTGAGCAAAATTAAACATAAAATTATAAAAATCTATGATAGGATTGTATAAGGGGACAAATTTTATTTAGATAGAAACTACCTATCTTTTAACTGTTTCTCTGAGCTCTGGGCAGAGCACAATCTGAATCCTGACTCTTCAAAAAGGGAGAATTATTATAAGTCTAGACCATGTGATGCTTTTATAGTGCACTTAAAAAAAAAAAAAAAACTTAGTATGGACCAGGTGCGCTGGTTCACGCCTGTAATCCCAGCACTTTGGGAGGCCGAGGCAGGTGGATCACGAGGTCAGGAGATATAGACCATCCTGGCTAACACAGTGTAGTCCCGGCTTTACTAAACATACAAAAAAATTAGCCTGCCATGGTTGCAGGCACCTATAGTCCCAGCTAGTTGGGAGGCCAATGGAGGAGAATGACATGAACCCTGGAGATGGAGTTTTCAGTGAGCCGAGATTGTGCCGCTGCACTCCAGCCAGGGTAACAGAACGAGACTCTACCTAAGGAAAAAAAAAAAAAAAGTAAGAAGAAAGAAAAAAGAAAAAAAAAGAAAAAAAATTATTGTGGCAGGGTGTGTAAGAAGTTCAAGGTGTGGGGAGAGCGTCAGCTACTTATATGCACTTGCCAACTAAGATTAGACCCAAAGTATGTTCTTCTGAGGTGGAAATTTATTAAGAGCCACTGCATGTCTCAGGAAGCATTCCTTCCAGACACCCTCATGTAATTCTCAGTAACCTGAAAATAACCCGAAAGGCTGAGGGGAGCAAAGTGCTCTTATTTCTTCCGAGTGGAAGATTCCACACTCATGAGCTAGAGGATTTGGAGTTGGTCAAATCTGATAAGGGAAAAAATCAAAATATATACACACAGAAAGCACCCCAACAAGACAGAAACAAGTGACAAAACAGTTAAGCAAAATTAATAATAATCACACACATTATTGTTATTAATTATCATTATTATTATTTTAGAGTGCTCTTAGTGTAAGCAGAAATTTTCACCAGCTGGTTATTATATGCTAAATTCAGTTGTCCAAAAAAATTTTGCAAGACGGAATCACAAACCAGTTTTTTACCTAGTGATAATTCTCAGGCTGTCGACTGCTCTCTACTATCCTAGAAGCAGGAAAAATAACTCATCACCCCTTTTGGAAGTGAGATCAAACTTCATAAAGGAGTTATCTGTCTTCTGTTGTTATGGAAGCAGGAAAAACATGCCTTTCTTGTGTTGGAAGCAAGTAAAACTCCAAAAAAAGGAGTTGTACAGCAAAAGCCACATTCTCCTATTGGCCTCCAAAAATTTATGTTGTACTTAAAGACAAGATACATCTATTTAATTACAATAGTTTCAAAGATTCTTAACTCAGTTTACCATCAACTCCAAAGTCTAAGGTCAAAATTTTATCTAAATCAGCTATGGCTGAGACTCAAGGCACAGTTTATACTTAGGCAAAGCTTTTTTTTTTTTTTCCACCTGTGAACCTTTGAAATCAAACAAGTTATGAAATTCAAAAATTAAGTAGTGAAACAGAAATGGAATATATATTCGTATCCCAAAAGAGATAAATAGAAAAGAAGAAAGGAGTAATACGTATTTAGTAAGTAAAGAAAAAAAATGCAACAGAATGGATCACATTAAATCTTAAAGCTTGAAAATAATATTTTTGACTGAATATATTACCATTTGGGTGCACAGGGCAAAGGTTGGGCCTCCGAGGACCTGGGAAGCCCCAACCCTTTGTCTTTGCTGTCTGCAGCCTACACTTCAGTTCTTATGCATTACAATTGCATATATGCACTTTCCCAGGCTTCTGCAGTATGCTGGTTGCTCTATAGTTCTGGGTTGTGAGGGCCATCTACAGTAGCTCTGTCCATCTGAGAGGTCTATGCCTAGGCCATAAGGCTCTTAAGGGTATCCTTTGAAATATAGGTAGAGGCAGACATGCCTCCACAACTTGTGCACTCTGCACACCTAAAGAATTATTACCAAATGAATGCTGCCAATGCTCACTGCTTGTATGCTTCAGAGTGTCAGTCTTAGCTGCACCTGGACCCACCA
This sequence comes from Mandrillus leucophaeus, assembly GCF_000951045.1. Classification (NCBI taxonomy): domain Eukaryota; kingdom Metazoa; phylum Chordata; class Mammalia; order Primates; family Cercopithecidae; genus Mandrillus; species Mandrillus leucophaeus. Next base: position 3,071,115 of record NW_012106253.1, on the reverse strand, counting down.
CAGCTGAAGTTGGAGCAGTTGGTATAGTTTGGCTATGTCCCTATCAAAATCTTATACTGAATTGTAGTTTCTTTAATTTCCACATGTCAAAAGAGAGACCTGGTGGCAGATAATCGAATCATGAGGTTGATTTTCTCCATACCGTTCTCAAAGTAGTAAATAAGTCTCACAAGATCTGATGGTTTTATGAAGGGGAATTCCCCTGCAGAAGCTCTCTTGCCTGCCACTAAGTAAGACATGGCTTTACTTCTCGTTTGCCTTCTGCCAAGATTTTGAGATCTCCTCTGCCATGTGGAACTGTGAGTTTGTTTAACCTTTTTCCTTTATGAATTACCCAGTCTCAGATGTGTCTTTATTAGTAGTGTGAGAACAAATTAATAAGGTAAATTGGTACTGGTAGAGTGGTGTGCTGCTGTAAAGATACCTGAAAATGTGAAAGCAACTTTGCAACTGGGTAACAGGCAGAGGTGAGAACAGAGTGAAGGGCTCAGAAGAAGACAGAAAGATGTGGGAAAGTTTGGAACTTCCTAGAGACTTGTTGAATGGCTTTGACAAAAACACTAATAGGAATATGGACAGTGAAGTCCACGTTGTGGTCGCCTCAGAGTGACATGAGGAACTGGAATAAAGGTGACTCTTTCTATGTTTTAGCAAAGCAACTGGTGGCATTTTGACTCTGCCCTAGAGATTTGTGGAGCTTTGAACTTGACAGAGATGATTTAGGACATCCAGTGGAAGAAAGTTCTAAGTGGCAAAGCATTCAAGAGGAAAGAGAGCATAAAAGTTTGAAAAATTTGCAACTCGACAATGCAATAAAAAAGAAAAGAAACTCATTTTAGGGGAGAAATTCAAGCCAGCTGCAAAAATTTGCATAAGTAACAAGGAGCTTAATATTAATCACCAAAACAATGGGGAGCATTTCTTCAGGGAATGTCAGAGATCTTCACAGCAGCCCCTCCTATCACACACCTGGAAGTTTAGAAGAAATAAATGGTATCCTGTGTCAGACCCAAGGGCCTCCTGCTGTGTGCAGCCTAAGGACGTGGTGTCCTGAGTACCAGTTGTTCCAACTGTGGCTAAAAAGGTCCAAGGTACAGCTCAGTCCATGGCTTCCGAGGGCACAAGTCCCAAGTCCTGATGGCTTACGTGTGATGTTTGGCCAGTAGGTGCACAGAAGTCAAGAATGGTTTGGAAACCCCTGCCTTGATTTCAGAGGATGTACAGAAATTCCTATATGTCCAGTCAGAAGTTTGCTGCAGGAGTGGAGTCCTCATGGAGAACCTCTACTCGGGCAGTACAGAAAGGAAATGTGGTGTTGGACCCCCACACAGGGTCCCCACTGAGTCACTGCCTATTGGAGTTGTGATAAGAGGGCCATGGTTCTCCAGACCCCAGAATAGTAGATCCACCAACAGATTGCTCTGTGTACCTGGAAAAGCCACAGACACTCAATATCAGTGCATGAAAGCAGACAGGAGGGGAGCTGTACCCTGCAAAGCCGCAACAGCGGAGCTTACCAATACCGTGGGAGCCCACACCTTGCATCAATGTGACCTGGACGTGAGACGTGGAGTCAAAGGAGATTATTTTGGAGCTTTAAGATTTGACTGCCCTGCATGATTTTGGACTTGCATGGAGCCTGTAGCCCCTTTGGTTTGGCCAATTTCTCTCATTTGGAATGGGTGTATTTATCCAATGCCTTTACTCCCATTGTATGTAGAATGCAACTAACTTGCTTTTGATTTTATCAGCTCGTAGGTGGAAAGAAACTGCCTTTTCTCAGATGAGATGTTGCACTGTGAAATTTTGAGATAATGCAGAAATGAGTTAAAACTTTGGGGAATTGTTGGAAAGGCATGGTTGATTTTGAAATGTGAGGACATGATATTTGGGATAGGCCAGGGGTGGAATAATATGGTTTTGCTGTGTTCCCACCTAAATCTCATCTTGAATTGTAGTTCCCATAATTTCCATGTGTCATGGGAGCAACCTGGTGCGAAATAATTGAATCATTGGAGTGGTTTCCCCCATACTGTTCTGTCTTCACATGTCAGAAGACAGAGGAGAAGAGAGTTCCAATTTCCTCCATCAAGACCTTTTATAAATTCACCTAATCTCTGTCATGACGGAGGAGACTTCATGACCTAATCATGTCTTTGATGTCCCCCTTCTTAATATTATCATATTTGTAACTCCTGAATTTTGGAGAAAATATAATAAAACTATAGCCGGATTGTTCTCTTGATTTATATTTTAGATAAATATTTATCGGTATGAAGAAATGCAATTGATTTTTGGAGGTTGATTTTGTAATGTACTAATTTACTAAGTTTATTTACTAGTTCCAACAATCTTAGGAAAATTATTTAGGACTTTCTACACATACAATCATGTCATCTGCAAAGAGATGATATTATTTTTTAAAATTTACTTTGGATGCCTTTTATTCTTTTTTAGCATGTCTGATTGCTCTTGCTAAAACTTCTGTTAAATTAATATATTGAACAGAAGTGTGAGAGTGAGCATTTTTGACTTTTACCAGATCTCACAGTTAAATCTCTCAGTTTTACATGATTCATCATGATGTTAACTTTAGCTTTTTTTATAATTGGCTTTTATTATATAAAGAAATAGTAATCCTATACCTATTTTATTGAGTTTTTATCATAAAATTATGTTGAACTTTGTCATATGCTTCCTCTATTTCTATTTATGTGATCATGAGGTTATCTTCTATTCTGTTAATGTAGTGTATCACATTTATTTTCATATGTTAAAACAACCTTGCAATCCCAGGATATATCCTAATTTGTTAGAGTGTATACTCTTTTAGAAATATTGTTGAATACAATTTGCTAATATTTTTATTGAAGATTTTGGCATCTATGTTTAACAGAGCTATTCACCTGTAGTTTTCTTCACTTAAGTGGTCTTTGTCTGGCTTTGGTATTCAGGCAATGGTGGCCTCAGTAAATGAATTAAGAAGTATTTACTTCTTTTTTTGGTGAAATATTAATAAGCACTGAAATTAATTATTTGAATTCTTTGGTATAATTTAACCTGTGAAGCCCTATGGAACTGTACTTTCTTTGTTAGGAGGATTTTAATTACCACTTCAATCTCCTTCTTTGTTATTGGCCTGTTTTGGCTTTCTTTTTCTTTTTGATGTAGTCTTGATAGGGCATATGTTTCTAGAAATTTATCTACTTACTCTAGGTTATTCAGTTTTTTGGCATATAGCTGTTCATAATAGTCCCTCATGATTCTTTATTTTTATTTAATAGTTGTAACTAACTTCTCTTCTTTCATTTTTATTTTATTTAAACTTTCTATCTTCTTAGTCTCACTAAGAACATGTTGAATTTTTTTTTATATTTTAGTTTTCTTTTTTCTTTTTCTTTTTTTTTTTTTTTGAGAGGGAGTCTCGCTCTGTCGCCCAGGCTGGGATGCAGTGGCCGGATCTCAGCTCACTGCAAGCTCCGCCTCCTGGGTTTATGCCATTCTCCTGCCTCAGCCTCCCGAGTAGCTGGGACTACAGGCGCCCTTCACCTCGCCCGGCTAGTTATTTTTTGTATTTTTTAGTAGAGATGGGGTTTCACCTTGTTAGCCAGGATGATCTCGATCTCCTGACCTCGTGATCCGCCCGTCTCGGCCTCCCAAAGTGCTGGGATTACAGGCTTGAGCCACCGCGCCCGGCCTAGTTTTATTTTTTCTATAGATTTTGATTGCGTATTTGAATTTTTTTCTGATCTTATATTGATTACTTTTCATCTTCTGTTAATTTTGAGTTTAGTTTATTTTAAATTTTCTATTTTCTTGAAGTATAAAATTAAGTTGTTTATTTTAGATCTTTTTCTTGAATGTAGGTATTTATTATTATAAACATTTATATTATTATTTTTTGTATTTCTCAAGTTGTTATAAATTGTGCTTGCTTTTTAGGTTCTTCTGAATATATTTATAAAATTTCTTTTTTTTTTTATTTCCTCATTGACCTGGCAATCATTCAAAATAATGTAATTCTGTTTCCACCTATTTGTGAATATTCTCCTTTTCTTTTTGTTATTTATTTCTCATTTTATTCTGTTTACTCTAAAATTATTAAAATAACTTCAATCTACTTAAGTATCTTAAGACTTGTTTTGTGACCTAACGTGATCTGTCATTGAAAATGTCCTGTGTGCTCTTGCGCAGTATGTGGATTTTTCTGTTGTTAGGTTTATAGTATTTTCCAAGTTTGCCAGATTTTTAAAGTTGATTCTCTGTTTGAAGGTTCTATGTATTATTTAAGGTGGGGTACTAAAATCAATTACTACTATGTTATTGCTATCACTTTTTTTTCATTCAGATGTCAATATTTTTTCTATATATTTAGGTGTCCTGATTTGGGGTGTATGTATTTACATTTGCTATATCTCCTTCCTTTTATTGTTATATGATAATCTTTTGCTTCTAGAGACAGGTTTTGACTTAATGTCTAATTTGTCTATTAAAAAATAACCCCTCCTGATTTTCTTTACCATTTATGGAATATATTTTCCTTTTGTTATAGTTTGAATGTATGTGTTCCTTTAAAATGTATATGTTGGAACATAACACCCAATATGATAGTATTAACAGTTTAGGCTTTTTGGGAAGTGGTTAAGTTATAAGGACTCCATGCTTATGGATGAGATTAACGCTCTTACAAAAGAGGTTGAAGAAGTGCTATAGTCTTCTTTTGCCCTTCTGCCTTCCATTAAATGAAGAAACAGCAACAAGATGCCATCTTGGAAGCATAGAGTGAGCCCTACCCCTTCAGAAAGTACAGGTTACTACAGGCTATAAATCTTGGCAGCTTCCATGGGGTGCTAACTTTATAGGTGTGATTTCAAAGGAATTTTCTAATAGCCTAGGGACCCAGGGAGAGAACTGCTGTAGGGTTGAGGCCACTGTACAGACAGCCCTAAGTAGGCGAATGCCTACTGGAAATTTAGATGTTTATTTGCTTCAGAGAGCCCAAATAAGATAATGCTAAGTGTAGCTATGGGTACAATGACAACCCCAAGACTCCAGAACTGTAGAACCACAAAAATGTGATTTTAGCCTCATGGATAGGAAGAATCAATATCTTGAAAATGTCCATACTGTCCAAAGTACATTAAAGATTCCATTCTATCCCATTAAAATGTCATTGCCATTCTTCACAGAATTAAAAAAAAAAAAACTATGTTGAAATTCACATGAAACCAAAAAAAGAGTCCATGTAATCAAGACAATCCTAAGCAAAAAAAACAAAGCTGGAGGCCGCAAGCTACCCAACTTGAAATTATACTATAAGGCTACAGTAACGAAACACCATGGTACTGCTATAAGAACAAATACACAGACCAATGAAACAGAACAGAGTACTCAGAAATAAGACCACACACCTACAACTATCTGATTTGTGACAAACCTGACAAAAACAAGCAATGGGGAAATGGTTTCCTATTTAATAAATAGGGCTGGAAGAACAGGCTAGCCATATGCAGAAAATTGAAAATGGAACTTTTCCTTACACCATATACAAAGATCAACTCAAGATGGATTAAAGACTTAAATGTAAAACCCCAAACAATAAAAACCCTAGACAATTATTTAGTGCAATACTATTCAGGATATAGGCATGGGCAAATATTTTATGATGAAAAACCAAAAACAATTGCAATGAAAGCAAAAATTGACAAATGGGATCTAATTAAACTGAAGAGCTTCTGCACATCAAAAGAAACTACTGTCAGAATGAAGAAACAACCTACAGAATCAGAGAACATTTTTGCAATCTATGCATCTGGCAAAGGTCTAATATCCGCATTCTACAAATAACTTAAACAAATGTACAAGAAAAAAACAACCCAATTAAAAATGGGGAAAGCACATGAACAGACACTTCTCAAAAGACAACATTCATGCAGCCAACAAATATATGAAAACAAGCTTACCATCATTGATCATTACAGAAATGCAAATCAAAACCACAATGAGATACCACCTGACACCAGTCAGAATGGCAATTATTAAAAAACCAAGAAGCAACAGATGCTGCTGAGGTTCTGGAGAAACAGGAATGCTTTTACACTGTTGGTGAGAATGTAAATTAATTCAACCATTGTGGAAGACAGTGTGGTGACTCCTCTAAGATCTAGAAACAGAAACACAATTTGACTCAACAATTACATTACTGGATATATATCCAAAGAAATATAAATTATTGTGCTATAAAGATACATGCATGTTTATGTTTATTGCAGCACTACTCACAATAGTGAAGACATGGAATTAATCCACTTGCTCATCAATTATAGACTGGGTAAAGCAAATGTGGTACATATACACCATAGAATACTATGAAGCCACAAAAAGGAATGACATTATGTTCTTTGCAGGCACGAGGGTGGAGCTGGAAACTGTTATTCTCAGCAAATTAACTCAGGAACAGAAAATCAAATACTGCATTTTCTTACTTATAAGTGGGAGCCGAAGAATGATAACTCATGAACACGTGGTGGGGAGCAACACAAACTGGGGACTGTCAGGGTACCAGGGAAATGGAGAGTCTCAGGAAGAATAACTAATGGATGCTGGGCTTAATACCTAGGTGATGGATTGATCTGAGCAACAAACTACCATGGCACACATTTTCCTATGTAACAAACCTGTGCATCTTGCACATGTATTCAAGAACTTAAAGTTGATAAAAAAAAAAGATAATACTTAGAGAATCTGGACTTTAAACTTTTGAGTCAATGCTGCAACAAGTTAAGACTTTTGGGGTTATTGGAATGGGATGAATGTATCTCACATATAAGAAGGACTTAGATTTTTGGGGGACCAGTGGTGGAATGCTCTTATTTGAATGTATGTATCCCTTCAAAATCCATGTGTTGGAACCTAATACCTGAAATAACAGTATTTAGAAATGGGGCCTTTGGGGGAGTGATTAATTCATGAGTACTCCACTCTCATAAATGGGATTACTGTTCTTATAAAAGAGGTTGAACAAAGCAACCTGGTTACTTTTTTGCCCCTTGACCCTTCTCCAAGTGAGGATAAAGCAACAAAGCACCATATTTGAAGCAGAGAGCATGCCTTCACCAAATATCAAAGCCAGAACCTTAATCTGGGACTTTCCAGTCTACAGTTGGTGAGAAAAATATTTTTCTTATTTGAAAGCTACTGAGTGTAAGATCTTTTTGTAACAAGAACACTGCTACTTTTTTCTATTCACTTACTCACTTTCAACCTTGCCTTTCAGCCTATGATATCTTTGAATCTAAAGTGAGTGTCCCATAGACAGCCAACAGTTGAATTTTGCTTTTCTTGTTGTGATTGGGCCCTTTCTTTACTCTCTTGTTATTTTCCTTTGTATTTTGTTGATGATAGTAGCATTTGTATTGCTAGATTTTGATACATTCATGTCACTTAAAAATAATTTCCCCCTATGTAGTTTCTATGGCTATTTAGTTTTTGTGTGGGTACCAAGGGACTTAAATCAAACATCTTTTTATAACAGTTAATTTTAAGCTAACGAATTCATTTTCCTTATATGCAAAAACTTTCTGCCTTTACCTCTTATCCCCCCACATTATACACTGTTAATTTCTAAATTTTTAATATTTTATTATTAAATTAATTCATGCAATTTAGTTATAGTTTTTTTAAAATATTTTTGTATTTTAACTTTTATGGTAGAATTGCAATCAATATACTCACTGCCGCTATAGTAGTAAAATATTCCCTTTTGTTCACACACTTACCTGTGTCTATTAGTTTTATACTTTCTTAGGCTTTCATGCTGATTCTTAGTGCCTTTCTATTTTGACTTGAATCACTCCTTCAGCATTTCTTGTAAGATGGGTCTAGTGGGAAAAACTCTCATTTTTGTTTGAGAAAGACTTTATCTCTTCTTCATTTTTGAAGACAAAATTTGTAGGCTATACTATTGTTGCTTCAAAATTGTCTTTTGTTCTTTCAACACTATTAATTATCTAACTCCCTTTTGGCTTGCAAGGATTCTGCTGAAAAATCCTCTAATAGTCTTAAGGGATGATCCTGGTATATAACAAGCCATTATTCTGTTGCTTCCTTCAAAGTTCTCCTTATCTTTAACTTTTGACAATTTGATTTTAATGGGTTCTGATGTAGGTCTCTTTGAATTAATTATATGCAATGCCCCTGGGAATTCATGAATCTGGATTTCTATTTTCTTTCCCACCTTTGGAAAGTTTTCTTCCATTTTTTAAATATAAGGTTTATATCCATTTTGCCCCTCTATGGAAATTTGATAATGATGATCTGCTTTACTGTATTCTATATATTGCTTAGTCTTTTCCTCAATCTGTATTAATTTTTTTTTGTTTCTGCTCCTTAGAATAAATAATTCCCAGTAACTCATCTTTGTATTTACTGATTTTTGACTGCTTCGATCTAGTCTGCCATTAAAACTCCCTAAGGAGAGCAAAGATAACCTAGCGGCTGTCAAGCAGATCATCTGGAGGCAGAACTTCTTATCTGAGAAATTCAGAAGTAATTATTCTTCCCTATTATCTAACACTGGCATCTGGTATCAGCCGTCTTTCCCCCCAAAATTACAAGTTATTAGAATTTCTATACATCTCTGGAAAGCACGCATTTTGAAATTCATTGTACAACACTCGATAACATCAAGGCACACAAATATGTACAAATGTAATCATTTACCATAACCAAATAACTAATATGGTCTGAATTACCCTTAAGCTCCTGCTTTAAGATCTATAAATACCCGTAAGGAAAATCCACCATAGTAAACTTAGTTCTCTCTTGCTGAAGTGCCCTGTTGCACTCTGCTGCAATGTTCTTTCTATCTAGTAAAACTTTCCATTTCAAACCTACACTGTTGTTGATAAATTCTTTTTACCATCTTGGAGCCAAACACTCTTTGCTGCCAAGACTCTGAAACTTCACCTGACATCTTGGTGGTCCATACAGGGACTTTAGTGGAAACTTCCTCTTCCTTTTTCTTCCTACTTCACTCAGTGGTCTGGTTCTTAACTCTTGGGAACTGAAGGTCCTTGGTGGAGGCAGCCCTTTGGCAGGATTTTGAAGACTTAGAGGAGGGATACCTGTCTGTCTTTGCCCTTAGGACTGAGGAACTGGCCAGGACTCTTTTCTGTTTTGGGACTTCCAGTGAACCAGCTTACATATTCTTTGGCAATTGATAGTTTCTAGCCAAGGGCCACTCCCCAGTGTTACCTGAGGTTGAAGACAAAAGAGCTAATTTGCTATTGCCCATCAGGTGGTAAGTCTACTTTCACTTTAACACTCTGTAAACCTTGTCTTGGAAATGAACAGTGGTGACCTCAATTCTGCATAGACACACTCTACTGGTAGCAGTCCTGATTTTGGATTCAACTTTGTCAAAGACACCACATCTGAAGTTAAGGGTAAGTTTCTCTTCACATTAGGTTTGAGCTGATGATGCACACAAGGGCACAGTTGGACTGGTCATTCAGGCAATGACAGGCCATCTATTCATGGTGGGATGCCTCCAAATAGAGTGAGGCAAAAGGAAAACTGAGGTCCAAATTTCTCAGAAATTCCTCAGGGACCTTGTAGTCCCTCATCTAAAACCAACGTGAGTTCAGTTTATTCTTTGATTCATCCAAATTGCCCCCGGGTTGCATTAAAAAAAAAAAGGTCCCGTTTTGATCTACAAACTCTCAAAAAGCAGTTCCTCTTGGCTTCATACCAAACCCTAAATTAACTAAAAATTGTCATATATGTTTCCACGGAACTTCCTCCTCCCTTCCTGACTCTGATGTCTTTGATAATCCTTCCTTTTGCCTATCACACGCTCCTCAACTTGCTCCCTCTTTACCTACACCCTCTCCATCTGCTGCATCCCCCAGTCAGCCTCCTCCATATTCAAATACCTTATCCATTTCATATACTTACACATGAATTCCATATGCCACTAGTACAGAGTCCTCATTAAATCTCCAAAATGTTTTGTCTCCCCACAAGGTGGCTAAAGGAGATTTGGAACAATTCAGAATTCATGTTGTTTTTCAATGTCTGATCTTTTGCAAATTCAATCCAAGTTGTGTTCATTTAGCCAGGATGCCTCTAAATTCATACAAGAATTTCAGGTTTTAACTATAGCCTTTTATTTAACCTGGCAAAGCATATTTATGGTATTAACTACTTGCTGTTCCTATGAAGAAAAATCATGCATATGGTCTTTAGCTCGAGCTTGGGCAGATGAAGGTCATGCTCGTAATTCTAATGATAATAGAGGCAGGGAAGAAGATGTCCCCAGCGCAGAACCCAATTGGCAATACCAGGCCACTAATGCTCACCCAAACAGAGGCAGAGGCAGACAAGATTATATGATAACTGATTTGTTAGAAGGAATAAAAAAGGCTGCAATAAAACCTGTTAATTGTGCTAAATTACGAGAAATCATATGGGAGCCATTTAAGAACTTTGCTATTTTCCAAGCTAGACTGGTGGAGGGCCTCCATAAATACATAAATTTAGATCCCCAAATCCCTGATGGTGAATTCATTCTGGCCCTACATTTTATAAGTCAAGCTTCCCTAGACATTATACCAAAACTTCAAAAATTAGAGCAAGACCCACAAACTCCCTCTCTTATTTCATTAAATGCAACTTTTAAGGTTTTCAGTAACTGGGAGGAAACATCAAAAATAAAAAAGGCTCAATTGGAGAAGAAAAAAATGCAAGCAGAAAGCTAATTACATGATGATAGCATTGGCACATTCTTTTTTGGTAACTAATATCCCCAAGGCTTGTCCCCCTAACACTAACTGAATGGGGGCCAGACATAATTGCAGAAATCAAGGACACTGGAGTAGAGAATGTTTCAAACCTCCAGGTTACAAGCCACACCTGGAACCTTTCCTCATTGCAAACAAGATGGTCATTGAAAAGGCAAGTGTGTCTCCCTCCCATGTGAGCGGGTGGAGGTGGGGGGAACCTCTTCATTTTAGGCTATGACAGTCATAATCTAAAAACCTACTTGACAATGGGATCCTGCAGAACAAAGACAAAGGCAAGGGCAAGAACTTCTAACTCTATTCCTAGACTATAATCAAGCCTCTGAATGTCATCTTCTAGATGACTGATGGGACCTTAAGGCCATCCAGGCCCCTATCTTTTTCCTCTCTATGAACAAGCTTGGGGTAAATTTAATTGTGGTTGAACAATTCTTATCACTGCTTCCCATCCTGAACATTTCTTTCCATACTGGTAAAATGGGAAATGCTTCAATATTTGTGCTATCATATGACTTCCCCTACTGTTCATACTTCTAACATCAATGTAACTTTTTATATTTGTAATGTTACTCTTGGATGTATACCCTGTTATGATACTTATATGTGTAACATTAATCCATTTAAGCTCTTAGCCTCTGACAACCAAAACTCTGAATTTATCTTATCACTGTCAATTTTTAAGTCTTTAAACTAGACCAATATAGTAGGGCTTCCAATATTTACCATCCCTTGAACACCTAATATCATTCATGTATGTTACTATAATTATATAAACAATGTGCAAAATAACAATTTCACCACTTATTCTATATCCTTTCCATTGCTCAAGGACTTCCCTGGTTTTAAATCTCCCGCATTGGAACATAAACATAAATTTTTCTCTCATGTGAAACCTCTCAAAAACTGTCAAAACATGTTTCCCTTTTCCCCAACATTTTAATTAAATCAATCACACTATGTTTTCTACCCTCCTGGGGTCTTATGACTTTGAAGAACTGCTAATAATTATTGAAACCCTCTTCAATGTTTGGTCCTGTCACAACTTGATAATTCCTTTCATTATGGTGATTTTACTCTGGGTACAATAGCTTCTGCCCAAGTCACTGTCTTGAACGTAACTTCTGATCTAGAATACTATTCTAGAAGAACAAGGGCCCTAGAATTTACTGTGGCTGGGGTCAAGGGGACTATCTCAAGTCTCACCCACTGGGGAGGTTTTAAGTACCGTAAAATCATACTACAAGAACTTACTGCCTTTCTTGAAGTGTCCTTAGCAAAAACTGCCTCAAGTCTATCTGCACTAGGTCTATCGGCACTAGAAAAGTCTTTAGACTTACTAACAGAAATGGTTTTTAATAATAGAGGAGCTCTAGATTACCTCCTAGGTGAAAAAGAAGTCTGATCTGTCATCAGTCAAGCCTGTTGTACCAACATGAATGTGTCTGGAGAAGTGAAAACTAATGGCCAAGAAATTTTCAAATAAGCCAAATGACTACACACACTTTTCTAAAGCGAGTAAAACTGGGCCAAAACCTTTACTGATTGATATAAAAAAATCACTTGGTTTCTCCCATTCTTTGGGCCTTTATTTCTCACCATTCTTTTAACATTTGGTCCCTGACTTTTTAATGCTCTCATTAAATTTATATCACCTAGATGACAACAATTCCAACTACAGATGTTTATGCAATCCCAACACCAGCTTGCAACAGCAATTTTCATTTACATGGGTCCTCATGATGGAATCTGGTCTTCCCCATCACCTCCCATGAACAAGTTTGTTTTGTTTGTTTATGACCCTTCATTCTCTTTATGACAGACAGCAAGAAACAGCAGCAATAACAAAAAATGCATCTTATCCTCTCAATGCACCCTTTTCAGCAGGAAGTAAGCAGACAGTTTCAACACTCCTCTTCACTATGCTGTTTTCCCTTTCTTGAGACTCTAGTAGGCAGCGGGTACATATGAGCATGGGGAAATACAAAGGGTAAAAAATTTGACCAACATATTTGTCAGGAGGAATATGAAGAGAGCAAAGATCACCTGGTAGCCATCAAGACAGCCATCCAGAGACAGAACTCCTTATCTGAGGAGTTCAGAAGTAATTATATTTTCCTATTATCTAAAATCTGCATCCAGTACCAGACTTTTTTTCCCAAAGTTTATAAATTACTAGAATTTTTTTCTTTTTTAGATGGAATCTCACTCTCGTTGCCCAGGCGGGAGTGCAATGGCACGTTCTCAGCTCACTGCAACCTCCACCTCCCAGGTTCAAGCGATTCTCCTGCCTCAACCTCCCAAGTAGTTGGGATTACAAGTATGTGCCACCACACCTGGCTAATTTTGTATATTTAGTAGAGATGGATTTTCACCATGTTGGCAGGACTGGTCTTGAACTCCAGACCTCAGGTGATCTGCCCATCTTGGCTTCCCAGAGTGCTGAGATTACAGGCATGAGCCACTGCACCCGGCCATAAGTTACTAGAATTTCTATACATCTCTGAAATGCAGACATTTTGAAACTCATTGTGCAACCATTGCTAATATCGAGGCGCAAAGAAGTCTACAAACAAAGTGATTTGCCATAACCCATGTAACTAATATGTTTTAAATTGCCATTAATTTACTGCTTTAGCGTCCGTAAATACCCCTAAGAAAAATTCACTGTGGTGCCCTCAGTCCTGTCTTGCTGAAGCACCCCACTGCATGCAGCTGCAGCATTATTTCTATCTAATAAAAACTTTCCTTTTCAAACAGTTTTATTTTATATTGTTGTTGGTAAATTCTTTTTACCACCTATGAGCCAACCACTCTCCACTGCTGGGGCTCTGACACTTCACTTTGCATTCTCTATTGAATTTTTAGGTTCAATTATTGTATTATTTAGCACTTTGATTATAGTTTGGTACTTTTTCATGTTTTCTACCTTTTCTGAAATTCTCATTTTGTTCATATATTTCTCTCCCAATCTCAGTTTGCACCTTTAAGACTATTCTTTTGACTTCTCTGTCAGCTAAATCATATCTCTCCATTTAAGTAGCATCAGTTTTGGATACTGGAACATCCTTCACTGTTTTTGTTTTATTTCCCTTGGCTCTCCATATTGGTTTCTGTGCTTTGGATAAGATGACTGCCTCTCCCCATCTTTTCAGATTGGCTTATGTAAGATATAAATCTGACCGATTATTTTGGCTATATATTCTAGGTGGCTTTTAAAACATTGAGCTTTTCCAAATCTGTGTCTTTATTCTTAGTGTACCCCAGGAAATTAAGCTGTGCCATGTTTTATCAATGCCTTAAGATAGGTGAGACATTAACCACTCACTTGAGATGCAGCTAGAAATTTTGGGGTGTTAGATATGTGTTCCATTTTTTGTCGAACTTTATGTCAGTAAGTTAATCTGTGGTAAATTCCTGCACTTATACTCAGATGTCACACGCTTTCAACATGTTGCTTTGCTCTTTGTTGTTACCAAGGGCTTGGAATATGCCTTCTCTGTCTGATCTCAGAGACAAGAGAGTTAACTGGAGCCGTGGCTATCTCTGGCATGAAGTGGCATGAGGTATTGTGGGAGGTGCCCACATGCCAATTCAGGGTGATCTAGGACTTTTGCTTGACTATTCCCTTAGCTCCCAGATGTAGGATAATTAGTGGCCTGACTGATAGATAGCAGTTGAAAAAAAATTCGGTGTTTGGTGTGCAGTGAACCCCTTTCAGATTGAAATTGCAAATGGAGAATTTTTGCCTGTTTGTTTAGCATTGAGCCTAAGGGAGAGCTGCTAGAAGTACATCTATTTAAAAACTATCTTTTTGTGCTCTGTAGTCTAGAAAGACTCATAAATGAAGATCCCTTTCCACTCCCAGAGGTAGGCAATAAAGGAGGCAGTTCTTCAGGTGAGAGTTATAAAACTTCGGGTCATAATGCATGCTACATTCTTTCTAAGGACAATCTGCAGACTTGTTTTTTATCACCAAAGAGAGTTGGAGGAGAAGGAATGAAAAGTGCCCACATGCCTTTTAAAAGACTCCCAGAGGTCTATTGTTTACCTCCCCTGTCTGCTACCAGATAAAGACTAGTTAGAAACCTGACTATTCCCTAATACATGGAAAGGGTGCAGACAAAACCCTTCTAGGAAAAAACAAAACAAAACTGGGAGGTGAAATTATTTGCCTATTTTTTTCTGTGCTTTACCCTAAGGAATAGCCTCTGGCATTGTTAGTGTGTCCATTTAAAATCACATTATTCTCTAGGTCTATGGAGACTTGTAAATGCCAAGACTCTTTTGCCCCCAGAGCTAAGTGATTAAGGATCCAAACGGTCTGAAAGAAACTGTAAAAGTTGTGGCACTGTAAATATGTGCACTGAACTCTTTATTTCTAAGGAAAAAAGGAAACTGGGAATTGGAGATTTTTTTTTACAATAACGAGGCATTTTATCCAGGCTGGGGTTTGTGGCAAGAATGTGTCTCAGATTTTCTTATCTGTTTCAATATGGCTATTTTTTAATTTGCCTGGTGTGTAAGAGTGGAATTAGTTTCTGGTTTTCTCTCAGAGGTAATTAATCCACATGTAAATGTTTATTTGATGCATCCATGGGGGCAGAAAATATCGGAAACCTCTTATTTTACCATCTTGATGACATCTCTCTCAACGTCAATTATTATTCAACTCTCTCGAAAAAAAAATTCTTCCAAGTACATGTAACAAGGTCAATATCACCTAATACTAAAGACACACACACACACACACACACACACACAACATATTATAGGTCAATATTCCTGATAAAAATAGCTGAAAATGTTCTCAACAGAATATTAAACTATCAGATTCAATGGTACATCAAAAGAATTGTATACCATGATAAAGTAAGATTTATGCCTGGGATGGGAGTATGGCTCAACATAGGCAAATCAATCATGTGAGACACCACAATAACAGAACAAAGAATAAAGTTCATATGCTTATCTCATTAGATGTTAAAAAAATACATTTGACAAAATTCAACACTTATTCAGCATAAAAACTCTTAGGAAATCAAGCATATAAAGAATTTACATCAACAAATAAAGACGATATATATAAAACATTCACAGAAATATTAATATTCAATAATTATAAAAGCTTTTTCTATAACATCTGAATAAAGGCAAGAATGCCCACTCTCACCACTTCTATTCACTGTAGCACCAGAAGACCTAGCCAGAGCAATTATATTACATACAAATGCAGAAACAAACTATAAACTGTCTATAAGAAATGTGCTATAAATAAGAAGACATAGATATGTAAATATTCAACAAATGGCAAAGGCTACAAACAAAATGAAAGAAATCTGAAATATATACATTAATCACAGGTACACAGGCCTCAGAACAAGAAAGAATATGTGTGTGAAGTGAAACATTCAATAATAAGAGGGCCAATCTCTAAAATAACTGAATTATAAATGTGTATGGCTCTTAAAACAAATAAGCTTTGATACCAGAAGAGAAAAAAATACATCCGAAAATGCAAGAAATAAAGTCTACAATTACAGGACCTGCATTAACTAATGTGCATACACCTTACCTCACTGCTATGGCTACTGGCATGTGCAAGGGAGAATGGATCCCACTGTCAGTGCCCTGATGAAGAGGTTTGACTGGAATCACCCATCAGAGTGTTGTGGCCAGTGGACTGGGGACATTTCAGCCTCTCTAGCACAACAGGTTTATAATCTCAAGAGGAGAATAAAAAAGTCAGGGGCCTGATAACAGCCCCCCAGTGTTAAAACATGTAGCCCACGAGTACTGCTGAGCTTTGGCACCTTAAAATCGTCAAGAAAAAAAGTCAGTTGACTGAACCCACATCATACCACAATCAAA
This sequence comes from Mandrillus leucophaeus, assembly GCF_000951045.1. Classification (NCBI taxonomy): domain Eukaryota; kingdom Metazoa; phylum Chordata; class Mammalia; order Primates; family Cercopithecidae; genus Mandrillus; species Mandrillus leucophaeus. Next base: position 3,054,445 of record NW_012106253.1, on the reverse strand, counting down.
CCTCTAAGACCATCAAAGAAAATAGAAACAAACAAACAAAAAAGATCCAAAGGACAACAACTTCAAAATTGAAGAAACAAATGCCAACACAGATAAGAAAGAACCAGCACAAACACTCTGGCAACTCAAAAAGCCAGAGTATCCTCTTATATCCAAATTACCACCCTAGTTCCCCAGAAATGGTTCTAAACCAGGATGAAATGGCAGGCATAGAATTTAGTTTATGGATTAGAATGAAGATAATTGAGATTCAGGAGAAAGTTATAACCTAATTGAAGAAACCAGAAAAATACAATAAAATAATACAAGAGTTGAAAGATGACTCTTTTAAGAAAGAACCAAACTGAGCTAGTAGAGTTGAAAAATTTACTTTAAGAATTCCATATTACAATAGCAATTATTAACAGCAGAATAGACCAAGCTGAAGAAAGAATCTCAGAGCTTAAAGGCTAGTTCTCCAAATTAACTCAGTCAGAAAAACATGAAGAAAAAATGATAGAATAAACAAAATATCTGAGAAATATGGGATTATGGAAAAAGGTAAAATCTATGATTCATTAGCATCCCTTAAAGAGAGAAAGAGAAATAAAGCAACATAAAAACAACGTATTTGAGGATATCGTCCATGAAAATTTCTCCAACCCCACTAGAGAGGTCAATATTTAAATTCAGGAAGTAAAGTGAACCCCTGATAGGTACTGCACAAGATGGCCATCCCCAGGACACATAGTCATCAGATTCTCCAAGTCTGAAATGAAAGAGAAAAGGTTAAAGGCAGATAGAGAGAAGAAGTTGGTCATTTTCAAAGGGAATCCCATCATGCTAACAGTAGATTTTTCATTAGAAACCCTATAAGCAAAAATAAATTGGGGGCCTATATTCAGCATTCATAAAGAAAATAAATTTCAGCCAAAATTTTTATATCCAGCCAGGCTATGCTTCATGTGTGAAAGGGAAAAAAGATCATTTTCAGTGAAGAAAGTGGCAAAGTAATTTTTAACCACTAGATTTGTCTTGCAAGAGACCCTAAAGAGAGTCCTAAACATGGAACGGTAAGACTATTACATTCCACCACAAAATCACACTTAAGTCCATAGACAATTGACATTCTAAAGCAACTAGACACTCACATCTATGAAATAACCAGCTCACAACGTGATGACAAGAGTAAATCCATACACATCAATATAAACCTTGAATGTAAATAGGTTAAATTTTCCAATTAAAAGGCACTTGGATGAAGAAACAAGATGTAATTGAATGCTGTCTTCAAAAGATGCATTTCACACGTAATGGCATTCATAGACTCAAAATAAAGAGATAGACATAAATATTCCAAATATATGTGCACCTAACACAGGAGCACCTAGATTTATAAAACAAGTTGTAGAGCCATACAAGGAACTTAGATAACCATACAATGATAGTGGGAGAATTTACACCCCACTGACAATATTAGATGGATCATCTAGACAGAAAACTAACAGATATTCAGAACCTTAACCAAGTGGGTCTAACAGATGTCTACAGAATCCTTCACACAGAAACAATGAAACATACATTATTATCTTATATGTATGGCACATACTCCAAAATTAACCACATAATCAGTCATTAGCAATTCTCAGCAAATTTTTAAAAAGTAATAATAATAACGACCACACTCTTGGACTACAGTCCAATAAAAATAGTGATCAATACTAAGAAGTTGGCTAAAAAACATACAATTAAATGAAAGTTAAGCACCTGCTCCTTAATGACCTTTGAATAAACAATAATTAAGACAGAAATAAAAAAATTAAAATTAGTAGAACAAATGTACAACATACCAAAATTTCTGGAACACAGATAATTCAGTGTTAAACAGTTTACAGTGTTAAATGCCCACATCAAATAGTAAGTTAGAAAGATCTCAAATGAGCAATCTACCATCACACTTAGAGGAACTAGAAGAATAAAATAAAACAAATTCAAAGCTAGCAAAAGACGAGAAATAACCAAAATCAGAGCTGAGCTACCTGAAATAGAGATGCGAAGAAAAAATTTATAAAAGATCAATGAATCCTGGACTTGGTTCTTTGAAAGCATAAATAAGATTAATAGAGTGTTAACTAGACCACTAAAGAAAAAAAGTGAGAGGATCCAAATAAACACAATCAGAAACAACAAAGGGGACATTTGCTGTGACCCAACAAAAATACAAAAAAAGAAAACCCTCAGAGAATAATGCAAACACCTCAATGTGCAGAGAGTAGAAAAGCTACAAGAAGTGGATACTTTCCCGGAAACATAAAACTTCTCAAGATTGAAACGAATGAATTGAATCCCTGAATAGGCAAATAATAAGTTCTGAAATTGAATCACTAATAAAAAGCCTACCAACAAGAAAAAGCCAAGGACCAGAAGTTATCACAGGCGAATTCAACCAGATACATAAAGAAGAGTTGATACCACTCTTACTAAAACTACTCCAAAGATTGAGGAGGAGAGACTCTTCTACAACTGGTTTTACAAGGTCAATATAATTGTGATACCATAAATTTGTAAAGCCAAAACAAAACAAACAACACATTAGGCCAATATCCTTGATAAACAGAGATGCAAAAATCTTCAGGAATATACTAAGAAATTGAATCCAGCAGTACATCAAAAAGCTAATTTACCTTGACCAGGTAGGCTTTATTCTTGGAAAGCAAGGTTGCTTCAACACAGGAAAATCAGTAAGTGTGATTTATTACATAAATAGAACTTAAAAGCAAAAATTAGATGGTAATATCAATAGATGAAGAAAAAACCATTATGATAATTCAACATCCTTCATGTTAAAAACCCTCAAAATCTAAGTATCAAAGAAACATACCTCAAAATAATAAGGTAAGTCTATGACAAGCTCACAGCTAACATCATGCTGAATGGGCATAATAAGATGGAAGCATTCCTCTTGAGAACTGAAACAAGACAAGGATGCCTACTCTCACCACTCTTACTCAACAAAGTACTGGAAGTTCCAGTTGGGACAATCAGGCAAGAGAAAGAAAGAAAAGGTACCCAAATAGAAAAAGAGAAAGTAAAATTATCTCAATAGGCAGGTGATATGATTCCATACTTAGAAAATCTTATAGTCTCTGACCAAAAGCTCCTAGATCTGTTAAACAACTTTAGCAAAGTTTTAGGATACAAAATTAATGTATAAAAATCAGTAGTATTTTATACACCAATAATGTCCAAGCTGGGAGCCAAATCATGAATGGTATGCCATTCACAATAGCGACAAAAAGCGTAAAATACCTAGAAACGCACTAACAAGGGAGGTGTAAAATCTCTACAATCAGAATTACAAAACACTTCTTAAGGAAATCAGAGATGATACAAACAAATAAATAAACTTATCATGTTCATGGACAGAAAGAATTAATATTGTTAAAATGGACATACTACTGAAAGTAATTTACAGATTTAATGCTCTTCCTATTAAACTAGCGATGATATTCTTTGCAGAATTAGAAAAAAAAAAAAAAACTATTCAAAAATTCGTATGGAACCAAAAAAAGCCTGAGTAGCCAAGGTAATTCTAAGTAAGCATAAAGACCAAAGCTGGAGGCATAACATCATCAAAATTCCAACTTGTAGTACAAGGCAGCAGTATCCAATATAGCATGGTACTGGTACAAAAACAGACACATAGGGCAATAGAGCAGAATAGAGAACTCAGAAATAAAGCTGCACAGCTACACCCATCTAATCTTTGATAATGTTGACACAAGCAATCAACGGGGAAAAACTCCCTGTTCAATGACTGGTGCTGAGATAACTGGATAGCAATATGCAGAAGATTTACGCTGGATTCCTTTCTTACACCATATACAAAAATCAACTCAAGATAGATTAAAAACTTTAATACAAGACCTAAAACTATTAAAATCCTGGAAGGTAACCCAGGAAATACTATTCTGAAAACATAACCCGGCAAAGAATGTACAAAGACAGTGCCAAAAACAACAGCAACAAAACCAAAAATTGACAAGTGGGACCTAATTATACTAAACAGCTTCTGTACAGCAAAAGAAACTATCGATAGAGTAAACAACCTAAAGAATGGAAGAAAATATTTGCAAACTATGCATTCAACAATGTTCTAATATTCATAATTTATAAGAAACTTAAACAAATTAACAAGGAAAACCATACAACTCCATTAAATAGTGGACAAAGGACATGAACAGACACACATGCAGCCAACAAGCACATGAAAAAAAATACTCAATATTGGTAACCATCAAGGAAATGCAAATAAAAACACAATGAGATACCATCTCACACAAGTCAGAATGACTATTACTGAAAAGTCAAAAAGTAACAGATGTTAGTGAGGTTGCAGAGAAAAGGGAACACTAATACACTGCTCATGGGAATGTAAATTAGTTCAGCTATTGTGGAAGGCAATTTGGTGATTTCTCAAAGAACTTAAAACAAGACTGCCATTTGACCCAGCAATCCCATTATTGGGTACATAACCAAACAATATAAATCATTCTGTTATACAGGCACATGCATTCTTGTATTCCTCTTAGTGCTGTTTACAATAGCAAAGACATGGACTCAAACTAAATGCCCATCAATAGTAAGCAGGATAAAGAAAATGTAGTACATGTACACTATGAACTACTATACAACCATAAAAAATGAACTTATGTATTTTGCAGCAACATAAATGGAATGAGCTTATGTATTTTGCAGCAACATGAATGGAGCTGGAAACCATTATTCTAAGTGAACTAAAGCAGAAACAGAAAATAAAATATCACATGTTCTCACTTATCATTTAGCCAGTATTTAGCTTCCACTTGGATGCAATTAACAGAACAACAGATACCATGTCCTACTTGAAGTTGGAGGGTGGGAGGACGATGAAGATCTAAAAAATCTACCTATCAGGTATTATGCTCATTACCCAGATTATGAAATAATGTGTACAACAAACCCTCCTGTCATGCTATTTACTATATATAAAACATGCACATATACCTATAAACTTAATATAAACATTTAAAAAACTCTACGACTACAGTTGAAGAGTTTAAAACTTATCTCTCAGTAATTGATAAAACAAGTAGGTAGAACATAAGTAAGTATATAAATAAAATAAAAATACTATTAACAAATTTGATCTAATTTATAGAATATTCCCTTCAATAGCAGAATGCATATTTTCCTCAAGTGTATATGGAATATTCACCAAGATAGACCATGTCATGATTGACAAGAAAAACCTAAACTTTTTAGATTAAAATTGTCTGATGTTCATTTTCAGACCTTAATAAAATTAAAAAATTAGTAACTGAATAAATTTGAAAACATGAAAATATTTGATAAGTAAACAATGCATTTGTAAATTATCTATGGGTCTAAAAGGAAGTCTAAAAAAATTTTAGGAAATATATTTTGACTAAATGAAAATAAAAACACTGTACATCAAAAATCAATGGAGGAAATATATACCATTAAGTGTATATATTAGAAAAAATAAAGATATAATTTCAAGAACCTTGTCTAAATTTAAACGGAAATCAAAAGCAAATTGTGTCAAATGCAAACAGAAACATAAAAATACAAATTAACACAGAAGTAAATGAAATTGAAATCATAAAACCAACAGAGAGAATTAATAAAACCAAAAGCTGATTTTCTGAAGAGATAAAATTAATAAACTTCTTTTCAGGCTAACCAAAAAGCAAAGAAAAAATGCACTTTACCAAAAACAGGAATTAAAGAGGGAACATTGCTGCTGATCTTACTGATATTAAATGAATAACAAGAGAATAAGTTTAATAACCTTATACTCATAAATTTGAAAACAGCAAAATATTATTGGTAAATTTCATGAAAAATTTAAACAATAAATTTATATAATATACCTATAAGTTTACATAATGTCATCTACAAAATAGAATAAGAAACTACACATGCTGATTTATTTTTTCAGTTTATGTGTTTCTCATATCAAAGCCAGATAACTACACAAGAACAACAACAAAAAAAAACTATAGACCAACATCTCTTATGAAGAATTCCTAACAAATATTAAGTATTAGATTCAAAAATCCCTAACAAAATATTAGCAAAGAAAATCTGGCAATATACAAAATGCATAATACATCATAACCATGTGAGATTTAGCCTTAGAATCAAGCTTCATTCAATATTTAAAACACAATTGACATAATCTCTCATATTAACTAAGAAATAACATATAATCATATCAATAGATGTTTAATATATTGAACAAAATTCAGTACCTACTCATAACAACAATTCTAAGCAAAGAAATACAAGAGAGCTTTCTTAACCCAATAAAGGCTGTATTCAAAATATTATGGCTCACATTATACTTGATGACAGATGGGATGTATTCTTTTAAAATCTGCACCACGACAAAATGTCCTTGCTTCCCATTCCTATTTAACATTTTACTGGAAATCCTAAGTTGTGCAATAGAGAAAAAAATCTAATGTGTAGACTGCAATGTATAAAATAGTTTTCTTTATTAGCAGACTAAATGATTCTCTTAGTAGAATATGTTGAAGAATTTACAAACCACACAAATACACTTCCGGAGCTGGTAAGGAAGTTGAACAACTTTACGTAAGATGAAGTTAACATATACAAAATCAATCTTATTTATCCATGTCACCAATAAACAACTGGAATATGGTATTTAAGAGATAACATTTTTAGCAGCACCAATTAATAAATTCTTACAATTTTATACTGCTTCAATATTCATTTGAATATAAATTTAACTTTCTCCTATCACAAGGAGGGATTAGTCACCCGGCACACAGTATCCAGTTTTCTACCTCCTTCTCCACCCCCAGTTCTTTAATGCTGCTAATCCAGATATCTGCCTTATACAATTGCCTCCTGCTGATGCTCTCTCACTGGGAAGGCTATATACAACCTACCTGATAAACCCCACTGATCCTTGACAACTTCCCATATATTGCACAGATATACCACCATAAGTATCTCTCACTCACATAGTAACCCTGTGGAATTCCTGCGTGCTTGCTTTAAACCCACCAATTAGAATTCCTGGCAAGAAACCTCCTTGGATAATGTCTCAGATACCAAAAAAGACCTCAGCCCACAAGTTCATCTCATTCTGACTTCTAACTCCTAGTTGGGCATGTTGCCCCTGTTACTTTCCCACCAGGTCTTGTCAGCACCCTTCTTCTCTCATGACCTGTAAACAATAAACTACTTTTGTAATTTTATGTATATTTTGTTCCATTGGCTCCTCTGTGTCTCAATCAATTGATTCAACTAGACCTAACCTTTCTCCCAGTCAAGGCTCTCCTAGGTAGTTACTTTATTGGCAGGAATAAACTGGACACTTGTAAGACAAGATCCAAAAGGGCATCTGTCAGGAAAAATAAGTTTCCTGAGCTGGATATCTAGTCACAGATCAGACAATTGGGCATTACACTGTCTACCAGAATAAAAAAATTCAATGAAAGACATATTATAATACACACATAACCACAACCCTTTGAGCCTCATCAGGAAATGACTAGAGTTTGTGGCTACTCTGCAGAGAGAGACCTCAAAACCAAATGGAAACATACAGACACTGTGTGTGTGTGTGTGTGTGTGTGTGTGTGTGTGTGTGTGTACATATAAAGCCTGAAATATATATAAATTAAGAAAAATATAAAGCTACAATAGCAAAAAAAGCAACATTGATAAAAGATTAGACACATAAGACAATGAATCAGAATAGAGAGCTCAGAAAGAGGCGCACAACAATATAGTCAGTTGAATTTTTTTACAAAGATGCGAAAGCAATTCAATGGAGAAAGAATAGTCTTATAACCTTTGATGCCAAACAATTGGACTTTGATATACAAAAATATAAACCTTGACACGTACCTCACCCTTTATACAAAACATTACCAAAATGGATCGTAGATCAAATTTAAAATTTTAAACTATAAACCTTTTATAAGAAAAATACAAAAAAAAAACACCATGATTTAAAGCTCTGTGATGTTTATCCATACAACAGCAAAACATAATTCATTAAAGAAATCTAATAAATTGGACTCCATCAAAATTAACATCTTTTGCTCCATGAACAAAATACCATAAAAGGAATAAAAGGACAAACCACAGACTACAATAAAATATTAGTAAATTATATTTCAAATTTACTTAAAGAGGAGTTAAAAAGAATGTATAAATAACATTTAAATGCTTCAATAATTTTAAAAAGACAATGCAATAACAACTGAACAAAGTATTTGGACAAATCCCTCACCAAAGAATATATATGAGATAAATGGATGGCAAATAAGTATATGGAAAGATGTTCAACATTATTTATTATTAGGAAAATGGATATTAAAACATAGTGAGAAGCCATTCCTTACTTATTAAAGTAATTAAAATGTATAAAACTGGTCAAATCAATTGCTGGCAAGGATGTAGGGCAACAGGACCTCTCATTCCCTTTTGGTCAAAATGCAAAATAAAAACAGTACATACACTTTGGAAGATAGTTTGACTATTTTTTATAATTTAAACCTCGATTTACCATAGGTATTCATTGGCTTGGATCGCTGTAAAAAATACCAAAAACTGGGTGCTTAAATAATAGATATTTCTATCTCACAGTTCTGGAGACTGAGACATTCAAGATTTAGGTGCTGGAACATTTGGTTAATGGTGAGGACTCTCTTCCTGGCTTCCAGATGGCCACTTTCCATATTCTTGCTGTGTCCTCACATAACAGAGAAAGAGAGAGTAGCCGAGAAAAAGTGATCTTATCTCTCTCTTTTCATAAGGGCACTCATAAAAACTGCAACTTAGGATACATGTGCATAATGTGCAGGTTTGTTACATATGTATACTTGTGCCATGTTGCTGTGCTGCACCCATCAACTCGTCAGCACCCATCAACACGTCATTACCATCAGGTATGACTCCCAATGCAATCCCTCCTCCCTACCCCCTCCCCATGATAGGCCCCGGTGTGTGATGTTCCCCTTCCTGAGTCCAAGTGATCTCATTGTTCAGTTCCCACCTATGAGTGAGAACATGCGGTGTTTGGTTTTCTGTTCTTGTGATAGTTTGCTAAGAATGATGGTTTCCAGCTGCATCCATGTCCCTACAAAGGACACAAACTCATCCTTTTCTATGGCTGCATAGTATTCCATGGTGTATATGTGCCACATTTTCTTAATCCAGTCTGTCACTGATGGACATTTGGGTTGATTCCAAGTCTTTGCTATTGTGAATAGTGCCGCAATAAACATACGTGTGCATGTGTCTTTATAGCAGCATGATTTATAATCCTTTGGGTATATACCCAGTAATGGATGGCTGGGTCATATGGTACATCTAGAACTTAAAGTATAATAATAATAAAAAATAATAATAAATTACTAAAAAAAGTCACCCTGCCCAAAGCTTAAATATGCTGTCATATCTTCAAAAAGATTAGAATATCTTACCTGAAAATCTCATGCTACACTAAACTCAATTTCCTACTAATGAACTGTTTGAAAAATACATTTTCGTTTTTACTATGAAAAAAAAAAAAAAAACCCTGCAACTTAATGAGCTCATCTAAATCTCTTTGTCTTCCAAAAGTCCCACCTCCAAATACCATCTCATTGGGGAGTGGGGCTTTAATATATAGATTTTGGAGGAACACAAACATGGAGTCATTAACACTACACAACCTAATAACCACATTTCTAGAAATTTAACACCAGAAAAAGGAAAACGTGGTTCACACCAAAAACCTAAACAAAAGTTGATAGCAGTTTCATTCATAATAACTAAAATATGTGATATAGTTTGGCTGTGTACCCACCCAAATCTCATCTTGAATTGTAGTTCCCATAATCTCCACATATGATGGAAGGGACCCAGTGGGAGATAATTGAATAAGGGGAGTGGTTATCCCCATGCTTTTCTCATGATAGTGAGTTCACAAGAGATCTGATGGTTTTATTAAGGGTTTTGCATCCTTTGCTCAGCACTTCTCCTTCCTGCTGCCTTGTGAAGAAGGTGCTTGCTTCCCCTTCACCTTTTGTCATGATGGTAAGTTTCCTGAGTCCTCCCCAGCCATGCTGAACTGTGAGTGAATTAAACCTTTTTCCTTCATAAACTACCCAGTCTTGTGTATGTCTTTATAGAAGCGTGAGAATAGACTAATACAATATGATAACCAAGGTAGCCTTCAAGAGGTGAGTTGATAAGCACACTTATCACATACAATAAAACACTATTCAGCAACAAAAAGGAATAGGTATTGATTAACAACAACAAAAAAAGATGACTCTTAAATGCATTTTCCTAAGTAAAATAATTCTCATCCCAAAGGCCATGAATGATATTGTTTCATTCTTATGACATCCTAGAAATGGTAAAACTATAGGCATACCTTGGAGGTATTGTGGATTTGATTTCAGACCATGGCAATAAAGCAAATATTGGAGCTCAGCAAGTCACTTAATTTTGTTTTATTTCCTAGTGCATATAAAAATTATGATTATACTATACTATAACCTATTAAGTGTGCAAATAGTATTTTGTCTAAAATGTACATACTTTAATTAAAATGTTTTATTGTTAAAATGCTAACAAAGTGAACACATGCAGTTAGAAAAATGATGCTGATAGACTTTTCAAAACAGACTTGCCACAAACTTTCTAATTGTTTAAAAAGAAAGAAAGAAAGAAAAAAAGCAGCATCTGCAAAGCACAATAAAGCAAACTACAATAAAACTAGGCATGCCTGTACAGGGACAACAGCAAAAACAATAACAGATCAGTGATCCCCTTGTTTGGATTGAGCAGGGAATAATTAGACTAAAAATGGTATAAGTGAGCAGAGGGAATTTTAGTGTGATGCCAAGTATTCTAATATATGGTACTAGGATGGAGAATACGTGACTTTATATATTAATTTTTGTCAAAACATGTAGCACTGTAGATCTTAAGTAATAATAAACTTTAATATGTGCAAATTACATAAAATTCCAACAAAATGTTGGGGAATCCCAGAACGGAATTCAGAATGTTGCAAATAAATCTGTCTTGCATATATATGATACAAGTTTACACCAAATAATCAAATTTTAGAAACACTCTGAAAGAAGTTGGAAAAATAAGAGTTGACATAACTTTGGAAAATGGTGTTTTGACTTGAAACTGCAAAAATAAAAACAAAAGGAACTATACAATAACATTGTACTTTACTTTGTAAATTTGTTTTTTTATAGAGATACAGCTTAACAATTCTAAAATTGATTTACATATATACCGAGGTAGGACCAACAGGTAAATGAATTATGTATGAAGAAGCAAATTTTCTCACTGAAACAGAGAATTTACAAGTAAAAAGAAAGCAGAAGACTAGAATAAACTCTGCAATACCAGTTTAGAGTCAGAGACATCAGTATGAATTTCTACTTAGTTTAATAAATATACAAACACTAGATAACAAAACAATTATAAATTAACATATATATGTGAGTATGTTTGTATGTAAATAATATACATCTATATAAAGTCTAACACTGCTTGCTGAGGAGATTAACAAGTAATTACTCCTCAGAAACAGCAAACATCCTCTACTGCCCAGATCTCAATCTCTAAATGCCATTCTCTGATAAAAAGAACCACAGCTTCCTGTAAAAAATGGTTGATTCTAGGACTTAGTAAGGAAAATCAAAAGATACAACTAGGTTCTAGATTGTACTGCTAAAAACATAGAAGTACTGAAAAAAAAAAAAAACTCGAAAAAATGTGGGCATTTTAAAAGCACACAGGAGCAAACTAAAAGAAATTTCAATGGCTAAAGCTAGAAAAAAGTTGATCCATAAAATACATAACACTGTATTGAATGACTACCTAAATTATAGAATAAACATATATGAATCCATATTTTTATAACAAAATGAGTAGGTAAACAAATAAGAGAGAAGAGACAAATTTTTCTTAAAAAAGAATTCCAAATTATATATACAGATATATTTCTGTAAAGGATATAGTTTACCCCTCTCACTTTGTTGTCTCAATTTAGTAATCTTCCAGTAACTTTATAGTGGAGATACATGGCAAACACCATTGTGTTAGCCCGTTCTAACACTGCTACAAGAACTACCTGAGACTGGGTAATTTATGAAGAAAAGATGTTTAATTGACTCTCAGTTTGTCGGGCTGCACAGGAAGCATGACTGGGAGTCCTCAGTAAACTTTACAATTATAGTGGAAGGTGAAGGGGAAGCAAGCACATCTTACCATGGTGGAACAGAAGAGAGAGAGAGCAAAGGGGGAAGTAAGTGCTACACACTTTTAAACAAACAGATATCATAAGAACTCACTCACTGTCACTAGAACAGCAGAAGGGAAATCTGCCCCCATGATTCAATCACCTCCCACCAGGTGCATCCACCAACATTGGGAATTACAGCTGGACATGAGCTTTGGATGGGGATGCAGAGTTAAACCATATCAACCATCTTAACCAGGTGGCCAATATTAATAATATGAGTAAAGTTACAAATATCATGCACCACTGATGTGATAGAAAGAGTACTTTGTCTATGTAATATCCATTCAAAAATAATTGTTTTAGCATGATAAAAATATTAAAAAATTCAATTTGAGCGATGTTACACCAAACACATAGCCAGTATTTCTCAATATATTAAAGGTTGTAATAAACAATAAAAAGAATACTGTGAAATGGTCACACACTAGAAGAAACTACAAATACATGAAAACTAAATTCAATGTGATATCCTGGATTGAATCCTGGAAAAGAATAATTGTATCAACGAAGAAATTGTACATTTAGATAAACTCTGGACTTTAGTTAATAATAAAGTATAGGCCAGGCACGGTGGCTCACGCCTGTAATCCCAGCACTTTGGGAGGCCGAGGCGGGGGGATCACAAGGTCAGGAGATCAAGACCATCCTGGCGAACATGGTGAAACCCCGTTTCTACTAAAAATACAAAAAATTAGCCGGGCGTGGTGGCGGG
>NW_012106253.1:3035967-3041337 GCF_000951045.1 Mandrillus leucophaeus | reverse complement strand
CAAGACCATCCTGGCGAACATGGTGAAACCCCGTTTCTACTAAAAATACAAAAAATTAGCCGGGCGTGGTGGCGGGCGCCTGTAGTCCCCGTTACTCGGGAGGCTGAGGCAGGAAAATGGTGTGAACCCGGGAGGCAGAGGTTGTAGTGAGCCGAGATCGTGCCACTGCACTCCAGCCTGGGCGACAGAGCCAGACTTTGTCTCAAAATAATAATAATAATAATAATAATAATAATAATAAAGTATAAACATTGAAATTTAAGTTTTGATAAATACACAACAGTTATGTGAAATGATAATTAAAAAACACATTGGGTGAGAGTATAAGAAAATTTTTCTATCTATATTTGAATTACTTGTAAAGCTATAGCTATTCCAAAATGAAAAGGTATTTTATAAACATTATTAAAAAGTGATCAATATATAAAGTTTCTAAAATAAATCTGAAAATGTACTTTAGAATATTTCAAAGAAAAATAATAAAACTTTATTGAAAGACATTATTACACGCTAATGAGTTTTATATGATTTTATTTGTTTTATAGGAAGATTCAGCATCTAAAATGTCTGTTACCTCCTTTTTAATATATAGGGATTTTTAATACATAAGATGTAAATCATAGTCAACAACGTTTTTTATGAAACTTGTTGATTATAAAATCTATATTGAAGAATAAAGGCCTGAAAGCATTCAAGACAGTCCTTGAGGACAAAGTACAAAGTGGAGTCAAGTTTTAAAATCATGTAGCAAGTATTAAAATTAGGTCAATGTAAGTTTTCGACAACAATGATTAGAGCTGACCTATGTAATTATTGGTGATTGAATAATTAGATATGAATATTTAAAAAAGTATTTGAGCCTCCTTCATCACATATACAAACAACAAAATATATATAACATAATATATATGACATGAGGTATATTCATAATATATATTAACATATGTAACAAATTAGTTACATATTAAAATATAAATGTAATAATATATAAAAGTTTTCGATGGCAATTTAAGAGATAATTTTATAAAGGTGGGATTGTCATTTTGAGCAAGAAACACAAATGTTAGAAGATATAAACTCTTTAATATTAAACATCTCTCTTCATCACAAAAACAATATAGCTAAGAGTAAGCCAAAAATTTATGAAAGATAGTTATATTACAACAAACACAAAAATATTACTATCCACTACAAATTGGTCAGCAAACTATAAACAATTCAACAGAAACATGGGTAAAGTGACAGGCATATAAAATTTAAAAAAGAAATGACACACGATGATTAAAACAATATAATTAGTAATCAAAACATAATTGATATATTCGTTTATATTTAACAGGTACAAGTGCAGTTTTGTTAAAAGGATATATTGTTTCATGGTGAGGTCTAAGCTTTTATTGTAACTATTACCCAAATAATGTATCTTGTACTCATTAAAGAATTTCTCATCCCTCATCCTCTCTCAGCCTCTCACACTTCTGAGTCTTCAGTGTTTATTATTTCACACTCTATGTCTACGTGTATATATTATTTAGCTTCCACTTGTGAGAACATAAATATCTGACTATCTGTTTCCGAGTTGTTTCATTTAAGTTTATGGCCTTCAGTTTCATCCATGTTGCTGCAAAGTACATTACCTGTATCTTTTATATTGCAAAATAATATTTCATTGTGTTTATACAGCACATTTTCTTTGTCCATTCATCTGCTGATGGACACTTAGTTTTATTCTTTTGGGTAGATACACAGTAGTGGAATTAGTGGATTGAATGACAGTTGTATTTTTAGTTGTTTGAGAAATCTCCACAGTGTCTTTCGTAGATGTGCTAATTTACATTCCCCAAAATAGTGTACTAGTGTTGCTTTAGGACAATGTACAGATTAATTTTGCTTAGGTCTTCATTCAGTATTTTATCAGTTTAAAATCTTACGTTTAAGTTTTAACCCATGTTGAGTTGATTTTTGTATATGGTGAGAGAAAGGGGTTCGGTTTCACTTTTTTGCATATCATAATCTAATTTTTCTAATTTTATTTATTTAAAATGGTGTACTTTCCCCAATATATAATTCTTTCAAATTTGTGGAAAGTTAGTTAGCTGTAGATATGTGGCTTTATTTTTGGGTTCCTGATATAGTTTGGATATTTGTCCCTGCCCAAATATCATACGTAATTATCATCTCCAAGGCTGGAGATAGGTCCTAGTGGGAGATGCCTGGGTCATGGGAGGTGAATACCTCATGGCTTGGTGCTGTCTTTTTGATAATTAGCGGGTTCTTGTCTTTTAAAAGTGTGCAGCACCTCCTTCTCTCTGTCTTGTTCTCACTCCCACCATATGCAATGACTACTCCCCCTTCAACTTCTGCCATTATGGTAAGCTTCTTGCGACCTCCCCAGAAGCCAAGAAGATGTCTGCACCATACTTCTTGTAAAGCCTGCAGCACCATGAGTCAATTAAACCTATTTTCTTTATAAATTACCCAATCTTAGGTATTTTATTATAGCAACACAAGAATGACCTAATACAGTTCCCTATTCTCGTCCATAATCCAAATGTCTATTTTCATGCCCGTACCATGCTGTTTTGGTCACAATAGAATTGCTATAGTAAATATATAGTTTGAGGTCAGATATATAATTTGAAGCTACATAATTTGAGGTCAGGTAATTTGAGTTCAAGTAATGTGATGCCTCCAGCTTTGTTCCTTTTGCTTAGCATTGCTTTGGTATTTGGTCTCTTTTTTGGTGCCATATACATTTTGTAATTTTGCTTTCCAATTCTGCAAAAGATGATGTTAGTATTTTGATGGGGTTGGATTGACATAGCTATGTCAATCTGTAGACAGCTTTGAACAGTATGATCATTGTAATGACATTAATTTATTTTATATATGATGATAAAATACTTTTCCATTTGTTTGTGTCATTTACAATTTCTTTCGTAAGTGAAATTTTATTTTATCTCCTTGGTTAACTGTTTTGCTGGCTATCTTTTCTTGTAACTATTGTAAATGGAATTGCCTTTTTAATTTGGTTTGCAGCTTGATCATTATTGGTATATAGTAACATTACTGATTTTTGCACATTGATTTTTATATCAGGAAATTTTACTGAATTCATTAATAAAATCCACAAGTTTTTTGAGGAATCTAATATTTTCTCCGTATGAGATTATATTGTAAATGAACAAAGATAATCTGATATCCTCTTTTCCAATTTACATGCTTTTTATTTCTTTTTTTTTTTTTTTTCTGATTGTTCTAGCTAAAGCTTCCACTAAAATATTGAGTAACAGTTGTAGTAGTGGGCATCCTTGTCTTGTTTTAATTCTTAGTGGTACTGCCTTCAAATTTTTTTATTCATTCTGATGCTGGCTGTGGGTTTGCCATATTTGGTATTTATTATTTTGAGGTATGTTCCTTCTATGTCTAGTTTATTAAGGGTTTTTATTATGGAGAGATGCTAAATTTTATCAAATGTTTTTTCTGCATCTCTAGAGGTGATAATATGGTTTTGTTTTTTATTTCTGTTTATGTGATGAATCATATTTATTGATTTGCATATGTTGCGACAACCTTGTATTCCTGGAATAAAACTCACTTGATCATGATACATTTTTGATATAATTTTGGATTCAGTTTGCTAGTATTTTCTTGAATATTTCTGCATCTATGTTTATCAGGGATACTGGTGTTTAGTTTTATACATTTTTTTTTCCTTGCCTGTCTTTAGTATTAGAATGATACTGACTTCATAGAAGAAATTAGGTAGGATTATCTTCCCAGATTTTTGGAACAGATTGAAGAGCATAAGTACCAGTTTTTTTTATACATTTGGTAGAATTCACCTGTGAATCCATCTGGTTCTGGGCTTTTTATTTATTGATAATTTTTTTTATTGCTGATTAAATTTCATTGCTTATTATTGGTGGTTCAGAATTTCTATTACTCCCTCATTTAATTTGATAGGATATATGTTTGCAAGAAATTGTTCATTTTCTCAATTTTTTTTTTTCTTGTGAGCATGGAGTTGTTTATAGTAGTCTCTGATAATATTTGGTATTTCCATGATATTGCTTGTAATGTTTATTTTTAATATTTCTATTTATGTTTATTTTGGCTATACTAATGAGTTGTTTATGTTTTCAAAGAACAAACTTTTCATTTTATTAACCTTTGTAAAATTGTTTTCTTATCACAATTCTATTTTGTTCTGCTCTGATACTTATTTCTTTTCTTTTGATAAATTTGGGTTTGGGTTGTTCTTGTTTTTATAATTTATTTGGGTTTCATGTTAGATTGTAAATATACAAAGCAGTATGAGGTCAAGATGTGATCTTGGAAGTTAAAAATATAGCAACTGAAATTAAAAGAAAATAAATGAAAATCTTAGTATATAAATTATCACCCTAAATGTAGAACAGAAAGACAAAAATATAAAAATAGAAGATAAAACTCACATATAATTTAACATAAAGTTCAATATTTATACAATATTTTTATACATAACAAAGCTAATTATAAAACAAATATCTCTGTTTTCTGTTTACTTTTTCTCTCTCTTTTTTCCTCTCTCTCTTTCTCTCTCTCTCTAACACAAACACACACAGCACATACAGGCACAGAATTTTGTAGAAATAAAATACATGATTTTCCTATTGAAAATGCCTAATATTTAAGCACAGTAACCATAATAGTTAAAGGAAAAGACTACAGCAATGTTCATCATCATTGCATTTTGAGTTAGAGAGAATTCTGTACACTTCCAGAAATGAGACAATAAAACCTATCCTTCAGAAAGACACAAACAGAGTGACATTGAATTTCTTAATAGTAGAAGCAAAAAACGATAGAGCAAAATCTTCCAAATTTAAGAGAGAAATTATTCATATTTTAAAGTTCAATGCTAAACAATTCACTTGTGAGAGTAGATCAAAACAAATTCTTCATTTGTAGATTCTCAAAAAATGAGTACTTTCTTACAAAGCACAGAGAGGATATGATATGTTCTTCCAAAATTAGGAGAAAATAAACGAAGTTGATGTCAGGGAGACAAGAGATTACAGGAGAGAGGCAAAATTAATTTCTTTTTTTTTTTTTTGTAAAGTATATCAAACCAAACATGAGATTGCTAATAGAGGTTTTAATGTTTAGGCAGCATCAATAGACAAGAAGTTATTAGTATTATTGGCAAGGATTGTATGGATATATATTTCAATTGCACACTGAGAGACAAGCCCTAAATGCTGTACGCATTGGTGTCATGAGGACTAATAGGCACTTTCTTTTTTTTTTTTTTAATTATTATACTTTAAGTTCTAGGGTACATGTGCATAATGTGCAGGTTTGTTACATATGTATACTTGTGCCATG
>NW_012106253.1:3024586-3035117 GCF_000951045.1 Mandrillus leucophaeus | reverse complement strand
TTTTTTTCTTGTAAATTTGTTTGAGTTCTTTGTAGGTTCAGGATATTAGCCCTTTGTCAGATGAGTAGATTGCAAAAATTTTCTCCCATTCTGTAGGGTTTCCTTTGTGTGTATCCTGACCTTTCTCTCTGGGTGCCCTCAACAGTTTTTCCTTCATTTCAACTTTGGTGAATCTGACAATTATGTGTCTTGGAGTTGCTCTTCTCGAGGAGTATCTTTGTGGCATTCTCTATTTTTCCTGAATTTGAATGTTGGCCTGCCTTACTAGGTTGGGGAAGTTCTCCTTGATGATATCCTGCAGAGTGTTTTCCAACTTGGTTCCATTTTCCCCCTCACTTTCAGGCACCCCAATCAGATGTAGATTTGGTCTTTTCACATAATCCGACACTTCCTGAAGGCTTTGTTCATTTCTTTTTCTTCTTTTCCTTTAGACTTCTCTTCTCACTTCATTTCATTCATTTGATCCTCAATCACTGATACTCTTTCTTCCAGTTGATTGAGTCAGTTAGTGAAGCTTGTGCATTTGTCACATATTTCTCGTGTCATGGTTTTTATCTCTGTGAGTTCGTTTATGGCCTTCTCTGCATTGATTATTCTAGTTATCCATTCTTCCATTCTTTTTTCAAGATTTTTAGTTTCTTTGCACTGGTTACATAGTTCCTCCTTTAGCTCTGAGAAGTTTGATGGACTGAAGCCTTCTTCTCTCAACTTGTCAAAGTCATTCTCCGTCCAACTTTAATCCGTTGCTTGCGATGAACTGCGTTCCTTTGGAGGGGGAGATGCGCTCTGATTTTTTGAATTTCCAGCATTTTTGCCCTGTTTTTTCCCCATCTTTGTGGTTTTATCTGCCTCTGGTCTTTGATGATGGTGATGTACTGATGGGGTTTTGGTGTGGGTGTCCTTCCTGTTTGTTAGTTTTCCTTCTAGCAGTCAGGACCCTCAGCTGTAGGTCTGTTGGAGATGCCTTGAGGTCTACTCCAGACCCTGTTTGCCTGGGTATCAGCAGCAGAGGCTGCAGAAGATAGAGTATTGCTGAACAGCGAGTGTACCTGTCTGATTCTTGCTTTGGAAGCTTCATCTCAGTGGTGTACCCCACTGTGTAAGGTGTGGAGTGTCAGTCTGCCCCTAGTGGGGGATGTCTCCCAGTTAGGCTACTCGGGGTCAGGGACCCACTTGAGCAGGCAGTCTGTCCATTCTCAGATCTCAACCTCCGTGTTAGGAGATCCACTGCTCTCTTCATAGCTGTCAGACAGGGTCGTTTTCGTCTGCAGAGGTTTCTGCTGCTTTGTTGTTGTTGTTGTTGTTGTTTTTAGCTGTGCCCTGTCCCCAGAGGTGGAGTCTATAGAGACAGGCAGGCCTCCTTGAGCTGCTGTGGGCTCCATCCAGTTGGAGCTTCCCAGCGGCTTTGTTTACCTACTTAAGCCTCAGCAATGGCAAGCGCCCCTCCCCCAGCCTCGCTGCTGCCTTGCTGTTAGATCACAGACTGCTGTGCTAGGAATGAGGGAGACTCCGTGGGCATAGGGCCAGGGGTGGGATATAATCTCCTGGTGTGCCCTTTGCTAAGACCCTTGTTAAAGTGCAGTATTGGGATGGGAGTTACCTGATTTTCCAGGTGTTGTGTGTCTCAGTTCCCCTGGCTAAGAAAAGGGATTCCCTTCCCCCTTACATTTCCCAGATGAGGCGATGCCTTGCCCTGCTTCAGCTCTCGCTGGTCAGGCTGCAGCAGCTGACCAGAACAGATTGTCTGGCACTTCCTAGTGAGATGAACCCAGTACCTCAGTTGAAAATGCAGAAATCACCCATCTTCTGTGTCACTCACACTGGGAGCTGGAGACTGGAGCTGTTCCTATTCAGCTGCAAAATGAATTTCTAAGATGCTGATGAAGGCATGCCATGTGATCATAACTGTGCAATAGACCTGTATTAGTCTGTTTACATCCTGCTGGTAAAGACATACCCAAAACTGAGAAAAAAAAAGGTTTAATTGGACTTGCAGTTACATATTGTTGGGGAGGCCTCGGAATCATGTCTAGAGGCAAAAGGTACTTCTTACGTGGTGGTCTCAATAGAAAATGAGGAAGATGCAAAAGCAGAAATCCCTGATAAAACCATCAGATCTCGTGAGACTTATTCACTACCATGAGAACAGTGTGGGGGAAACTGCCCCATGATTCGAATTATCTCCCACCTGGTCCTTCCCATAACATATGGAAACTATGGGAGTACAATTCAAGAGGATATTTGGGTGAGGATACAGAGCCAAACCATGACATTCCACCCTGGTCCCTCCAAATCTCATGTCTTCACATTTCAAAACCAATCATGTCTTCCCAACAGTCCCCCAAAGTCTTAACTCATTTCAGCACTAACACAAAACTCCACAGTCCAAAGTCTTATCTGAGACAAGGCAAGTTCGTTCCATCTATGAGCCTGTAACATCAAAAGCAAGCTAGTTACTTCCTAGATACAATGTATGTACCAGTATTAGGTAAATGCAGCCATTCCAAATGGAAGGAATTGGCCAAAACAAAGAGGTTACAGGGCCCATGGAAGTCTGAAATCCAATGAGGCAATAAAATTTTTAAGCTCAAAAATAATCTCTTATGACTTTATATCTCACATTCAGGTCTTGCTGATGCAAAAGGAAGGCTCCTATATTCTTGGGCTGCTATGTCCTTGTTGCTTTGCAGGGTATATCCCCCTTCCTGGATGCTTTCATGGGCTGATGTTGAGTGTCTGTGACTTTCCAGGCACATAGTAAAAGCTGTAAGTGGATCTACCTTTCTGAGGTCTGGAGGACAGTAGCCCTCTTCTCACAGCTTCACTAGGTGGTGCCCCAGTGTGGACACTGTGTGGGGGCTTCCTACCCACATTTTCCATCTGCATTGCCCCAGCAGAGGTCTGTATGAGGGCCCCGTCTCTGCAGCAAACTTTTGCCTGGGCATCCAGGCATTTCCATACACCTTCTGAAATCTAGGTGGAGGTTCCCAAACCTCAATTCTTGACTTCTGTGCACCTGCAGACTCAAAATCATGTGGCAGTTGCCAATGTTTGTGGCTTGCACCCTCTGAAATGATGGACTGAGTTGTACCTTTGCTCCTTTTAGCAATAGCTGGAGTGTCTGGGATGCAGGGCACCAGGCTGCACAAAGCATGGAGACCCTGGGCCCAGCTCAGGAAACCATTTTTCCTCCTAGGCTTCCGGGTCTGTGATGGAAGGGCTACCATGAAGACCTATGACATGCCCTGGAGATATTCTTCCTATTGTCTTAGGGATTAACACTCAGCTCCTCATTACTTATGCAAGTTTCAGCAGCCAGCTAGAACTTCTTCTCAAAAAAATAATTTCTTTTTTCTTTTTTACTGCATCGTCAGGCTGCAAATTTTCTGAAATTTTATGCTGTGTTTCTCTTTTAAAACTGAATGCTTTTAACAGCATCCAAGTCGGGCTTGGCAGAATCAGCAGGGAAAGAAGACCCTGTTGAACTTGACTCTAGTCTGGCATGGGGAAGAGACATTAGAGGTGTAGAATTCAAGATGGTTTAAGACATAAATGTTAGACCTAAAACCATCAAAACCCTAAAAGAAAACCTAGGCAATACCATTCAGGACATACGCATGGGCAAGGACTTCATGTCTAAAACACCAAAAGCAATGGCAACAAAAGCCAAAATTGACAAATGGAATCTAATTAAACTAAAGAGCTTCTGCACAGCAAAAGAAACTACCATCAGAGTGAACAGGCAACCTACAGAATGGGATAATGATTTTACAATCTACTCATCTGACGAGGGGCTGATGTCCAGAGTCTACAAAGAACTCAAACAAATTTATCAGAAGAAAACAACCCCATCAACAACTGGGCAAGGGATATGAACAGACATTTCTCAAAAGAAGACATTTATGTAGCCAACAGACACATGAAAGAATGCTCATCATCACTGGCCATTGGAGAGATGCAGGTTGGAGCCACGGTGGGATACCATCTCACATCAGTTAGAATGGCGATCATGAAAAAGTCAGGAAACAACGAGTTCTAGAGAGGATGTGGAGAAATAGGAACACTTTTACACTGTTGGTGGGACTGTGAACTAGTTGAACCATTGTGGAAGACAGTGTGATGATTCCTCAAGGATCTAGAACCAGAAATACCATTTGACCCAGCCATCCCATTACTGGGGATATACCCAAAGGATTAAAAATCATGCTGCTATAAAGACACATGCACACGTATGTTCACTCTGGCACTATTCACAATAGCAGAGACTTGGAACCAACCCAAATGTCCATCAGTGACAGACTGGATTAAGAAAATGTAGCACACATACACCATGGAATACTACGCAGTCATAAAAGAGGATGAGTTCATGTCCTCTGTAGGGACATGGATGAAGCTGGAAACCATCATTCTCAGCAAACTACTGCAAGGACAAAAAACCAAACACCGCCTGTTCTCACTCATAAGTGGGAATTGAATAATGAGAACACTTGGACACAGGAAGGGGAACATCACACACTGGGGCCTGTAGTGGGGTGGGGGGAGGGGAGAGGGATAGCATTAGGAGATGTACTTAATACAAATGACGTGTTAATGGGTGCAGTACACCAACGTGGCACATGTATACATATGTAAGAAACTTGCATGTTGTGCACATATACCCTAGAACTTAAAGTATAATAAAAAACAAACAAACAACAACCAAAAAAAAAAAAAAAAACAAAACAAAACAGCATCCAAGTCAACCCTTGAATGCTTAGCTGCTTTGAAATTTCTTTCTCCAGATACCCTAAATTATCTCTCTGAAGTTCAAAGTTCCACAAATTTCCAGGGCAGGGGCAGAATGCCATCATTCTCCTTGCTAAAACAGAACAAGAGTCACTTTTGCTCCAGTTCCCAACAACTTACACTTTTCCATCTGATACCACCTCAGCCTGGACCTTATTGTTCAAATCACTATCAGCAAGTTTGTGAAAGCCATTCAACAAGTCTCTCAGAGGTTCTAAACTTTTCCACATTTTCCTGTCTTCTTCTGAGCCCTCCAAACTGTTCCAAACACTGCCTGTTACCCAGTTCCAAAGTTGCTTCCACATTTTCAGTTATCTTTTAAGCAATGCCCGACTCTACTGGTACCAACTTACTGTATTGGTCCGTTTTGATACTGTTGATAAAGACATACTCGAGACTGGGAAGAAAAAGAGGTTTAATTGGACTTAAATTTCCATATGGCTGGGGAGCCCTCAGAATCATGGTGGAAGGTGAAAGGCACTTCTTACATGATGGCAGCAATAGAAAATGAGGAAGATGCAAGAGTGGAAACCCCTGATAAAACCATCAGATATCATGAGACTTATTCACTACCCCAAGAACAGTATGGGGGAAACTGCTCCCATGATTCAAATTATCTCCCACTGTGTCCCTCGCACAACGCATGGGAATTATGGGAGTACAATTCAAGATGAGATTTGGGTGGGGACACAGAGTGAAGTCATATCAACAACTTAAGATTTAACAGATCAGATTGAAGTATAAATACATAGAATTCCAAGAGAAATACTTATCTATAACAACATATATTATATATAATAGCATTTATATAGTATGTTATAATATAACAACATTTATAATAATATGATAATTAATGTATTCTATCACACTGAAAATAATTGTAAAGTTCTTTTTAGTAATTAAGGGTGAATTAATGATAGGCTTATACAATCATGTAAATATAAAAGAGAAAGTAAAGAACCTGTTAGGGGTAGTGGCTAAGATGGTTGACTAGAAGCATTTAGTGTGTTTGGCTCCCACAAAAGGGAATTGAAGGGTGAGGAAACAAAAAATCTTCAGTTGAACCATCCAGGTGCTCCCATTGGGACTAATCAAGGAAACAACTTGATCTCTGGAGAATGAAGAAAAGCAATACAAGATAATGGCCCACCTGGGAATACCACAGAGCCAGGGGAACATCTCTTGCCCAGGGAAGCAGTAAGTGAATATGTGACCCCAGGAAACCACACTTCTCCCATGGATCTTTGCAATCCTTGGATTAGGAGATCTCTTCATGAACTCACTCTACCAGGGCCTTCAGTCTGACAGACAGAGCTACATGGAGTCTCAGCAGAACAGTTGTGCATGCATGTATGGAGACCCTGGAGACTTACATACTCAGACTTTCTGGGAAAAGTAACTAGAGCTCTGGCAGAGTGGGAGGTTAGACCTCTGTACATACCCCTAGGAAAGAGGCTGATTCCAGCAGGTTGAGCAGTGACAGCCTTCAGGCCCCACTACCATGGAACCTCGCAAGATAAGAACACTGGCTTGGAATTCCAGCCAGTGACTGGTAGTGACATTGCACCTCCCTTAGAAGAAGTTCCCAAGAAGTTGAGTGGTGGGTGCCATCTTTGCTGTTTGGATGACTTAGCTAATCCTGGCTTCAGGCTTTGGAAAGTCTGAGCCAACTGGGGGCAGAAAATAATCCCCTAGCACAGCACAGCTGCTCTAACAAAATGTGGCCAGAGTGCTTCTTTGAGCAGGTCCCAGATATCACTACTTCTTGCTGGGTTGGACCTACCAGTGGGGGCCACAATCCACCATCACCTATGTTCTCTGGCCTAAGAGCTTTGGGTTCCCCCTGGGATGGTGCTCCCAGATGGAGGGGCAGGCCACCATCTTTGATCTTTTGTCAACTGAGCCATTCCAACCTTTGGGCTTTGGAGTGTCTGAGGCCACCAGAGACTGAAGTGGACCACCAGCACAGCAGCATAGCTTCTCTACCAAAATGTGGCCAGACTGCTTTTGTAAGTGGCTTTCCAATTCTGTTTCTCCTCACTGAGCAGGACCTCTGAACCGTGGTCTCCAGCCACTTCCTACAGGTGCCTTTGGACTAGCAACAGAACCATATCTCCCTTGGACTAAGCTCCCAGATGGAGGGAAAGGCTGCAATTTTGGTGTTTCACAGCCTTCACTGGTGAAACCTCCATGTACTGGAAAATCCAAAGTGATGAGGAACTAGAGTGGGTCTCTAGCATGCTGCAGCAGCCCTATGGAAAAGTGGCCAGACAGTTATGTGGGTGCCTGTTTCCATATCTCATCATCAGGAAAGCCCTCCATGCCTGGGCCTCCAGCCATTCCCTGCCAGAGCTATTGAGTCAGTAGCAGTAAAGCTGGAGATGTAAAAAAAAAAAAAAAAAAAAAGAAAAAAAAAAGGAAAAGAAAGAAAAACAAATTCTCTTTACTGGGCTGACTCCCTCCAAGGCCCAGTGATAATCAGGGCACTGTCTGGGCTTTCACAGCACTATTAGTAGAGCTGGGGCCCAGAAGGAATGGGCTCCAGGAGCAAGGATGAGAGAAACAAGTTCTTATAAGTTTCCCCCTTTGAAATTCTTACCCCTTATCCTTATTCTTTGTTCTCTTCTCATAACTATTTCTGCAAGCTTGTAAGGATTTTGTAACTTCCTGTTTTCCAGCTATGCAGTATGGCAAAGGTCACAAGACATGCCTGAGTTGTAAAACCTGTCACTCATATGCTGCCTTTGTTCTGCTTCTGTAAGCTTGCTTACCTGCATTACAGGTTTGTGCCCTTTTCAGATGTATGTATAAAAGTCAAGCCCTGTCTTTTCTTTGGGCTCAGCCTTTGGATCTTAATCTGCTGAGTTGGTGGCCATCTAATAAAATCCTCCTGTCCTGTCCATTGGTCTCTCCTGTCCCGTGATTCCCAAAAGAGCAGCTCTGCAACTCCATGGACAGAGCCCTGAGGGGCAACTGAAAGGCTCTCAGCCACTACCTCTGCAGTGGAACTGCCCTTACTACTCTCAGATTAACAAAAGATCAAAAACCTTAGATGCCTGTGATGCTTAATATGGAGTGTCAACTTGGTTAGATTGAAGGATGCAAAGTATTGATCTTGGATGTGTCTGTGAGGGTGTTGCCAATGAGATTAACATTTAAGTCAGTAGGCTGGAAAAGGCAGACCCACCCTTAATCTGGATAAGCACTATCTAATCAGCTGCCACTGTGACCTGAATATAAAGCAGACAGAAATACATGAAAAGTCTAGACTGGCTTAGCCTCCCAGTCTACATCTTTCTCCCATGCTGGCTGTTTCCTGCCCTCAAACACTGGACTCCAAGTTCTTCAGCTTTGGGACTGAGACTAGCTTTCTTGCTCCTCAGGTTGAGATGGACTACTGTGGGAACTTGTGATTGTGTGAGTTAATACTACTTAATAAACTCCCCTTTATATGTGTATATCTATCCTACTTGTTCTGTCACTCTAGAGAATCGACTAATTCAGTGCTTATTCACACATCCAACGAGCTGCAGTTGACCCAAAGAAATAAGGCCAGTCCATCTTCCACTGGTACTACACACTCCGTAGTGCTCATCACTAGACAGAACCCCTGGCTTAGGACTGCAGCACAAACCTTCCATCCTAGGCTGATTGCACTGAGAGATTGCTGACCTACATCTCTCCAGGAGACAGGCAAATTACCCTCAGCCACAACCTCTACTAAGATCCCTTCCTCGGCGGGGCGGGGGTGAGGGGGTGGGCAGGGGCCAAGATGGCTGAATAGAAACAGCTCCAGCCTCCAGCTCCAAGTGTGAGTGACACAGAAGATGGATGATTTCTACATTTTCAACTGAGGTACTGGGTACATCTCACTGGGGGGTGTCGGACAGTCAATGCTGGTCCGTGGGTGAAGCCTGACCAGCAAGAGCTGAAGCAGGGTGAGGCATCACCTCACCTGGGAAGTGCAAGGGGGAATGGAATTCCTTTCCCCAGCCAAGGGAAATCGAGACACTCAACACATGGAAAATTGAGTAACTCCCACCCTAATACTGTACTTTACAAAGGGTCTTAGCAAACTGCACACCAGGAGATTATATCCCACACCTGGCCCAGAGGGTCCCACGACCACAGAGCCTCCATCATTGCTAGCACAGCAGTCGGAGATCTAACTGCAAGGTGGCAGCGAGGCTGGGAGAGGGCCCCCACCATTGCTGATGCTTAAATAGGTAAACAAAGCCACTGGGAAGCTCAAATTGGGTGGAGCCCAATGAACCTCAAAGAGGTCTGCCTGCCTCTGTAGACTGCACCTCTGGGGACAGGGTATAGCTAAACAAAAACCAGCAGAAAACTCTGCAGATGTAAAAGTCCCTGTATGACAGTTTTGAAGAGAGCAGTGGTTCTCCCAGCATGGAGGTCTAGATCTGAGAATGGACAGACTGCCTGTTCAAGTGTTTCCCTGACGCCTGAGTAGCCTAACTGGGAGACATCCACCACTAGGTGCAGACCGACACCTCACATCTCACATGGCTGCGTACACCCCTGAGACGAAGCTTCCAGAGTAAGAATCAGACAGCAACACTCGCTGTTCAGCAATATTCTATCTTCTGCAGCCTCTGCTGCTGATACCTAGGCAAACAGGGACTGGAGTGGACCACAAGCAACCCCAACAGACCTGCAGCTGAGGTTCCTGACTGTTAGAAGGAAAACTAACAAACAGAAAGGACAACCACACCAAAACCCCATCAGTACATCACCATCATCAAATACCAAAGGCAGATAAAACCACAAAGATAGGGAAAAAGCAGTGCAGAAAATCTGGAAATTCAAAAAATCAGAGCACATCTCCCACTTCAAAGGAAAGGATCTCATTGGTAGCAAAGGAACAAAGCTGGACGGAGAATGACTTTGATGAGTTGAGAGAAAAAGGCTTCAGTCAATCAAACTTCTCAGATCTAAAGGAGGAACTATGTATCCAGCGCAAAGAAACTAAAAACCTTGAAAAAAGAATGGATGAATGGATAATTAGAATAATCAATGCAGAGAAGACCTTAAAAGAAGTGATAGAGATGAAAATCATGACATGAGAACTACGGGATAAATGTACAAGCTTCAGTAACCAACTCGATCAACTGGAAGAAAGAGTATCAGTGATTGAAGATCAAATGAATGAAATGAAGCTAGAAGAGAAGTGCAGAGAAAAAAGAGTAAAAAGAAATGAACAAAGTCTCCAAGAAATATGGGATTATGTGAAAAGGCCAAATCTACATCTGATTGGTGTGCCTGAATGTGAGAGGGAAAACAGAACCAAGTTGGAAAACACTCTTCAGGATATCATCTAGGAGAACTTCCCCAACCTAGTAATGCAGGCAAACATTCAAATTCAGGAAATAGGGAGAACGCTACAATGATACTCCTCGAGAAGAGCAACTCCAAGACACATAATTGTCAGATTCACCAAAGTTGAAATGAAGGAAAAAATGCTAAGGGCAGCCAGAGAGAAAGGTCGGGTTACCCATAAAGGGAAGCCCATCAGACTAACAGCAGATCTCTCGGCAGAAACTCTCCAAGCCAGAAGAGAGTGGGGGCCAATATTCAACATTCTTAAAGAAAAGAATTTTAAACCCAGAATTTCATATCCAGCCAAACTAGTTTCATACGTGAAGGAGAAACAAAATCCTTTACAGACAAGCAAATGCTTAGAGATTTTGTCACCACCAGGCCTGCCCTACAAGAGATCCTGAAGGAA
>NW_012106253.1:3022821-3023900 GCF_000951045.1 Mandrillus leucophaeus | reverse complement strand
AGAACTCTCCACCCCAAATCAACAGAATATACATTCTTCTCAGCACCACATCGTACTTACTCCAAAATTGACCATGTAATTGGAAGTAAAGCACTCCTCAGCAAATGTACAAGAACAGAAATTTAAACAAACTGTCTCTCAGACCACAGTGCAATCAAACTAGAACTCAGGACTAAGAAACTCAATCAAAACTGCTCAACTACATGGAAATTGATCAACCTGCTCCTGAATGACTACTGGGTACATAATGAAATGAAGGCAGAAGTAAAGATGTTCTTTGAAACCAATGAGAACAAAGATACAACATATCAGAATCTTTGTGACACATTTAAAGCAGTGTGTAGAGGGAAATTTATAGCACTAAATGCCCACAAGAGAAAGCTGGAAAGATCTAAAATTGACACCCTAACATCACCATTATAAGAACTAGGGAAGCAAGAGCAAGCACATTCAAAAGCTGGCAGAAGGCAAGAAATAACTAAGATCAGAGCAGAACTGAAGGAGACAGAGACACAAAAAACTGTCCAAAAAATCAATGAATCCGGGAGTTGGTTTTTGGAAAAGATCAACAAAATTGATAGACCACGAGCAAGAGTAATAAAGAAGAAAAGAGGGAAGAATCAAATAGACACAATAAAAAA
Organism: Mandrillus leucophaeus; assembly: GCF_000951045.1. Lineage (NCBI taxonomy): Eukaryota > Metazoa > Chordata > Mammalia > Primates > Cercopithecidae > Mandrillus > Mandrillus leucophaeus. The sequence continues at coordinate 3,023,259 of NW_012106253.1, read as the reverse complement.
TGATAAAGGGGATATCACCACTGACCCCACAGAAATATAAAATACCATCAGAGAATACTATAAACACCTCTACACAAATAAACTAGAAAACCTAGAAGAAATAGAAAATTTCCTGCACACTTACACTCTCCCAAGACTAAACCAGAAAGAAGTTGAATCCCTGAATAGACTAATAGCAGGCTCTGAAATTGAGGCAATAATTAATAGCCTACCAACCAAAAAAAGTCCAGGACCAGACAGATTCACAGTCGAATTCTACCAAAAGAACAAGGAGGAGCTGGTACCATTCCTTCTGAAACGATTCCAATCAACAGAAAAAGAGGGAATCCCCCCTAACTCATTTTACAAGGCCGACATCATCCTGACACCAAAGCCTGGCAGAGACACAACAAAAAAAGAGAATTTTAGACCAATATCCCTGATGAACATTGATGCAAA
>NW_012106253.1:3002808-3022771 GCF_000951045.1 Mandrillus leucophaeus | reverse complement strand
TGAAAATGGCCATACTGCCCAAGGTAATTTATAGATTCAATGCCATCCCCATCAAGCTACCAATTACTTTCTTCATAGACTTGGAAAAAAACTGCTTCAAAGTTCATATGGAAGCAAAAACGACCCCGCATTGCCAAGATCATCCTAAGCCAAAAGAACAAAGCTGGAGGCATCATGCTACCTGACTTCAAACTATACCACAAGGCTACAGTAAACAAAACACCATGGTACTGGTACCAAAACAGAGATGTAGACCAATGGAACAGAACAGAGGCCTCAGAAATAATATTGCACATCTACAGCCATCCGATCTTTGAGAAACCTGAGAGAAACAAGAAATAGGGAAAGGATTCCCTATTTAATAAATGGTGCTGGGAAAATTGGCTGGCCATAAGTAGAAAGCTGAAACTGGATCCTTTCCTTACTCCTTATACAAAAATTAATTCAAGATGGATTAGAGACTTAAATGTTAGACCTAATACCATAAAAACCCTAGAAGAAAACCTAGGTTAATACTATTCGGGACATAGGCATGGGCAAGGACTTCATGTCTAAAACACCAAAAGCAACAGCAACAAAAGTCAAAATTAACAAATGGGATCTAATTAAACTAAAGAGGTTCTGCACAGCAAAAGAAACTACCATCAGAGTGAACAGGCAACCTACAGAATGGGAGAAAATTTTTGAATTCTACTCATCTGACAAAGGGCTAATATCCAGAACCTACAACGAACACAAACAAATTTACAAGAAAAAAACAAACAACCCCATCAAAAAGTGGGCAAAGGATTTGAACAGACATTTCTCAAAAGAAGACATTCATACAGCCAATAGACACATGAAAAAATGTTCACAATCACTTGCCATTAGAGAAATGCAAATCAAAACCACAATGAGATACCATCTCACACCAGTTAGAATGGCAATCATTAAAAAATCAGGAAACAACAGGTGCTGGAGAGGATGTGGAGAAATAGGAACACTGTTACACTGTTGGTGGGATTGTAAACTAGTTCAACCACTGCGGAAAACAGTGTGGCGATTCCTCAAGCATCTAGAACTAGAAATACCATTTCACCCAGCCATCCCATTACTGGTTATATACCCAAAGGATTAAAAATCATGCTGCTATAAATACACATGCACACGTATGTTTATTGTGGCACTATTCACAGTAGCAAAGACTTGGAACCAACCAAAATGTCCATCAGTGACAGACTGGATTAAGAAAATGTGGCACATATACACCATGGAATACTATGCAGCCATAAATACTCTGTGTCCTTTGTAGGGACATGGATGCAGCTGGAAACCAACATTCTCAGCAAACTATCACAAGAACAGAAAAGGAAACACCGCATGTTCTCACTCATAGGTGGGAACTGAACAATGAAATCACTTGGACTCGGGAAGGGGTACATCACACACCGAGGCCTATTGTGGAGAGGGGGGAGTGGGGAGGGATAGCATTAGGAGATATATCTAATGTAAATGACAGGTTAATAGGTGCAGCACACCAACATGGCACTTGTAAACATATGTCACAAACCTGCACATTGTGCACATGTACCCTAGAACTTTATATATATATATCCTTTCCTCTGCTGCCTCCAAGTTGGGGAAAGAAGAAAAACACTATAGCACCCCAGAGTTGCAGTGGGCAGCCTAGGAGTGTCAAGTCATGATTTACAACCAGCCCTCAAGGGGGAGAGAAACCCTCACTTTCATAGCATTACGAGAAAACATGACTGCAACTGTGAGGAAACATAAGAGAGCCACACAACCAAGAAAAGTTTATCAACTGACAGACAAGCCTAATTGCCACCTGCTGGATTACACCCCAATGCTTTAACACCAAAAATAACACCACTAACATACCTCCCTCTGAAACCAGAGACAAGGAGGAAGACTCAAATAAAACCCTGTACAAAGCCTTGACCCTGTGAAAACATCTAGAAAAGAAGTCTATTGACTGTACTCAATCTACACTGCAGTTAAAGGAACACCCAACATCGAGATGTGAATAAACCAATGAAAGAACTCTGGTAACTCAAATGGACAAAATGTTTTATGTCCTCGAAACAACTGCACCTGTTCTCCAACAAGAGTTCTTATCCAGGCTAAACTGACTGGAATGACATAAATATAAGTCAGAATATGGATATGAATAAAGATAATGGAGATTCAGGAGGATGACAAAACCCAGCCAAAGGAAAATAAGAATCACAACTAAGTGATACAGCAGTTGAATGATGAATTATTCAGCCCAAAGGAACCTAAAAGGTCTTACAGAGCTAAATGACACAACACAAGAATTTCACAATGCAATCACACGTGTTAACAACAGAATAAACCAAGTTGAGGAAAGAATCTCAGAATCTGAAAAACGATGTTCTGAAATAAAACAGTAAAAATGAAATAAAGATAAAAGAATAAAAAGGGATGAACAAAACCCAGAGAAGCATGGGATTATATAAAGAGGCAAAAATCTATGAATCATTGGCATCACTGAAAAGGAGGGTGAGAAAGCAAACAACTTAGAAAACAAATTTCTGGATATCATGAATGAAAACTTCCCCAAACTTCATAGAGAGGTCAACAATCAAATTCAGGAATTACAGAGAGTTCCTTCAAGATTGTAAACAATAAATCATCCCCAAGACACAAAATCATCAGACACATAATTTATGGCTAAGACCTCAAAAGCAAATATAACAAAAACAAATGTAAACAAGGGTGTCTCAGTTAAACTAAAGATTCTTCACAACAGCAGCAAAAGTATAATCAACTGAGTGCATGAAGAACCTGAGAATGAGAGAAAATATTTGCAAACTATGTGTCTGTCAAGGAACTAATAATCAGATTCTGTATGAATCACAAACAAATAACTGTTAGAAAAGAAAATAACAAAGGAAAGAAAATAACAAATATTTCATTTAAAAGTGGGCAAAGATCATAAACAGATTATTAGCTCACTTACAATTTCTAGACACTTTGATATACTCATTGTAAGTATGGAGTTCATGAGTGATATAGACAACTCTTGGCTAAATTTTACATCAAGTGTCCTTCAGAATGGTCTACCTTGCCAATCACATTAGTAAATGATATCCACTTCCTTCAAGCCTTGAGGCTAGGGAAGATATTTAGTCTGTACTTTTTAGACCTGAAAGATGTTTAAACCTAATATAAAACTGAGAAGCCCTTATGGATCATAGGGTAATTTTTAAAGTTCTTCAGGAATTCCCTCCCTTTCTTTTCTGTTTTAATCTCACTTGACGTTCCCTTGACTCAGGAAAATGCAATTAACTTCAGCAGTCAATCACTTGATCATCAGATCCTAGAAATCCATCTTCAAAGATAAATATTTAACTTCATCAATGCTATTTATCAATGAACAGAATCTAAGTTTCTTCACATTGTTGCTTGCTGTATGCTTCAACAAACTCTAGTGACACAGGTCACCAAACATTGGCCATCTCCCTCAAAATTGTTTTAAAAGCAGCTCTATACTAGATTTTATTATCATAATTTTCCAGCAAGATTCAAACATTAGTCAACTTTGTTCCTGTCACTGCCAGAGAGAATGACAAATTTCCCAACATTATCTCATTAAAGCCCTCCAATCTTGACTTGAGGTGGGCTAAATGTTTGTGTCCTCCCAAAATTTATATATGGAGACCCTAATCCCACTTAGATGGTGTTAGGACATAGAGCCTTTTGAAGGTGATTAGGTAATGTGAATGGAGGCTTCATAAATGGAATTCATGTCTTTATAAAAGAGAACCCTGGAAACTCTCCCACCATGTGAGAACACAGGGAGAAGTCGACAGTCTCAAACCCAGAAGATAGCCCTTCTTTGAACCCAAACACCTGGCACTATAATCTTGGGCTTCTCGGTCTCCAAAAATGTGAGAAATAAATGTTTGTTGTTTAAGTCATCCAAATGATGGTATTTTTTGTAGCAACCTAAATTGACTAAGTTGTTTGTAGTAGTATCACCAAGCTCACCTTTTGAAAACAGAATTCACAACTCAACTCTCTCCAAAAAAATCCTATTCACAAATTCTCCAGTTATAATCAAATGTCATGCAATCAATATTTGTTTAAGTGTTTTAAAAATCTTTCAAAATTGTCGTTCTCAAAACTCGTTTTGGCATATGCTATTTATGTTTCTTCAAGATCCTTCAAAATCAAGGGAAAGAAGAATCTCATTTTCACTGGTTACAATAATTTTACCTGTTCTAAGAATTAAACTAGCATAGTAATGATTTTTTTCCTTAAATTCATGAATTCAATCAGAAAGATAATACTTTACAGAATTTTTATATATTTATTCATTTTCTATCCTCATACACGAAACAGCCACTACCTAAGTACTAGCCCAGGCAGAAAATACATACACATATATATATGTACACACACACATATATACACATATATACACACACCCACACATATATATATACACTTTATGCCATGCATAAAATAAATTACATATGTATTCTCTCCTTAATGTGAAAGATAATATGACAAATATTTTAGAGAATAACATGATACAGCATTTTTGAGCCCTCAGAGAAAGAAAAAAAAAGTGTTTACGAAACAAGACTGAAAAAATATTGATTATAAAGGAAAAATATATAAACTCTACTATAATAAAAAGTAAGCCCTTTTGAGTTTCCCTTTTGTAATGACAACATAAGGAGTTCTGGGTACTCACTCTTCAGTGAAACAAGAAAAATTGATAGAAATGATGTTTTTAAATAGTCTCTGAATATTATTTTAGAGGAATTTAGTAAGTGAATAAATAGTTATTAAAAAAAATTCTACCAAACTTCTGTAAGAACAGCAAAAATTTATGGCTCTTGAGCCATGACCTGATCTTTCTCTCCTCTTTCCCATAGCTCAGCTGGATAAAAGCTACACTATGGGTAAGTGTGGCAAATCAGACAGGGCTGCCTCTTACCTCAGGTCCCAATCAAGGGATGCAGTATCTTACTTGGAGGTCCAGGAAACCATTGCTTCTCATCTCTTTCAATTCCAATTTTAAGAGGCTGAATAACTAGCTGGTGAATTTAATAGGACAGGGGCTTCCTTTCTCTATCTAACCCACACCTCCTCTACCCCAAGGGTGGCACGCTGAGAATATTGAGATCCTAATTTATCTTACCCTAGGTCAATGGTAATGAAGATATTACACACACACAAAAAGATGAGACAAGAAGACCAAAGGCTACCCTTCTGCCTACTGTTTAGTGTATAGCTCAGTGACTTCCCCAGAAGAAAAAATCAGTCCATAAGAAAGAAAAGCTCTCAAATGCACCCAAATCAGTTGACTTTGTTTGAAACAAAATGTGGAAAAGTTAAAGACTGAGGATGCACTTGCAAATAATAGCTCATCTGAATTAATAGCAAAAAGCTAAACCATTGGCCAGCTAAGTCAACAGAAAAAGAAAAAACAGGGCATGCGATAGCCAAAATGAGTCCTTCTGGGGTCACACACACACACACACACACACCCTTCAAAAATGGTTTAAACAACTATTCCCGCAAAGGGCTCAAAATATAATAAAATCGTATGTGGAACGATTTATGCCACAGAGAATTGTCAAAAGTAATAAAATAACCAGCCAGTAATTAGTTGATTAAACACACCAATATACATGTAATATAAGTATCAGAAAGGAGAGTTTAAAAAGGGCAGGATAACATTGTAATGAAAGGAACCTAAGCACTGGGCATTGCTTTCAACCCCAATCCTAAGTCTTCTACACTAAAACTGTAGGGAGGCCCCAAGGCCCCTGACTCCAGGCCAGTACCTCCAGATGGGGCATCTAGTCCTGTCCTAGAACCAGATGGGGTCCCACAGCCTCATGCTCCAGACTTGCTTGGCAGACTCAGTCCCTGGGCCTACCCTACTGTCGAGCGGACCGCAGAATCCCTGGGCATTGAATTGGTTTCAGGGTCAATCCAGCGCCAGTAGATTTGGACTTCTGGCTTGCCTGTATGCCAAGCCATCCTGCATAATCTCAGAATCTAAGCTTATCTCACAGGTTCAATCTCCAGGCTCACATCAGAGCCAGGCACCCTCCAGTGGCACTGGGGTCTGACCCATCCCCAGTACTGTACTGGATTTTATTGCCTGAGACTTTGGGTTTGCCTGAGCACCAGGACAGCCCCCCATATTTCCAGTCGTCAGGCAATCACTCACGAACCTAGCCTCCAGGATGGTCCATAGTTACAAGCTCCCAGACCTTGCTGCCCCAGGCTCAAGGCAAACTACATATTCTAAACCAGCCCAGACTTGGGTTGGCCCACTCTGCAATAGGCTTCCAGTTTGACCAAGTGCCAGATCAGCAACAGAGCTGACTTCCAAGGACCCAAGCTCCAGGACCACCCCTTAGGGGCCAGTTTCCAACCTGGCCCTTGCAGTCACAGGAACCAGGCCAGCCCTCATGGACTTAGCCTCCAAACCAGCATCTGCATACCTAGCCTCCAGGTTGGTCTCCATGGAACCAGGGTCCAGACTGGTGCTCATAAGGCCATGATTCATACATTTTTTAGTATAAGCCCAGTCCCAGGATTCAAGTTGGTTCCAGTGGCCCCAGGCTCCTGTGGACCAAGGTTCCAGGCCTACTCAACAGATCCAGGGTCCAAGCCCATTTTAGTAGACCCCAGTGTCAGGCTAGAACCATGTACAGTGGTTCAAAAATGACACAAGCAGACTCAGTAATCTCCAGGCCAGTACCCATGGACTCAGGACTCAAAGATTAGGTCCATTACCTCCATGGAACCAGGCATTAGGCCCATCCTAGCACCTGGCTGGCCCCTGTACTCAGGCTCAAAGCTCATCCACATACTTTGGCCACAAGGTCTGCCCTTGTGAACACAAGGGTTAGAGAGGCCCCACGGACACAAGCTTTATGTCAACCTTTGTGGGCCCAAAATTTATATTCACTCTATGAATCCGTACAACAAGTTCACCCCAGTCGATGGAGGCTCCCAGTACAACCCTGCAGACATAAGCACCAGGCCTGGTCACTTAGTTACCCAGAAAATGGTCTAGCCTGTTCAAAGACTTTATTAGTAAGTTCGTTCATGAACCATTCAAGATGGCCTACCCAGAATCTCTGGACAACCGGATTGGTGAATGCCTTTCTCAGACAAAGCCAATGTATAAAGATTAGAATAAATCCCTACTTTTTCAAATGCACAGACACCAGTGCACAGCCACAAGAATCAAGAGCAATCAGGGATATGTCATAGATGGCTCTTATTATTCATGGATGGCTCTTATTATTTTGAGTTGTGTTTCTTCAATGTATAGTTGATTGATGATTTTTATCATGAAGGGATGTTGGATCTTATTGAAAGCTTTTTCTGGATCTATTGAGATAATCAGACTTTTTTGCTTTCAATTCTATTCATGCAGTAAATCACATTTATTAATTTGCATATGTTGAACCAGTCTTGTATCCCAGGAATAAAGCTTATTTGATCATGGTGTATTAACTTTTTCGTGTGTTGCTGGATCTGGATTTAGTTTGCAGGTAATTTGTTGAGGATTTTTGCATCTATGTTGATCACAGATACTGGCCTGAAGGTTTTTTTGTTTTGTTTTGTTTTGTTTTCATTTTGTTCTGCCAGATATTGCTACCTGGTTGATGCTGGCTTCATAGAATGAGTTAGGGAAGAGTCACTCCTCAAATTTTTGGAATAGTTTCAGTATAATTCAGCCAGTTCTTTATATATCTGGTAGAATTCACCTCTGAATTCATCTGATCCAGGGCTTTAGTTGATTGATAGGCTTTTTGTTACTGATTTAATAGTAGAGATATTAAATATTGGACTACTCAGTGTTTCAATCTCTCCCTGAATCAATCTTGAGAGATTGTGCATTTCCAGGAATTTATCTATTTACTATAGATTTTCTAATTTGTTCACACAGAGTTCTTCATAGTATTCTTTGGGAATCTTAAGTATTTCTGTGGGATCACATGTAATGTCATTTTTGTCATTTCTAATACTTATTTGAATCCTCTGTTCTTTTTATTTGTTAATTTTGCTAGTGGCTTATCAACCTTGTTTATTTTTTCCTAAGAACTAACTCTTGGTTTCATTGATCTTTGGCATGGATTTTTGCACCTCAATATTATCTGAGTCTTCTCTAATTTTAATTATGTTTAACTTTCTGCTAGCTTTAAGGTTGGCTTGTTCTTCGTTTTCTAGTTCCTTTATATGCAAAAAATAGATTATTAATTAGAGATCTATCTACATTCACTATGAAGATATTTAATGCTATATACTTTATTCGTAACACTGCTTTAACTGCATCCCAAATATTTTGGTAAGTTGTGTCCTTAGTTTCATTAATTTCAAAGAATTTTTTGATTTTTGCTTTACTTTTTGTGTTCACTCAGGAGTTATACAGAAATAAGTTATTATATACATATATATGAGTTGTTAAGACTTCTTATTAAACTGTATGCTTTATCATTATACAATGCCCCCTTTCTCCTTAATTTTTATAGGTTTAAAATCTGTTTTATCTGATATAAGAATAGAGACTCCTGCAGTTTTTTTTTCTTTTCTTATATTTACATACCATCACACTGAATAGGCAAAATCTGGAAACATTCCCCTTGAGAATTGAAACAAGGCAGGGATGCACACTGGCTACTTTTACTCAATATAGTATTGGAAGTCCTAGCCAGAGCAATCAGGAAATAGAAATAAATAAAAGTAATGCAAATAGGAAAAGAAGTAGTCAAATTACCTTTACTGATAATACAATTTTATAACTAGAAAACCCCAAACGCTCCAGGGTAAGGATCTTAGAAATGAAAAATGCTTCAGGATACAAAACCAATGAACAAAAGGACAATGTTTTAGGGTAAAAAAAGATGAAAAAATTTAGTAGCATTGCTATACACAAATAATGTTCAGTCTGTGAGTGCAATTAATAATACAATAACATATACAATAGCCACAAAGAAAATGAAATACCTAGAAATAGTGCTAACCAAGAAGGTGAAATATCTATGCAAGGAGAATTACAAAATCTTGCTGAAAGAAATAAAAGATGACTGAAGTAAGTTGAAAAACATTCCATGCTCATGGATTAGAAGAATCAATATAATTAAAATGGCCACACCATCCAAAGCAATATACAAATTTAACCCTACTTGTAAAAAACTACAAATGTCATTCTTCAAGAATTAGTAAAAATAACAATTCTAAAACTTATATGGAAACATAAAGGAGCTCAAGTAGCCAAAGCAATCCTAAGCAAAAAGAACAAAATCATAAACGTCACACTCTTTTACTTCATACTATACTATAAGGCTATAGTAACCAAAAGAGCATGGTACTGGTACAAAAAGAGACACTGAGTAATGGAATAGAATTGAAAACTCTGAAATAAACCTACACACTTACAACCATCTGATCTTCAACAAGGCTGACAAAAACAAGAAATGGGAAAAGGACTCCCTTTTCAAACGGTGCTGGGTTAACTGGCTAGCTATATGCAGCAGAATGAAACTAGACACTTACAATAAACAAAAATTAACTCAAATGTATTAAATATTTAAGTGCAACACCTGCAACCATAAGAATCTTAGAAGACAAAGCAGGAAATAACTTTCTAAGCATTGGCCTTTGAAAAGAATTTGTTTGTAAGTCCCCCAAAGCAATTGCAGCAAAAATAAAAATTGATGAGTGGAACCTAATTAAACTAATGAGGTTGCACATAGCAAGAGAAATTATATATTGAGTAAACAGACAACCTGAAAAATAGGAGAAAATATTCACAAACTGTGCATCTGACAGAGGTCTAATATCCAGAATCGATATGGAATTTAAACAAACAAACAAGCAAAACACAAATAACTCCATTAAAAATAGACAAAAGATATTAACAGACACTCCTCAAAAGATGATATACAAGCAGCCAACAGACATATGAAAAAAATGTTCATCACATCTAATCATCACAGAAATGCAACTCAAAACCACATTGAGATGACATTTTGAACCTGACAGAATGGCTATTATTAAAGAGTCAAAAATGAACAGATGCTGGTGAGGCTGTGGATAAAAAGGAGTGCTTATACACTGTTTGTGGGAATGTAAATTAGTTCACAAGCTGTGGAAAGCAGTTTGGAGATTTCTCACAATTAGATTCAACTCAAATAAGACTATATCAATACATAAAGAAACCATCAGAAATCAAAGATAAAGTGAATCCTGAAAGCAACAACAACAACAAAAGAAACAAATTACAAATAATACAATTCCAATAACCATAGTGGCAAGCTTCTCAGCAGAAATATTACAGGCCCCATGAGAGTTGAGTGATATAATCAAAGTACTAAAAAAAAAAAAAAAAAAAAAAAAAAAAAAAAAAAAGCCTGCCAGCCAAAAATACTTCACCAAGCAAAGCTGTCCAGAAGTAAATAAAATAAAAGACTTTCTCAAACACTAGCTGAGAGAGTTTAGTACCACCAAAGGTATCATAGAAGAAATGCTAAGGAAAGTTCTTCAAGCTGAAGAGAAGAATGCTAATTAGAAACACAAAACAGTGACATTATAAAACACACGAGTAAAAGTAAGTATAAAGTAAAATTCTGTAGATTGCCTGCTCACTCTGATGGTAGTATGGGAGAAAATTTTTGCAATCTACTCATCTGACAAAGGGCTAATATCCAGAACCTACAAAGAACTCAAACAAATTTACAAGAAAAAAACAAACAACCCCATCAAAAAGTGGGCAAAGGATAAAGCAGACATTTCTCAAAAGAAGACATGCATACAGCCAACAGACACATGAAAAAATGCTCGTCATCACTGGCCATCAGAGAAATGCAAATCAAAACCACAATGAGATACCATCTCACACCAGTTAGAATGGTGATCATTAAAAAGTCAGGAAACAACAGGTGCTGGAGAGGATGTGGAGAAATAGGAACACTGTTACACTGTTGGTGGGATTGTAAACTAGTTCAACCATTATGGAAAACAGTATGGCGATTCCTCAAGGATCTAGAACTAGAAGTACCATATGACCCAGCCATCCCATTACTGGGGATATACCCAAAGGATTATAAATCATGCTGCTATAAAGACACATGCACACGTATGTTCATTGCGGCACTATTCACAATAGCAAAGACTTGGAATCAACCCAAATGTCCATCAGTGACAGACTGGATTAAGACAATGTAGCACATATACACCATGAAATACTATGCAGCCATAAAAAAGGATGAGTTTGTGTCCTCTGTAGGGACATGGATGCAGCTGGAAGCCATCATTCTCAGCAAACTATCGCAAGAACAGAAAACCAAACACCGCATGTTCTCACTCATAGGTAGGAACTGAACAATGAGATCACTTGGACTCGGGAAGAGGAACATCACACACTGGGGCCTATTGTGGGGAGAGGGGAGGGAGGAGGGATGGCATTGGGAGTTATACCTGATGTAAATGACGAGTTGATGAGTGCTGACGAGTTGATGGGTAGAGCACACCAACATAGCACAAGTATACATATGTAACAAACCTGCACGTTATGCACATGTACCCTAGAACTTAAAGTATAATAACAAAAAAAAAGAAGAAAAGAAAAAAAATGTATAAAGTAAAATTCAAAATACTTTGTTAGTGTAATGGTGGTTTGTAAATCACTTCTATATTCAGTATATAGGTTAAAATACAAAACTATTACAAATAATAACTATAATAATTCCATAAAGGATATACTATATAAAGATGTACATTGTGACACCAAAAAATATAAAATGTTTCATGAAATGGAGTAGAATTGCTGAGGTTTTCTTCTGTGAATAAATTTAAGCTGTTATCAGCTTAAAATAGCCTGTTATATACATGTACCATATTGGTGTGCTGCACCCATTAACTCATCATTTACATTAGGTATATCTCCTAATGCCATGACTCCCCACTACCCCCTCCCCACAATAGGACCCGGTGTGTGATGCTCCCCTTCCTGTGTCCAAGTGATCTCACAAACCTGCACGTTGTGCACATGTACCCTAGAACTTAAAGTATAAAAAAAAAATAGCCTGTTATAACTCTCAGGTGTTCTATGAAACCTCAAGAAACCACAAAGCACAATCCTGTAGTATATAGGGAGAAGATAAAAATAAGAAATCAAAAATTATTTCTAGGGAAAATCACCTAATCACATAGAAGATAGTAAAAGAAAAAAAAAAGGATAAAGCATCTACAAAACAATCAACAAACAATTAACACAATGGTAGTAGTCTTTAAATATCAATAAACAAATTAAATCTAAATGTATTAAATTCTCTAATTAAAAGTCAAAGAGTGGCTGAATGGATTAAATACAAAACAAAACTAGACCCTATGGTATTCTGCCTACAAAAAACTCACTTCATATTTAAGGACACACCTGGATTGGGAACAATAAACATGAATGTGAAAAAAAAATACTCCACACCAATATAAAGAAGTACAAGTAGCTCTACCTATGTCAGTTAAAATAGAAGTCGAGTCACAAACTGCAAAAAGAAACAAAGCAAGTCATCATACAAAGATAAAGGAGTCTATTCATCAACATATTAAAATAATTGTAAATACACGTGTAAAACATTAGCACACATAAATATATAATGGAAATATTAATAGCTCTGAAGTGACAGACAGATGGTGACACCATAGTAGTAGAAAACTTTAATACCCCACTTTCAACAATGGATACATCATTCAGACAGAGAATAAATAAGATCCCAGTAGAAACGAACAAAATAGTAGACCAAATGAAATAGACATATACAGAACATTCCATCCTACAATAGCAGAATGTGCATTTATTGCAAGAACACATGGAACATTCTCCAGGATAGATTCAATGTTAGCCTGGAAAAAACATGTTAACTAATTGAAAAATATTGCAATTATATCAAATATGTTTTCTGATACTGATGATATTAAACTGGAAATCAGTAACAGAAGGAATTTAATAAAATACAAATAGAAATCCCTGAAACATAATCCTACAAAAGAGCCAATGGATAAAAAATAAAATGAAAGGAATGTTAAAAATATATTAAGAAAACATAAAATGGAAATATAACATATAAAAAAATAAGATTCATTAAAAGTAGCTTTAAGAGAAAAGATTATGGCAACAAATGTCTACATTGAAAAAGAAGAAAGATCTCAAATAAACAACCTGCTATTATACCTCAAGGAACTAAAAAGAGAAAACCAAACTAGGCCAAACTTAATTGAAGAAAATAAATAATAAAGAGCAGAGAATAAATCAATAAAATGAAGACCAAAAAAATAGAAAAATCAATAAAGCAGATTTTTTTTTGAAATGATGAAAAAAAAGCTTAGGTAGATGAAGATAAAAAGAGATAAAACATAAATAAAAATAATTAAAAGGAAAGAGAAGACATTACTACTGATATTACAAAAAGTAAAAAGGAACATAAGACTTTTGTATGGACAATTATATCACAAAAAATGGATAACCTAAAAGAAATGACTGTATTCTGAGAAACAATACAACCCACCAAGACCAAATCCTGAAGAAAGAAAATCTGAACAGACCAATAATGAGTATAAAAACTGAATCAGTAATAAATGTCTCTTTAAAGAAAAGTGCAGGACTTTGTGGTTTCACTGGTGAATTCTTCCAAACATTAAAGAAAGATTAATACCAAACCCTCTCAAACTTTTCTAAAAATTAAGACAGCAGGAATACTTCCAAACTGATTTTGCAAAGCCAGCATGACCCTGATGCCCAAACCAGATAGTAACATTATAAGGAAAGAAAGTTACAGTTCAATATCCCTGATGAACATAGATGCCAAAATTCTCAACAAAATTCTAGTAAATGGAGTTCAACAGCATATTGAAAAAATAATTTACCATAACCAAGTAAAATTTATCCCAAGGATTCAAGAATGGTCTAACATACACAAATTTAGAGATGAGATATACTATGCATTAAGGAATAATGACCAAAAAATATGATCTTAATAGATGCAGAAAAAGCATTTGTTAAATGTTCAAGATTCCTTCATATAAAAACTCTAAAAAATTTAGGTGTGGAAGGAATGTGCCTCAATACAATAATGGCCATATATAACAAACACACAGTTAACATAGTCAATGATAAAAAGTTGAAAACATTTCTTCTAAGTTCAGAAAAAAGACAAAGGTGTCTACTCTCAACATTTTTATTTGAATACTGTCAGTAATAGCCAAAGAAATTAGGAGGAGAAATAAAAAACATTCAATTGAAAAGAAAAAATTAAAGTATTGCCTTTTTAATATGACATGATATTTTATACAAAATTATTAAAATTGTTGAAACTAAGAAATTACTTCAGTAAATTTGGAGTTTGTAAAGTAAACGTATAACAAAGGGTAGAGTTTTTGTACACTAACCTTGAACTATTAAACAGTAGAAGCAAAAAGAAAATTACATTTACAATAGCCACAAACATTAAAATACTTGGAAATAAATTTATGCAAAGTGGTGAAAGACCTACACACTGAAACTGCAAAACAATGAAGAAATTAATGAAAGAAGGCATGAATAAATGAAAATATATCCTGCGTGTTTGTGTATAGGAATAATTAATATTGTTAACGTGCCCATACTACCCAAATGCTATCTACAGATTCAATGCAATTCCTATCAAAATATAAATACTATTTTTATCAGAGGTAGAAAAAAACAATTCTAAAATTCATTTAAAACTACAAATGACCCTGAATAGCTAAAGCAATCTGGAGTAATAAGAACAAAGCTGAAGACATCTCCCTATCTGACTTAAAAATATACTACAAAGCTATAGTAACCAAAGCAGCATAGTATTAGTATAAACAAAGACACATAGAAGAATGGAATAAAGTAGTAAGCCAACAAATAAATCCAGGCATTGACAGTCCATTGATTTTTAAGAAATTTGCTATAAGTGCACATTGGAGAAAAGACAGTTTCTTTAAGAAATAGTGCCGGGAAAAGTGGATATTCACATGCAGAGGAATTAAATTAGGCCCCTATATCACACTATATTAAAAAAATCAACTAAAAATGGTTGAAAGACTTAAATGTTAAGACCTGAAACTGTAAAACTACTAGAAGAAAACAGGGGAAATGTTTCACGACATTGGAGTGGGCAATGATTATTTTAATGTCTATCCCCAAAAGCACAGGTAAAAAAGTAAAAATAGACAAATGGGATTACATCAAACTGAAAAGCTTCTGGACAGCTAAGGAAACAATAAACATAGCAAAGGAAACCTACAAAATCAGAGAAGATATTTTCAAGTAATTCATGTGAGTAAGGGTTAATATTCAGACATATAAGGAACTCCTGCAACTCAATAGCAAAAATATAAATAACCTGATTAAACCATAAGGAAATAATCTAAATAGAAATTTCTCTAAAGAAGAAATGCAAATGACCAACAGGTATGTAAAAACATTGTTCGACATTGCTAACAAAGCTGAGAGCAAACTAAAACCACAATGAGATATTACCTCACACCTGTTAGAAGGGCTACTACAAAAAAGATGAATAAGTGTTGGTGAGTATGTGAAGAAAAGGGAAATTTTGAACACTATTGATTGAAATTTGAATTAGTACAGCTATTAAAAAAATAGAGTCAAGGGAGGGAAAATGGTCAACTAGAAGTTGCTAGTGTTTTCTGCTCTCATAGAAAGAAATATAAGAGGCAAGTGAATACTACACCTTCCACTGTAACATTCAGGTGTATATATGCATTGAAATTTATCCAGGAAACAACTTGACCCATGGAGAACAGAGAAAAGAAAGACAGGATGACTCTGCCCCACCCCTACCCCGCCCCATGGGAATAACATGGAGACAGGGGAGACTTTCCTGCCCAGGGAAACAGTGAGTGAGAAACCCCAAGAGCCTACATTTCTTCCATGAATCCTTGCAACCCTGATGTCAGGAGAGCCTCTTGTGAACCCGCTCCACCAGGGCCTTCAGTCTGGCATGCAGAGCTAGGTGGAGTCTTGGCAGAGCCATCACTCAGGCACACATTGAGTCCTGGGAGCCTTGGGTCCCTGGGCATTGTGGCAATAGCAGCTGCATCTCCAGCAAAGGGGCAGGTTAGCATCCCTTACACGCCCCGAGGCTGAATCCAGGGGCTGAGCAACAGTGGCAAGCAGGCTTTACTTTTATGAAAGCTTTCAGGAAAAGACCCACTGCCTGGGACTCCAGCCACCCACAGCCAATGTTCTTGGGTTGACAGCAGCTACACAACTCCCTGAAATGAAACTCTCAGAGGAAAACTTGGGCTAGCATATTTGCGGCTTTGCAGCCTTTACTGCTATTGCCTTAAGGCTCTGGAAAATCCAAGGTGACTAGGTACTGGAGCAGATCCCCAGTACAGCACAGCCACTCTTCAGAGAACTGGCTAGACTGTTTATTATGTAGGTCTCAGATCCCATTTTTCCTCATTCAGCAGGAGGTCTCAACCAGAGACTCCGCCCAATACCGGTTGGAAATATCAGGCCCTTAGCAGCTCCACACCCCCCTAGGACAGAGCTTCCACAGAGAGAAGTGAGGTGTCATCTTTGCTTTCTTGAAGCCCTTGCTTTAGCTGCCTTCAGACTCTGTAGAGTCTGTGAGAATAAGGGGCTGGTGCCCAACCCCAGAACAATGCAACTACTTAATGGAAAAGTGGCCAGCCTGTCTTCCATACAGGTCTCAGACATTACTTTTCCTCATTGGGAGAGGCTGCATGAACTGTGACTCCAGGATAACCACTTTGCTCCCAACTGATCACTTCAATAAAATGTGCTCAGTTTTTCTCTGAAGAGAAGATCCCAGAGTCAACCCACAACTCCTCCAGCATTGCAGCTGCAGCGGTACCTTTTTAAGCTCCCTCAGGCAGGGGAAGGAACAAAGGGCCTAGTTGCTATGCTGGCACCCCCAGTGCACAGCAGCCAACATATACAGAGAACTCCAGTCTCTATACTATGGGAACTCCTATCTCCCACTCTTCACCAGGCAGGGACCCCAGCTCAGGATTGCAGAACAGCTACCAAACTCATGACTGAGAAAGCCCACTTGCTGTGGTTCTGAAATTTCCTGGGGAGAGGTTCCCAGAGGCAACCAACCGCTCCTCTGCCACTGCTGCAGCAGTGGTTCTGCCCCTGCCGCCCTTGCTCTGAGGAAGAAATAAAGAGCCTGAGGGCTACACCCAAGTGTACAGCATGCCACAATCACCACATTAATAAGAGACCTGTCTCTCCTACTTGTGAGCCCTTGACCACTTGCTCCACAACAACCAGAACTCCCAGCTCAGGCCAGCAGTGCAGTCACACCACCCTTTGGTTGAATACTCCCAGTAGTAACAGCTCTATGTTTCTTGGAGGTGGAGTTCCCAGTGGCAACTGAAAGCCCATCTGCCATTGCCTCTGCAGTGATACTGCCCCTGCTCCCCTCAAACTGAGGAAAGTGCAAAGACCCTAAGTGCCTTATCAACACTTCCAGCAAGCTGCAATTACCCTAAGTAGAGGAGGCCAATCTATCTCCCACAGGTCCCATCTACCATCCCTGCTCATTGCCAGGCAGAGATGCCCTGGTTTGGGCCCACAGTGAAACCCCTTCCTTCTGGGATGGCCACACTGATTGATTGCAGCTCCACATCTCTCCGGAGTGTAGCTCCAGAAGAAAAGCGAAAGACCCTCAGGCACAATTACTGTCAGAGGATCTTTTCCTAGAGGTTTCTTCCCCTACTGCCTCCAAGTTGAGGAGGGAAGATGAGATCTGAGATCAACCCAGAGCTGTGGTGTGCAGCCTGGGTTTGCCAAGTCATGATCTGCAGCCAGCATTCAAGTGGGGGAGAAGCCTATGCTTTCAGAGCACTGAAAGAAAGCACAGCTGTAACTGGGAAGAAATACAGAGAAGTCACATGATTGAGCAAGAGTCTACATACTGACAATTATGCTTAAGTGCCACATACCGGATCATATCTAAAATGTTTAACAACAAAAATACTTTGTTTAAGTACTACCCTGTGAAATCAAAGATAAGAAGTTAGCTTCAAATCAAGACCCTGTGCAAAGTGTTTACTCTCTGGAAACACTGGGAAAAGAATTTTGCTGAATGTACTCAATCTACACTGCAGTTAAAGGAACACATACAGAGAAATAAGAAAGAACCAGCAAAAGAAATCTGGCAATTCAAATGGCCAGAGTGTCTTCTGTCCTTGAAGTAACCACTCTAATTCTCAAGCAAGAGTTCTTAATAGGGATGAGATGCCTGTGATGAAATAAATAGAATTCAGAATATGGATAGGAATGAACATCATTGAGATTTAGGAGAATATCAAAACTCAATCAATGCAAGGAATCTAAGAATTACAAGAAGATGATACAGCAGCTGACATATGAAATAGCCAGGATAAAAAAGATCCTAACTGATCTCATAAAGCTAAAAAAATTTACAAGAATTTCTTAATGCAATCACAAGTGTTAACAGAAGAATAGACCAAGCCAAGAAAAGAATCTCAGAATTTGAAGACTGCCTCTCTTATTTCAGAGGATGAAATAAGATGGAGGAAGAAAAATCTGCCTCTCTGAAATAAGAGAGGCAAACAAAAGCTTTCTTTTTTAATGAAACTGAATGAAAAAAAAAACCTCTGAGAAATATGGGATTATGTAAATGGGCCAAATCTACAAATCACTGGCATTCCTGAAGGAGACAGGGAGAAGGTAAGCAACATTAAAATCTTATTTCAGGATATCTTGCATGAAAACTTTCTCAACCTTGCTAGAGAGGCCAATATTCAAATTAAGAAGATGCAGAGAACCTCTGTGAGATACTACACAGCAAGATCTTCCCAAGACAAATAATCATTAGACGCTCGAAGGTCAAAATGAAAGAAAAATTGTAAATGACAGCTAGAGAGAAAAAGCAAGCCACCTTCAAAAGGGAACAGCATTAGGCTAACAGTAGAACTTTCAGCAGAAACCCTACAAGCCAGAAGAGATTGGGGGCCTATATTCAACATTCTTAAAGAAAAAAAATATCCAACCAAGAATTTCATATCCAGCCAAACTAAGACTCATAAGTAAAGAATAAATAAAATTATTTTCAGACAAACAAATGCTTGTTACCAGCAGACCTTTCTTACAAGAGCTTCTGAAAGAAACACTAAATATGGAAAGACACTACAAAAACACAGTTAAGTACACAAGCGAGTGACACTTTAAAGCAACCACACAAACAGGTTCATATAATAACAAGCTAAGAACACGATGACAGGACAAAATCCACACATATCAATATTAACCTAGAGAGTAAATGGTCAAAATGCCCCAATTAAAAGGCGCAGAGTGACAAGCTGGATAAACAAGCAAGATCCAATCATATGCTGTTTTTAATCTCGTGTACAGACACACATAGGTTCAAAATTGAAGGATGAAGAATAATCTGCCAAGCAAGTGGAAAAGAGAGAAAAGCAGTAGTTGCAATCCTAACTTCAGATAATACAAATGTTTTTATTGTTTTTTTTTTAATGGAATAACAGTATTTATTTCCATACTGCAGCATTTAAATATATTTATAATCATTTCTAACTGTTGTCATTACTTCAATCATTTTCATTTCAAAGTTTGTAGATTTTATTCTAAATAAAATTTTTACATTCTAAAATTGGAGTCAAATGTGTGATTTAATGTAAATATGACATTTATTTATTTTTCTTCCAGGTTTGTGAGTTTGAGAGTGTATTCTTACTAATTTGACTCCTCATATTAGACCACAGGCCTAGCCAACGTCTTGATTACATACTTGTGAGAACTTTTTTTTTAAAATTTATTTATTATTATTATACTTTAAGTTGTAGGGTACATGTGCATAACGTGCAGGTTTGTTACATATGTATACTTGTGCCATGTTGGTGTGCTGCACCC
>NW_012106253.1:2992840-2997293 GCF_000951045.1 Mandrillus leucophaeus | reverse complement strand
ATCTGTGCCCTGTCCCCAGAGGTGGAGTCTACAGAGACAGGCAGGTTTCCTTGAGCTGCTGTGAGCTCCACCCAGTTCGAGCTTCCCAGCAGCTTTGTTTACCCACCTAAGCCTCAGCAATGGCGGGCGCCCCTCCCCCAGCCTCGCTGCTGCCCTGCCGGTAGACCACAGACCGCGGTGGTAGCAATGAGGGAGGCTCCGTGGGTGTGGGACCCTCCCGGCCAGGTGTGGGACATGATCTCCCGGTGTGCCTGTTCGCCTAAAGCGCAGTACTGGGGTGGGAGTCACCCGATCCTCCAGGTGCTGTGCGTCCCAGTTCCCCTGGCTAGGAAAAGGGACTCCCTTCCCCCCTGCGCTTCCCAGGCGAGGCGATGCCTCGCCCCGCTTCAGCTCTCGCTGGTCGGGCTGCAGCAGCTGACCAGCACCGATTGTCTGGCACTCCCCAGCAAGACGAACCCAGCACCTCAGTTGAAAATGCAGAAATCACCGGCCCTCCGCGTCGCTCGGGCTGGGAGTTGGAGACTGGAGCCGTTCCTATTCGGCCATCTTGCTCCGCCCCCAGACAATACAAATGTTAAAACAAAATTAAACCAACAAATATCAAGAAGGACAAGGGAGAGCATTATATGATGGTAATAGTTTAAATTGAAAAAGAAGGCCTAACTATTCTAAACATATATGCATCTAACTCAGGAGCACCTAGATTAATAGAGCAAGTTTGTAGAGACCTACAAACAGAATTAGACTCCTGCACAATAATAGTGGAAGACTTCAGTACCCCACTAAATGTTCTAAACAAATCATTGACACATAAAACTAACAAATATATTCGGGACCTAAAATAAACACTGGACCAAATGGACTTGATAGATTTCTAGATAATTTGCCAGCCCCAGAAAGCAGAATATACATTCTTCTCATTGCCACATGGCACATATCACCCCCTGTCTGAACACTTCTAGGAGTAATGGCTACTCTAAACTCTAAATGGAACTCTAAATTGGAAAACACAATAGGACATAAAACAATTCTCAGCAAATGCAAAAGAACTAACATCAAACCAACCACTCTCAGACTACAGCAAAATAAAATTAGAAATCAAGGCTAAAAATATTGCTCAAAGCCATACAATTATATAAAAATTAAACAACCTGCTCATGAATGACTTTGGGTAAGAAATGAAATTAAGGGAGAAATCAAGATGTCTTTGAAACAAATGAGAACAGAATCTCTGGAACATAGCTAAGTGTTAAGAGGAAAAATTATAGCACTAAACATCCACATAGAAAAGTATGAGAGTTCTCAAGTTTACAACATAATATAACATCTAAAAGAACTAAGGAACCAAGAGCAAACCAACTCCAAAGCTAGCAGAAGACAATAACCCAAATCAGAGCTAAACTAAAGGAAACTAAAAAACAAACAAACAACAACAGACAACAAAAAAACATTTAAAAGATCAACAAATCCAGGAATTGGTTTTCTGAAAAATTTAATTAAATAGATAGACCACCAGCTAGAAAAATAAAGAAGGTAAGACAGAACACTCAAATAAACACAATTAGAAATGACAATGGTGATGCTATCACTGATGCCAAGGAAATACAAATAAACATCCCAGAATATTATGAACACCTCTATGCACACCAACTAGACAATTTAAAAGAAATTGATAAATTACTGGATACATACACCTTCCCAAGACTGAAGCAAAAATAAATTGAATCCTTGAACAGTCCAATAACAAGCTCCAAAATTGAGTCAGTAATAAATAGATTAACAACCAAATACAAGCCCAGGACCAGATAAATTTATGGCCATATTTTACTAGATGTACAAAAAGGAGTTGATAAAATTTCTACAGAAACTATTTCAAGTAATTGAGAAAAAGAAATTCTTCCCTAATTTATTCTATGAGGCCAGCATCATCTTGAAACCAAAACCTTGGAAAGATACAACAACAACAACAAAAAGAAAATGTTATGCAAATATCCTGAAGGAATATCAATGCAAAAATCCTCAACAAAAAACAGGCTAACCAAATCCAGTAGCACATCAAAAAGCATATTCACCATGATAAAGTAGGCTTTATTCCTGGTATGCAAGGTTGGTTCAACTTATGCAAATCAATAAATGTGATTATTCACATAAACAGAACTAAAGGCAAAAATCACATGATTATCTCAATAGATTAAGAAAAGGTTTTTGATAAAATTCAATATCCTCTATGTTAAAAACTCTCAACAAACTATGTATTGAAGTAACAAATCTCAAAACAATGAGTCATCCATAACAAACCCACAGCTAATATCATACTGAATGGGCAAAAGCTGGAAGCACTATCATTGAAAACTGGCACAAGACAAGGATGCCCTCTCTCACCACTACTATTCAAAATAGTATTGGAAGGCCTGTCCAGAGCAATCAGGTAAGAAAATGAAATAAAAAACATCCAAATAGAAGGAGAGGAAGTCAAAGTATCTCTCTTTGCACTTAACATGATTTTATACCTAGAAAATGCTATAGTCTCAGTCCAAAAGCTGCTTTAAGCTGATAAAAACAACTTCAGGAGAGTCTCAGGATACAAAATCCATGTACAAATATCATTACCATTCCAAAACACCAACAACATTAAAGACAAGAGTCAAATCTGCAATGTAATTTGATTCACAATCACCCCAAAAAGAATAAAATTTTAAAAAATTGAACCAGAGAAATGAAAGATATATTCAAGGAAAACTACAAAACAGTGCTCAAAAAAAAAAAAAAAAAAAAAAAAATTCAGAGATGACACAAGTAAGTGGAAAAACATTCCATGCTCATGGATAGGAAGAATCAATATTATTAAAATGGTCATCCTGCCCAAAGCAATTTAGAGATTCAACGTTAGTCCTATTGAACAATCAATTACATTTTTCACAGAACTAAACAAAAAAAAAGGTTTCAAAATTCATATGGAACAACAACAAAAAAGTGCTCGAATAGCCAAAGCAATCATAAGCAAAATGAAAAAAGCTGTAAGTATCACACTACCTGACTTCAAATTATCCTGCAAGCCTAAAGTAACCAAAACAGCATAGTACTAGCACAAATATAGACACATAGGCCAATGGAACAGAATAGAGAGCCCAAAATAGGGCCATACACCTACAACCATCTGATCTTTCCCAAAGCTGACATAAAAAAGCAATGCGGAAAGGGCTCCCTATTCAATAAATGGTGTTGGAAAACTGGCTGGTCACATGCAGAATATTGAAACTGGACCCCTTCCTTACAACATATCGAAAAATTAAAGATGGATTAAAGACTTAAATGTAAACCCCAACACTATAGAAACTCTAGAAGACAACCTAGGCAATACCTTTTGGGCATAGGAACAAGGAAAGATTTCACGAAGAAGCCAAAAGCAATTGCAACAAAAGCAAAAATTGATAAATGGGATCTAATTAAACTAAAGAGCTTCTTCAGAGCAAAGAAACTATCAACAGAGTAAACAAACAACCTTCAGAATTGGAGAAAACGTTTGCAAATTATGTATCTGACAAAGGTCTAATATCCAGCATCTATAAGGAACTTAAATTAGCAAGAAAAAAAATAAACCTATTAAAAATTGAACAAAGGACAAGAAAAAATCACTTTTAAAGAGGAGACACACCTGAAGCCAAATATGTGGAAAAAAAGAAGCTCAATAACACTGATCATTAGAGAAATGCAAATCAAAATCACAAGGAGATACCATCTCACACTATTCAGAATGGCGATTATTAAAAAGTCAAGAAATAGCAGATGGTTGTAATGTTGCAGGGAAAAAGGAATGCTTTTACACTGTTGGTGAGAATGTAAATTAGTTCGACCATTGTGAAATACAGTGTGGCCATTCCACAAAGATCTAGAAGCAGAAATACCATTTGACTCTACAATACCAATACTGTGCAAATACCCAAAGGAATATAAATAGTTCTGTTGTAAAGACGCATGTATAGGTATGTTCATTGCAGCACTATTCACAATAGCGAAGACATGGAATCAACCTAACTGCCTATTAATGGGAAACTGGATAAAGAAAATGTGGGTATGTATACACCACAGAATAGTATGCAGCCATAATGAAGAACAAGATCATGTTCTTTGCAGGGACATGGATGGAGCTGGAGACCATTAACCTTACCAAACTAACACAGGAACAGAAAACCAAACACTTCATATTGTCACTTATAAGTGGGAGCTAAATGAGAGAACACATGGACACAAAGAAGGGAACAACAGACACTGGGGCCTACCAGAGGGAGGAGGGAGAGGACCCGGAAAAGTAACTAATGAGTACTAGGCTTACTAAGCTTAATACCTGGGTGACAAAATAATCTGTACAACACACTCCTGTGACACAAGTTTACCCATATAACGAACATGCACATGTACCATTGACTTTAAAAATTAAAGAAATATATATATA
>NW_012106253.1:2983569-2992753 GCF_000951045.1 Mandrillus leucophaeus | reverse complement strand
TTATATATATAAATATATATATATTTACATTAGGATTGATGGCAGTATAGTCTGAGATTGTACACTCTCTTTTTTTACAACCCTATTCATGTGTTATTTGATAAATTATTAAAAGAAATTAAATTTTCAAAAAACATAAAAGAAAATAAATACAAATATGCTTTGGTTCTTAACTCCTTGTATGTAGAATCTGTCATACAGACTTTAAACATCAGCTGTTTTATATTCATTAATTTATTGATTTATTCAAATACATTTGTTAAACTCCTACTATTTGTCACTATCCTAGAAATTGAAGATAATTAGCGAAAAAAGATCCATGGTGAAAAAAGAGCTGGAATATTCATCAATACAAAAAGTTTTGTATAAATTGTTTTATGTCCATACTACGGAATAAAGTGTGTGAACCTATTTGACTCTTCAATAGTTTTGGAAGGACATCTATGCCAAACTGTTGATAGTTGTATAATAAAGCAGAACACAGAAACCTTGGGTACTTCTATCCCTAATAAAATTGTTTGTAATTTACCTTTTCAAATTTATTGGTTTCTATTTTAAACTATAAACTTTGTTCTCAAAATTTCAAAGGAAGGCCAGGTGTGGTGGCTCACACCTGTAAACTCAGTACTTTAGGAGGTTGAGGTGGGTGGATCACCTGAGGTCAGGAGTTCAAAACCAGCCTGGCCAACATGGTGAAACCCCGTCTAAAAATACAAAAAATTTGCTGGGCATGGTTGCACATGCCTGGAATCCCGGCTACTTGGGAGGCTGAGGCAGGAGAATTGCTGGAAGCTGGGAGGCGAAGGTTGCAGTGAGCTGAGATCACGCCATTGCATTCCAGCCTGGGCAACAAGAGTGAAACTCTGTCTCCAAAAAAATAAAAATAAATAAAAATAAATAAAAATAAAACATCAAAGGAACATCTTTGGGCTTATATTCTGAACTTTATGCTTTGCTTTCCTAATGCTTTATTCTCTGTGTCCTTTTAGTAACCAGAGGCTTATTAATATATAATATTTTTAGATGGCATATGGTGTTTCTAACCTATATATAATGTAAATTGGGTAACTAATTTCTAGTAAAAGGAAACATTTCATTTATGTATTATTAACTGACAAAATTACAAGTATTTGTGGTATACAATGTGATATTTTAATATACATATTGTAAAAAAAAAATTATCCAAGGTGAGAACTGAATAGTAATACATAAAAGTAGTATTTCTGCTAAGTTTATTTAAAAACAAAGATCTGTTTATTAAACACATATATTATTTAGATAGTTTTTTTTTCTAATCATAGGCCACATCTATATTATGCAACTATCCAGAGAAACAGGAAAATGGAAAAATTGTAACCACATGCCCAGGTGTAAGGCTACCCAATGTCAAACAGCTGGAAATAGCTGGAAGCCTGACCAAAATGTCCAGTTTTTATCCAGATGTTTGGAATCACATAGTGGCAACCAAAGATGACATCCAAAGTCTAATTATTTTATCTCTTTATGAGGAAAAGCATGTCTACACCAAATGAATTACTCTACATTGATGGTATTTTGACAACTACCCTGTCACCACGGTAAAAAAAATAAACAGATTATTTGTGTTTGCCTAAGAACTACTTATCTTACAATAAGTTTTTATTTCAGACCATAATGAATGTAATCAACCCTATGCTCTTCTCACAAACTACTTCTGATACTCATGGATTTGCATGGTCTAGGCATAGTCCAGTACATCTTCTAACCTACTTCTCTATGAGAAACTAATAATGCCTTCCCAGAATACCGTGTTTGAACCATTTCACAACTGTGAGTCATTTTCTTTAACATGAAAATCCCCTTCAGTGGGGACTATTATCCTTTGTCCTTTACAGTAATTAATATATATTTTGTCAGTAGCCATTCATCATATTTTTCCCAGCATCCAGTCCCTGTCCCAACCCTGATTGCCAATCATTTTCTGGAAACTTAGCTGCTTTGTTTTTAGAATGGACTATAACCAACCAAGGACCCAAAATCTCTCCTATGGTCTTTTTCCAAACTTTAGGCCTTGGAAAACCTTCAACTCAAATATACACACCATTGGGCTTATGTCGAAGTACTCACCACTTCAGTGTACCCCTCCATGTCACCTCAGATACAAAATTATTTTACTTGTAACCCATAATATAAAATAAACTCTTAAAAGTTTTAGCATAAAACACTTAAAAATAGCAAATTTGCTTGAATTTTATACCAGCATAGAGAGAAGTTTCATTCCTAGTTAAAGTTTCCTGAGGAACTACAGTAAAAGTGAGCTGGCACATGTTTACAGATACATTTCTATAATAGACAAGCAGGACAATTGTTGAGGAAAAAATAGGTCATTTAGGAAGACACTTAATGAGGAAGATAAAGTATTTTGATAGTAGGACTATTTTGTATGTGTAAAATAATAAAACTTTTGAATAATCAGTTAGTGGTCTTGAAATTATTAATCAATTTAATAATTAATTTGCTGATTGATGCCATTAGTTGAATCTGATGTTTTTGTTGATATAGTTATTTCATTTGAAAATCTTATCTATAATTCTAAAAAATAATTAACAGTAATTAAATTGGAGTTTTCAAAATAGGTTGGCTATTTTTATTCTCCTTAATAGAAAAGATTATTAAATCAATACCACATGTACCATAATATGCCCTCCACACATACAATCCATTTAAAGGGATAAATGTAGCTTTGTGTATACTATAGTGTTTGATGGCATTTAATTTTAGTTTTCTTTCAACTGTTGTTTTAGAAAGAAGATGTAATCTTTTAAAAATCTGTTGAAAGTGATTTTATAACATAGCAAACTATATTTTTTATATTCAATATTTTGCTCCCTTCATTTTTCCCCTGTATTTTACTATAGCTGTTTTTATTCTTTGGTAACGTTTATGTTATACTGTATTTTTTTACTTTATTTTTATTTTTGATTTATGTTACATACAAAGAAATTTGGTTATTAATGCTTTCTATATCTGATACTTTATTCTGGCATTTGAAACCAGTATTTTAAATTACATATATTTAGAAGCCTTTGTGTAAACTATTATTTACTTTTTATTTCTTGTCTAAATTTATAAGTGACAGCTCAGTGATGTTTACTTTCATTAGTTAATATGTTAAGAATATTTCAAATATGACTATAGCTTGGACATCCTTAAGTACGTGACTATAAAACTAAATACAGAATTAAAGTGATTATCTTGATACTTTGCATAGCACATTCTGTGATCTTCATTATCTGAATTTTTCAAAGTCTTGAATCAAAGTGGTTTAATCCTAAATGCTCTAATTGCATCAATTCTCCACTTGACTTCATATAAGCAGACAATTTTTATGTCATAAAATATAAACCTCATAGAAACATATTTTCACTCTGCAAAATATGCAGGAATGTACATGTACTTTGCTCTCCATTTACCAAAGTCATTTACAGCCATATGCATTAGGTAAAAACAGGCATGCATATATTCATAATTATGTCTGTGCTCTTCCAATTTCTTCCATTTTCTTCCAGCATAAAAGTGCATTAGATTTTTTGGTAGTAATTGAATTGAGGACTTCTTTCAATCATTCCACATCATTTAATATTAATCTAGGCACCATAGTCTGTATCCCTTTTAATGCTGATTTTCAAAAATACTTAAGAAAAATGAAATTTTAAAATTTCTAAGTCATTGTTCAATTTACACATTTTTAAAATATCAGTCCACTTACCAGTGATGTACATAAATGTTTCCTATGAACAGAATTAATTTTTAATTTTACTGAATCAATGTTAACCAGGAAAAAGGTAATTGTTGTCAAGAGTATTCAAATTGTCAGAATATCCTTCAATCTAAAAGCTGTTAGAATCTGTGCAAAAGTAATTACTGAAACTCTATTCAACTGTAATAATAACCTGCCACTGATGACAGCAATTACTGGGAAAGCGTAATAGAAATCAAAGGCACATTTTTCTCTGACAAGTGCATTTCTAACTAAGGTTTACATTGGCTGAATAGTGTTGACAATGATGATGTGCTGTATCATTCTTAATCACCGCTGGCATGATGTTACAGTTTGAACTGCCTACTGTTAGAAAGAGACTAATTGCTTGTTTCATTTGACACTGTCCAGGCTCTCTGTACATAGGAATATATATTTTAGATGAATAGCGGTTAAATGCTATCTTCCTTTGCCTGTTTTACATCCTTTTAATGTGTGAGTTTTAAGTACATTTTACCTCAAATAAAAGAAACTGATTGCAGTAAAACCAACTGGCAAGACAAATTTCTAAGATTTTTCAAAAGTTTGTTAACCCATAATTATGTCAAATTATGGATGCTTCTTTTAATTCTTACCTTTAGTAGTGGTCATCTTCACTATCAGCCCTCCTGGACATCCTCCCTACCATATCTTGAAGTGACATAACAAGCATCCACTTTCAAGGATTGTCTGTTATTATCACTAGTAACAACAACAACAAAACCTGAAGGAGGTATAAGGTGGACTATTGTCTTGAATGAATCTGAAGGTAAAACACTGTAGATAATGTGTTTTTTTCCCTCAGAAATAGAATAGATACGAGAGAATTAAGAGAAAAGAAATATAATCCAGTTTCACAGAAGAAATAAGGAAAAGGTATCAAAATTTAAGGGTCTTCAATATAAATTAATATTTAACATTTTTATACTGTTCAACTGAATTGAATTTTCTTCATTAGTTGACTTCTAAAGGAATTGTATAGCATTTTTCCCTAACACAATTGTGAGAAAAACATAAATATGTTATAGGGAAAAATCATGTGGCCCTCCTGTTTGGTGCCCAGGACACAAAACAATATTTTGGATAAAGATATTTACATCTTGGGTTTTAGACTAGGTTCATTTTCTAGGACAAAGTTTTAAAACCAAGCTAAGTACATTGCTGCATGTTGTTATTTTTCTTTGTTCTAGACACGACTCTGGAATATTCTCAGTGAATTAAGTTAGCTCAGTTCTTGTTAACAGTTTAATCAGGAACACTCAATTCAAGTGATTTAACAACTCTGGTATGTGAAACTATACAATATAGGCTGTAGAGGCTGTGAAGAAAATATAATCTGCAACCTCTGTAGACACAGCCAGTAAATAAGCCATGCCTTAAAATGTTATGGGGACAAATTATGAGGATATACGCATTCACTCTAATAACATTAGTTTCCATACATTTATTCACTGTGAATTAGAACAAGCAAAATAAACATTGGATGAAAAGAATCAGTTTATTTTAGGACTCCAGGTTTTCAAAGAGGAAAATTTAATAAAATGTAAAGTTAGTCTCGCTGCAATGGCTCATTCCTGTAATCTCAGCACTTTGGGATCAAGTAGATCACTTGAGGTCAGGTGTTCACGACCAGCCTGGCCAACAGGGTGAAACCCTGTCTTTACTAAAAATACAAAAATTAGCTGTGCGTGCTGTTGATGCCTGTAATCTCAACTACTCGGGAGGCTGAGGCAAAAGAATTGCTTGAACCAGGGAGGTTAAGGTTGCAGTGAGCTGAGATTGTGATGCTGCACTCCAATTTGTGTGACAGAGGGAGACTGCCCCAAAAAATAAAATAAAATAAAAATATTGCGTTATATCTTATTTCCTTGAGCAGTGGTTTGTAGTTCTCCTTGAATAGGTCCTTCACATCCTTTGTTAGCTGTATTCCTAGGTATTTTATCCTCTTTGTAGCGATTGTGAGTGGGAGTTCATTCACGATTTGGCTCTCTGCTTGCCTATTGTTGCTGTACAGGAATGCTTGTGATTTTTGCAAATTGATTTTATATCCTGTGACTTTGCTGCAGTTGCTTTTAAGTTCAAAAAGTTTTTGGGCTGAGATTATGGGGTTTTCTGAATATAAAATCATGTCACCTGCAAACAGAGACAACTTGACTTGCTCTCTTCCTATTTGAATATCCTTTATTTATTTCTCGTGCCTGATGGCTCTGGCCAGAACTTCCAGTACTATGTTGAACAGGTATGATGAGAGAGGGCATCCTTGTCTTGTACTGATTTTCAAAGGTAATGCTTCCAGCTGTTGCCCATTCAATATGATATTGGCTGTGGATTTGTCAAAAATAGCCATTATTATTTTGAGATATGTTCAACCAATACCTAGTTTATTGAGAGTTTTTAACATGAGGGATGTCGAATGTTATCAAAGGACTTTTCTGCATCTATTAAGATAATCATATGGTTTTTGTCTTTAGTTCTGTTTATGTGATGGATTATGTTTATTGATTAGTGTATGTTAAACCAGCCCTGCATCCCAGGGATGAAGCCAACTCGATAGTGTTAGGTAAGTTTTTTTGATGTGTTGCTAGATTTGGTTTGCCAATATTTTACTGGGGATTTTCACATTGATGTTCACCAGGGATATTGACCTGAATTTTTCTTTTTTTGTTGTGTCTCTTCCCGATTTTGGTATCAGGATGATGCTGGCTTCAAAAAAAAATGACTTGGGGAGGATACCCTCCTTTTTAATTGTTTGGAGCAGTGCCAGAAAGAATGGTACCAGCTCCTCTTTGTGTTTCTGGTAAAATTTACCTGTGAATATGTCTGGCCTTAGTATTTTTTTTTTTTTTTTTTGGTTGGTAGTCTATGAATTTCTGTCTCAATTTCAGAGCTTGTCATTGGTCTACTCAGGGATTCAACTTCTTCCTGATTTAGTCTTGGTAGGATGTGTGTGTCCAGGAATCGCTGCATTTCTTCAAGATTTTTGTAGTTTATTTGCGAAGAGGTGTTTATAGTATTCTCTGATGGTAGTTTGTATTTCTGTGGGGTCAGTGGTGATAGTCCTTTTATCATTTTTTATTGTGTTTATCTGATTCTTCTCTCTCTTCTCTATTAGTCTAGCTAGTGGTCTATCTATTTTGTTAACTTTTTTTAAAAAACTAGGTCCACCAATCAGACGTAGATTTGGTCTTTTCACATAATCCTATATTTCTTGGAGGATTTGTTCATGTCTTTTTACTCTTTTTTCTCTACAATTCTCTTCTTGCTTCATTTCATTCATTTGATCTTCAATTGCTGATATTCTTTCTTCCAGTTGATCGAGTTGGTTACTGAAGCTTGTGCATTTGTCACATAGTTCTCGTGTTATGGTTTTCATCTCTATCAGTTCTTTTAAGGTCTTCTCTGCATTGATTATTCTAGTTATACATTCATCCATTCTTTTTTCAAGGTTTTTAGTTTCTTTGCGCTGGTTACATAGTTCCTCCTTTAGCTCTGAGAAGTTTGATCAACTGAAGCCTTCTTCTCTCAACTCGTCAAAGTCATTCCCCATCTAGCTTTGTTCCATGGCTGGTGATGACCTGCAATCCTTTGAAGGGGGAAATGCACTCTGATTTTTTGAATTTCCAGCTTTTCTGCACTGCTTTTCCCCCATCTTTGTGGTTTTATCTGCTTTTGGTCTTTGATGATGGTGATGTACTGATGGGGTTTTGCTGTGGGTGTCCTTTCTGTTTGTTAGTTTTCCTTCTAACAGCCAGGACCCTCAGGTGTAGGCCTGTTGGAGTTTGCTTGAGGTCGACTCCAGACCCTGTTTGCCTGGATATCAGCAGCGGAGGTTGCAGAAGATAGAATATTGCTGAAGAGCGAGTGTTGCTCTCTGATTCTTGCTCTGGAAGCTTTGTCTCAAGTGATGGGGAAAATGGAAACAAGTTAGAAAACATTCTGCAAGATATCATACAGGAGATTTTCCCCAACTTAGTAAGGCAGGCCAACATTAAAATTCAGGAAATACAGAGAATGCCACAGAGATACTTCTCGAAAAGAGCAACTCCAAGACGCATAATTGTCAGATTCACCAAAGTTGAAATGCAGGAAAAAATGTTAAGGGCAGCCAGAGAAAAAGGTCTGGTTACACACAAAGGGGAGCCCATCAGACTAACAGCAGATCTCTCAGCAGAAACTCTCCAAGCCAGAAGAGAGTAGGGGCCAATATTCAACATTCTTAAAGAAAAGAATTTTCAACCCAGAATTTCATATCCAGCCAAACTAAGTCTCATAAGTGAAGGAGAAATAAAATCCTTTACAGATAAGCAAATGCTTAGAGATGTTGTCACCACCAGGCCTGCCCTACAAGGGCTAAACGTGGAAAGGAACAACAGGTACCAGCGATTGCAAAAACATATCAAAATGTAAAATCCATTGATGCTAGGAAGAAACTGCATCAACTAGCGAGCAAAATAGCCAGCTAACATCACAATGACAGGATCAAGTTCACACATAACAATATTAACCTTAAATGTAAATGGACTAAATGGTTCAATTAAAAGACACAGACTGGCAAATTGGATAAAGAGTCAAGACCTATCAGTTTGCTCTATTCAGGAGACCTATCTCACATGCAGATACACACACAGGCTCAAAATAAAGGGATGGCGGAAGATCTACCAAGCAAATGGAAAACAAAACAAACAAACAAAAAAGCAGGGGTTGCAATCCTAGTCTCTGATAAAACAGACTTTAAACCATCAAAGATCCAAAGAGACAAACAAGGCCATTACCTAATGATAAAGGGATCAATTCATCAGGAAGAGCTAACTATTCTAAATATATATGCACAAAATACAGGAGCACCCTGACTCATAAAGCAAGTCCTTAGAGACTTACAAAGAGACTTAGACTCCCCTACAATAATAATGGGAGACTTTAACACCCCACTGTCAACATTAGACAGATCAACGAGATAGAAAGTTAACAAGGATATCCAGGAATTGAACTCAACTTTGCACCAAGCAGACCTAATAGACATCTACAGAATTCTCCACCCCAAGTCAATAGAATACACATTCTTCTCAGCACCATGTCACACTTATTCCAAAATTGACCAAATAGTTGGAAGTGAAGCACTCCTCAGCAAATATAAAAGAACAGAAATTATAACAAACTGTCTCTCAGACCACAGTGCAATCAAACTAGAACTCAGGAGTAAGAGATTCAATCAAAACCACTCAACTACATGGAAACCAAGCAACCTGCTCCCGAATAACTACTGGGTACATAACGAAATGAAAGCAGAAATAAAGATGTTCTTTGAAACCAATGAGAACAGAGATACAACATACCAGAATCTCTGGGACACACTTAAAGCAGTGTGTAGAGGGAAATTTATAGCACTAAATGCCCACAAGAGAAAGC
>NW_012106253.1:2982527-2983123 GCF_000951045.1 Mandrillus leucophaeus | reverse complement strand
GTCCAGGACCAGATGGATTCACAGCTGAATTCTACCAGAGGTACAAGGAGGAGCTGGTACCATTCCTTCTGAAACTATTCCAACCAATAGAAAAATAGGGAATCCTCCCTAATTCATTTTATGAGGTGAAGATCATCCTGATACCAAAGCCTGACAGAGACACAACAAAAAAAGAGAATTTTAGACTAATGTCCCTAATGAATATCAATGTAAAAATCCTCAGTAAAATACTGGCAAACCAAATTCTGCGGCACATCATAAAGCTTATCCACCATGATCAAGTGGGCTTCATCCCTAGGATGCAAGGCTGGTTTGACATACACAAATCAACAAATGTAATCCAGCATATAAACAGAACCAAAGACAAAAAACACATGATTATCTCAATAGATGCAGAAAAGGACTTTGACAAAATTCAACAGCCCTTCATGCTAAAAACTCTCAATAAATTCGGTATCGATGGAGCATATCTCAAAATAATAAGAGCTATTCACGACAAATCCACAGCCAATATCATACTGAATGGGCAAAAAATGGAAGCATTTCCTTTGGAAACTGGCACAAGACAGGGATGCCCTCTCTCACCACTCCTATTC
>NW_012106253.1:2948131-2980782 GCF_000951045.1 Mandrillus leucophaeus | reverse complement strand
GGGAGGGATAGCATTAGGAGATATACCTAATGTAAATGATGAGATAATGGGTGCAGCACACCAACATGGCACATGTAGACATATGTAACAAACCTGCATGATGTTCACATGTACCCTAGAACTTAAAGTATATAAACAAACAAACAAACAAACAACAAAAAAAAACTAGGTCTTGATTTCATTGATTTTTTGAAGTTTGTGTGTGTGTGTGTGTGTGTGTGTGTGTGTGTCTCCTTCAATTCTTTCTTGATCTTCGTTTGTTCTTGTCTTCTGTTAACTTTTTGGATTAGTTTGCTCTTGCTTCTCTAGCTCTTTTAATTCTTATGTTAGTGTGTTGATTTGAGAACTTTCTAGCTTTCTGATGCATTTAGTGCTATAGATTACCCCTAAACACTGCTTTATCTGTGTCCCAGAGATTCTGGTACATTGTCTCTTTGTTCTCATTAGTTTCAAAGAGCTTCTTGATTTCTGCATTAATTCCATTATTTACCCAGGAGTCATTCAAGCACTGGTTTTCCAATTTCCATGAAATTGTTTGGTTTTAAGTGAGTTTCTTAATCCTGAGTTCTAATTTGATTGCACTGTGGTCTGAGAGACTGTTTGTTATGATTTCAGTTCTTTTGTATTTGTTGAGGAGTGTTTTACTTCCAATTATGTGGTCATTTTACAATAAGTGCTATGCCAATCAAATTATCATTGACATTCTTCACAGAATTAGAAAAAAAATTATTATAAATTTCATATGGAATCAAAGAAGACCCTGTATAGCCAAGAAAATCCTAAGCAAAAAAGAACAAAGCTGGAGGTATCACGCTACCTGACTTCAAACTATACCATAAGACTACAGTAGCTAAAACAGCATGGTACTGTTAACAAAACAGACATAGAGACCAGTGGGTCAGAATAGAGACCTCAGTACCAATATCACACATCTACAACCATCTGATCTTTGACATGCCTGACAGAAACAAGAAATAGGGAAAGGATTTCCTAGTCAACAAATGGTGCTGGGAAAACTGTCTAGCCATACGCAGAAAAAAGAAACTGGACCCATTCTTTACACCTTATACAAAAAATTAACTCAAAATGGATTAAAGACTTAAATGTAAAACCCAGAACCATAAAAACCATAGAAGAAAACCTAGGGAATAACACTCAGGAGATGGAGATAGGCATCGGTAAAGACTTCATGACAAAAAATGTCAAAAGCATGGGCAACAAAAGCCAGAATTGACAAACGGGATCTAATTAAACTAAAGAGCATCTGCACAGCAAAACAAACTATCATCAGAGTGAACAGGCAACCTACAGAATGGGAGAAAGTTTTTGCAATCTACCCATCTGAGAATGTATAATATCCAGAATTTATGAGAAACTTAAACATATTTACAAGAAAAAAAACAAACAACCCCATCAAAAAGTGGACGAAGGACATGAACAGACATTTCTCAAAAGAAGACATTTACATGGTCAACGAATATATAAATAAAAGCTCAACATCACTGATCATAAGAGAAATACAAATCAGAACCACAATGAGATAACATCTAACACCAGTCAGAATGGCAATTACTAAAAAGTCAGGAAACAATGGATGCTGGTAAAATTTGTGGAGAAGTAGGAATGCTTTTACACTGTTGATGGAAATGTAAATTAGTTCAACCATTGTGGAAGACAGTGTGAAAACTTGTCAAGGATCTAGAACCAGAAATACCATTTGACCCAGCAATCCCATTACTAGGTACATACCCAAAAGAATAAAATCATTCTAGTATAAAGACACAAGCACATGTATGTTTATTGCAGCACTATTTACAATAGCAAAGACATGGAACCAATCCACATTTCCATCAATAACAGGCTCAATAAGGAAAATGTGGTACATGTACACCATGGAATACTACGCAGCCAAAGACAGGAATGAGATTGTGTCCTTTGCAGGGGTGTGGATGAAACTGGAACCATCATCCTCAGCAAAATAACCCAGGAACAGAAAACTAGACAAGGCCTGTTCTCACTCATAAATGGGAGTTGAACATTGAGAACACATGGGTACAGAGAGGGGAACAACACACAGCAGGACCTGTTGGGGGGTTTGGGGGTGAAGGGAGGGAAGTTAAAGGATGAGTCAATAGGTACAGAAAACCACCATGGCACATATATACCTATGTAACAAACCTGCATGTTCTGCACATGTATCCCATTTTTTTTTTAAGAAATAAATAAAAATAAATAAATAAAATAAAATAATTAAAAAGTAAAAGTAAACCATGATTTTTTTTACAATTTTAAAGACGTGACCTACAATAAAGGGGACAATAATTGTTTCTTTTTTTGACATAACATAAATTATAGATAGGGAGGCAACATAGTACTGGGCTGTAGAAAACCTGATTTATATTTACAGTTGTGATAACTATCACTATATGAATTGGGGGAAATCGAAGTTTAGTGTTAAAGCCCAGTCCCCCAAAAAGAAAAGATCATATATAGTAGAGTAGTGACATGCTGGACAGTGTTAGTCCATACTCAGTGAACAGAAAGCACTAACTGACAATAAAACTTTAAGCTTAGGAGGCAAATGAAGGCTCTCTCTGTAATTTCTGCTCTATTCAGCATGCTTTAACTTGTTTCAAATCTTCTTAATGGCAGATATGCTGTTTGAACCAACAATGCCAAGATTAAAAATATTTTTGATAGATTTCTCTTCATTTATAATCCTAGCATCCATTGTATTTTTAAATTTATGATTAAAACCCTCAGCAAAATTGGCATAGAAGGGCCATACTGCAAGGTAATTAAAACCTTCTATGACAAACCCATAGCCAACATTATACTAAATGGGGAAAAGTTGAACACACTCCCATGAGAACTGGAACAAGACAAGGAAGCCCATTTTCACCACTTCTATTCAACATAGTACTGAAAGTCCTAGCCAGGGCAATCAGACAAGAGAAAGAAATAAAGGGCCTCCAAATAGATAAAGAGGAAGTCAAATATTTGCTGTTCACCAATGATATATTTGTATATCTAGAAAACCCTAAAGACTCATCCAAAAAGCTCCTAGATTTGATAAATATACTCAGTAAAGTTTCAAGATGCAAGATCAGTGTACACAAATCAGTAGCACTGGTAAACAACAACAATGACCAAGTTGAGAGTAAAATACAGAACTCAACCCTTTTAAAATAGCTGCAAAAACAGTGAAATGCTTAAGAATATACCTAACCAAGGCAGTAAAAGTTCTCTACAAAGAAAACTGCAAAACACTGCTGAAAGAAGTCATTGACACAAACAAATGGAAACACATCCCATGCTCATGGATGGATAGAATCAATATTGTGAAAATGACCATACTGCCCAAAGCAATCTACAGATTCAATGCAATTCTCATCAAAAATGATATCATCATTATTTACAGAACCAGGAAAAACAATCCTAAAATACATATGAAACCAAAAATGAGCCTGCATATCCAAAGCAAGACTAAGCAGAAAGCACAAATCTGGAGGCATCACATTACTCAACTTCAAACTATACTACAAGGCTATAGTTACCAAAACAGCATGGTCGTGGTATAAAAATGGGTATGTAGACCAGTGAAACAGAATTGAGAACTCAGAAATAAAGCCAAATATTTACAGCCAACTGATTCTTGACAAAACAAACAAAAATATAAACTGGGGAAACTCCATATTCAACAAATTGTGCTAAAATAATTGGCAAACCACATGCAGAAGAGTTAAATTGGATCCTCATCTATCACCTTAATACAAAATCAAGTCAATATGGATAAAAGTCTTAAATCTAAGACCTGAAACAATAAAACTTCTGCAGCTTTCAAAGCATTTAATCAATCATCTGTTTTATATTCAGATGCTTTAGAGAGTTTGAGATAGCATCACTTTTTAATAAATATATAGTCTCTCTCTTAAGGCTTCAGGCATGAGAACAAATATAAATTACACTTTGTGTTGCAAGACTACTACTAAGATTAACACAAGACTAGGCAAGTATTTGGTATTTAATAAACTTATGTTGACTTATGTACATAGCAGTTACTTTGAAATGACCTCCACCACTTTTAGAGTCAGGGATAGTATAGTTTAAAGAGTTTCTGAAATAGTATAATATGGGAAAATGCTGGATTGAGAAGTCATCTAAAGTCTCTCCTTGATTCCTTGGAGAATTAGTTTACAAACTCTGTAAATCTACACGTCATCTCCTTTCTTTATATTCCAATTTTGCCACATTCAGAACATATTCACAACAAAATTTGAACCAGTTATTGTTGCTTCCTGCATGTATAGGAGTTTTTAGAATATAAACTCCCTCAGTATGTGGGCAAATCTGAAGTTAATATTGCTTGGGCCACTTCCATAGAATTCAGTTTAGTGGTATTAGTTGTCAATTTACATAGCTCCCTGTTGAGACAGGCTCCTGGAAATTTACAAGTCTCATTTATTTCTTACATTGTCCCTTCACATAGAAGAGACAAAGAAAGTATGACTGCATCAGCAACACCTTTAACTTTAAAGGAAAAGGTAACTTAAAACATAATGTCTAGTAGAAGTCATCATGGGCATAAACACTAAGTGCAGGGGAGAAGCACATGAACAAAATTTCATGAGCTGAGCAAACTTTGGTGATTAGCAGAGGCCTCCAGAGAAAATCTGTTTATTATAATTACAGAGAAATCCTATAAACACATTAGAAAAACCCACTAAGTGCTGGGCGCAGTGACTCATGTCTGCAATCACAGCACTTTGGGAGGTTGAGGTAGTTGGAACACCTAAGGTCAGGAGTTTGAGACCAGCCTGGCCAACATGACAAAACTCTCTGTCTCTCCATGCCTGTAATCCTAGCTGCACAGGAGGTTGAGGCATGAGAATTGTTTTAACCCAGGAGGAGGAAGTTGCAGTGAGCCAAAATCATGCCATTGCACTCCAGCCTGGGCAACAGAGTGAGACTCCATCTAAAAATGAATAAAATTTTTTAAAAAGGAAAACCCACTAAGCACCTTCAAAATATATGTTTGTATTGAGCAGTGTTTCTTTGAAAAGGTTTAGAGGTCCTGAACCAGTAGAAATGGTAAGACACAGAGAAATGGCCACTGGCACAAAACTAGGCATGTAGAACAGTGAACCCACCCTCACCCTGAGTGTCCATTGCCACTTTCATGAGTACACACAGAGGGTGCACATAATCCTGTGTCCACCAGTAACCCAACCCTGTGTTAACACCACTACCAGCACAAATACATGTACAGAGGCTGTTAGGTACCTCCTACCCCCAACACTCTGCTGCCATTGCCACTGCAGCAAATGCCTGCACAAACGCCAGCGCCACAGTACTTGTTAGCATGTCAATGCTATGAGTGTGCATCCAACTGTGCTACTGCTGACACTACTTCTGGTATGAGCAAACAAGGATGGGTTCCACTGCCACTGCCCTACAAAACAGTTTGGCTGGTACCACCCATTGGAGTATTGTGAAAAGTAGTCTGGGAGCACATTATCCCCTGCTCCCCAGCCAGGAGAAATAAACTGGGCCTCAATACCTGTCCCTGAGAGTTAGAGCATGTAGTCCAAAACTCCTGAGAAGAGAAATGAATCCCGTTGACTGAACACACCCTGTACCACAATCAAATCTTCAAAGTCATCAAGTAATGTAAAAGAAAATTTAATAAATAAAAAACCATCCAAAGGACAGCAATTTCAAATACTAAAATAATATCAGCCCATAAGCATGAGAAAGTATCAATGCACAATCTCTGACAGCTCAGAAGGGGAAAGTGCCTTCTTTTCCCTAAACAACCACACTAGTTCACCAGCAAGGGTTCTTAACCAGGTTGATAAGGATGAAATGATAGAATTCCAAACATGGATAGAAATAAATATCACCAAAATTCAGGAGATGTTGAAACCCAATTTAAGGAAGCTAAGAATCAGAGTAAAACAATACAGGAGGAGACAGAAAAAAATAGCTAGTATATAAAATAATGTAACCAAACTGATAGAGCTAAAACACACACTACAAGGATTTCATAACACAGTCACAAGCATTAAAAGCAGAAATAGATCAAGATGAGGGAAAAATCTCAGATGCTGAAGATTAGCCCTCTGAAATAAGACAATCAGACAAAAATAAAAAGAAGAATAAAAAGGAATAAACAAAGTCTTAAAAATATGGGATTATGGAAGGACACCAAATCTATGACTCATTGGTGTCTCTGAAAGCATTCTCCCCATGAGAATATCATCTATGGGAACTTGCCCAACCTAGCTATAGAAGAAAACATTTAAATTCAGGAAATTCAGAGAACTCCTGCAAACTACTTGCAATAATATAATCCTCAAGACAAATAATCATCAGATTCTCTAAGGTCAAAAAGAAAAAAAAAATGTAAAAGGCAGCTAGAGAGAAAGGACAGGTCACCTACAAAGGGAAGTCCATCAGTCTAACAGCAGATTTTTCAGCAGAAGCTGTACAAGCCAGAAGAGTTTTGGGGCCTATGTTCAACATTGTTAAAGAAAAGAAATTTCAACCACGAATTTCATATCTGGCTAAACCAAGCTCCATAGCAAAGGAGAAATAAGATCCTTTTCAGACAGGCAGATGCTGAGGGAATTTGTTACCAACAGATCTGTCTTACAGGAGCTCCTGAAAAAAATACTAAACATAGAAAAGGAACACTATTTCCAGCCACTATAATAACACAGTTAAGTTCACAGACCAGTGACAGTATAAAGCAACCACACAAGCAAGTCTGCATAATAACCAGTTAACAACACAATGACCAGATTAAATTCATATATATCAATACTAACCTTTAACATCAACAGGCCAAATGGCCTAATTAAAAGGTACAGAGTGGCCAGCTGGATAAACAAACAAGAACCAATGGTATGCTGTGTTCCAGAGACCAACCTCACATTCAGTGACAGTCATAGGCTAAATTATAAGGAGACTGAAATAATTTACCAAGCAAATGAAAAAGAGAAAAATCAGGGCTTGCAATCCTAATTTCAGACAAACAGACTTTAAACCAACAAAGTTCAAAAAAGACAAGAAATAGCATTACGTATTGATAAAGGATTCAATTCAACAAGAAGACCTAACTTTGCTAAATATACAAGCAACCAAAACAGGAGAACCTAGATTCATAGAGCAAGTTTTTAGAGACCTTCAAAGAGACTTACATTACCATGCAATAATAGTGAGAGACTTCCACAATCCACTGATAGTATTAGAACATCAAGGCAGAAAATTAACAAAGATATTCAGGACCTGAACTCAGTACTGAACGAAATGGACCTGATATATATCTACAAAACTCTCCCCACTGCCTCTCCAAAAAAAACAAACAAACAAACAAACAAACAAACAAAAAAAACACTATATACGTTATTTTCATTGACACATTGCATATATTCTAAAATTGACCACACAATCATACATAAAACAATCCTTAACAAATGAAAAAAAGAATCAAAATTCTACCAACCACTCTTTTGGCAACAGAGCAATACGATTTGAAATCAAGCCCAAGAAAATTGCTCAGAACCATACAGTTACATGGAAATTAACCTCCCCTTGAATGACTTTGGGGTAAATAATAAAATTTAGGCAGAAATCAAAAAATTCTTTGAAACTAATTAGCACAAAAACACAACAAACCAGAATATCTGGGACACAGCTGAGGCAGTGTTAAGAGAAAATTGTCTAGCATTAAATGCCCACATTAAAAGGTTAGATCTCACATTAGCTGCCTACCTTCAAACACACACACACACACACACACACACACACACACACAACCAGACAAGCAAGAGCAAACCAACCACAAAGCTAGCAGGAGACAAGAAATAATCAAAATTAGAGCTGAACTAAAGAAAAATTGAGACGTGAAAAAACATTCTAAAAATCAATGAATTCAGCAGTTGGCACTTTAAAAAATTAATAAGATACGCCACTAGTTAGAGTAACAAAGAAGAAAAGAGAAGATCCAAATAAACACAATTAAAAACGACAAGGAGGATGTTACCACTGATTCCACAGAAATACAAATAACTATCTGAAATTATTGTAAACCTCTCTTCCCAC
Source organism: Mandrillus leucophaeus (assembly GCF_000951045.1). Taxonomy (NCBI): domain Eukaryota; kingdom Metazoa; phylum Chordata; class Mammalia; order Primates; family Cercopithecidae; genus Mandrillus; species Mandrillus leucophaeus. The sequence goes on along the minus strand of NW_012106253.1, from coordinate 2,972,676 downwards.
ACAAACTAACCTAAGAAAAACAAGAACTGGGGAAAGGATTCTCTATTTAATAAATGGTGCTGGGAAAATTGGCTAGCCATAAGTAGAAAGCTGAAACTGGATCCTTTCCTTACTCCTTTTACGAAAATTAATTCAAGATGGATTAGAGACTTAAATGTTAGACCTAATACCATAAAAACCCTAGAAGAAAACCTAGGTAGTACCATTCAGGACATAGGCATGGGCAAGGACTTCATGTCTAAAACACCAAAAGCAATGGCAACAAAAGCCAAAATTGACAAATGGGATCTAATTAAACTAAAGAGCTTCTGCACAGCAAAAGAAACTACTATCACAGTGAACAGGCAACCTACAGAATGGGAGAAAAATTTTGCAATCTACTCATCTGACAAAGGGCTAATATCCAGAACCTATAAAAGAACTCAATCAAATTTACAAGAAAAAAACAAACAACCCCATCAAAAAGTGGGCAAAGGATTTGAACAGACATTTCTCAAAAGAAGACATTCATACAGCCAACAGACACATGAAAAAATGCTCATCATCACTGGCCATCAGAGAAATGCAAATCAAAACCACAATGAGATACCATCTCACACCAGTTAGAATGGCGATCATTAAAAAGTCAGGAAACAACAGGTGCTGGAGAGGATGTGGAGAAATAGGAACACTTTTACACTGTTGGTGGGATTGTAAACTAGTTCAACCATTATGGAAAACAGTATGGCGATTCCTCAAGGATCTAGAACTAGATGTACCTTATGACCCAGCCATCCCATTACTGGGTATATACCCAAAGGATTATAAATCATGCTGCTATAAAGACACATGCACACGTATGTTTATTGCGGCACTATTCACAATAGCAAAGACTTGGAATCAACCCAAATGTCCATCAGTGACAGACTGGATTAAGAAAATGTGGCACATATACACCATCGAATACTCTGCAGCCATAAAAAAGGATGAGTTTGTGTCCTTTGTAGGGACATGGATGCAGCTGGAAACCATCATTCTTAGCAAACTATCACAAGAACAGAAAAACAAACACCGCATGTTCTCACTCATAGGTGGGAACTGAACAATGAGATCACTTGGACTCGGGAAGGGGAACATCACACACCGGGGCCTATCATGGGGAGGGGGGAGGGGGGAGGGATTGCATTGGGAGTTATACCTGATATAAATGACGAGTTGATGGGTGCTGACGAGTTGATGGGTGCAGCACACCAACATGGCACAAGTATACATATGTAACAAACCTGCATGTTATGCACATGTACCCTAGAACTTAAAGTATAATAATAATAATAATAATAATAATAATAAAAAGTTCTAATGTTCTTGCATCTGCACCCATTCTTTTATTTCCATCTGTTATGTTATAGAAATTATATCAGCTGTTTTTTAAAGTTAACTTTTCTATTCTTCGAAGTACATTTATTCTAACTTCTCAGTAATCATATACTAAAAAAAGTTCCCTTTTTGCTCTTGAATATTTAGCTTCTAGTATCTCTTTCCCATAAACATTTACATAAGTTCAAATCTCCTTTATGTAGATAGATAAATAAAAACCCTAGTGTCACTCTAAGGATCTGAACCTACATCCACACTGGGCATCTATATGAGACTGACTAAAATGATTCAATTTGGCACTAGTCAGTACTCCACTTTCCCTCCACACCTTGTGTCAGCAGGCTCCATGGAGAAGCTAAACATAGTCAACAATGTAAACAATCTAATTGGAAATTGTGCAAAAAACATAAACAGAAATTTTACAAAAGAAGATATATGAATGAGAAATAAGCATAAGACAAGAAGCTTAACATCATTAGACTTTAGAGAATTGAAATTTAAACTGTAAGTAAATATCAGTACACATCTATCACAATAATTTTTAATGTGTTGATCAAGGGAGATAGGATACATTATTTGATACATAGTATTGAGCAGACTAAATATCCACATGGAAAAGAAAGAAACTGAAACATTATCTTATACCATACAGAAAAATTAACTAGAAATAAATTAAATACCTAAGCATAGCACCAGAAAGTATAAAACTCCCAAAAGCAAACAAAGTAGAAAAGCTCCTTGACATTAGTCTTGGCACTGACATTTTGATAAGACACACATGAATGAAAAGCACAGGCAGCAAAAGCAAAAATAAAGTTCGACTACATTAAACTAGAAAGCTTCTGCACAGCAATGAAATCAGAAAAAAAGCAGCCTACAGATAAGAAGAAAATATTTCTTAACAACATATCTAATAAAGAATTAATATCTAAAATATATAAAGAACTCACAGCCTAATAGCCAAAAAGGAATAACCCAATTGAAAAATGAGCAAAGGACTTGATGAGTTATCTTTCAAAAAAGGTATAAAGATGGCCAACAGATATATGAAAAGGTGACCAACATCGCTAATCATCAGGGAAATGAAAATCAAAAGCACAATGAGATATCATCCCACACCTGTTACAATGGCTATTACCAAAATGAGAAGAGATAGCAAGTGTTGTTGAGGGTACTGAAAAAAGAGGACCACTTGCTTGTACACTGTTGGTGGAAAAATAGATTAATATAGCCATGATGGAAAGCAGTATGGAGTTCCTTCAAAAATTTTAAATAGAAATAGAAATATACATAATATGACAATCCTTCTTCTGAGCATATAACCAAAGGAAAAGAAGTCAGAACCTTATAGAGATATCTGCCCTCCTATGCTCATTGCAGCATTATTCACAATAGCTAAGATATGAAAGCAATCTAAGTGTTTATTGACAGATTACCCTATAAAAATGTGGTATAGAGAGGGGTAACTTAAAGATTGCTGACTAGATGCATTTTATATTCATCTTTTTCACCAATAACCAAAATAGTGAGCCATCACACTTAAATAAATTATCTAAAAGATAATCCTGAAGTTTAGCAGAAAAGTCACAGAAAATGCTAAAAGCAAGGAAAGAGAGTAAAGCGAGGCTCTCAATTTGCTTTACTGGGATCTTCTGGGAGCCTAGATAGGCTCTATATAGCAAGAAAGGTGTAAGTGAAATATTTCCAAGAGCCCATATTTTTACCATGGACTCTTGCTATCTGAGACACAGGAGAGTCTCTCAACCCTTGTAGCCACTGAGACCAGCATAAGCATTGCTTCAGAATGGAAGCTCACACTAATATCTACAAACCCATAAGCCTTAAGCAGCTATAGCACAACACTATTTTGAGAGCTCCCACCACACTGCACTCTGTCTTTGGGCACAGGAGAATCTGCATTGCCACATCCCTAGAGCCCTGATAACAGTCCCTTGTAGCCAGAATTACCAGGCTGAGGCAGGAGCCACTGGCAGCAGCTCCATCGCCACACAGATTTTCACAAATCTGGAGGACAAATTACGTTGCTCACAGCCACCACCACTGGCAGCTGTAGAGTCAAAACATGTAAAAGCACATGGCCTTAGCTGCCTGAAGATGGCATTCTCACTGAAAGCAAACCAATTTTTCTCAGTAGCAGGGCTACAGCAAAACTGCTGCTACTTCAACCTGAGCATTTCACTGGCATCCTGGGAATCACCACACCCCTGCCTACCACAGCCAGTGTCTTCATGCAACATATAAGGGAAGTGTCTGGGGACAGATATGCCAAGTCTGGCTCTATACTCCCAAGTATCTGAGCATGACATCCAAGGGCCTGAGTGTCCTCCAGCCCTGTCGACCATTATTGACACCTAAACAATCCTCTCAGGGTCTGAGGTCAGGACCACACAACCTGCTGCTGCCACTATGGGTAGCATATACCAAAAGACACTCCCTGTGAGCCTGTGAAATGGTTCACACAGTATGTCACAGTCACTGTTAACATCAGTGTGGACACATGGGATCTCAAAGGGTTGTCCCACCACCGCTACAGCTATTGTCCATGCCATGTCCACTCACCAAGGGACCAAGAACCTGTTTGCCTACACAGACAGCTGTTGTAGTTTCCAGTGCCAGAGCAACCTACCTAGAGGCCCAAGAATCAGCCTTGTTAGCTTGGACCCACTAACATGTGGCTAGTGTATGCCACCCTGGGGGCAGAAGACAGGCACAGTTGGCCAATCACTGCCACTAAGAGGACCCAGAGACCAGCCTACTTAACAGCCAAGTCCTCAGGAATACTTCACCACAGCCTCCACTAACAACTTTATCCTAAAGCCAACCTTGTCCAAACCATGGCTCATGGGCTGCCTACAGGCCAGGATGGATTTGAACGTGACCCAACACAAATCTGCCAACTTTCTTTAAAAATTAGGAGTGTTTCAATTGCTATAAAGAAAATAAAATACCCAAGAATACAACTTACAAGAGACGTGAAGGATCTCTTCAAAGAGAACTACAAACCTCTGTTCAAAGAAATAAGAGAGGACACAAACAAATGGAAAAAAATTCCATTCTCAGGAATAGGAAGAAATAATATCATGAAAATGGCCATACTGCCCAAAGTAATTTACAGATTCAATCCTATTCCCATTAAGCTGCTATTGATTTTCTTCACAGAACTAGAAAAACTACTTTAAATGTCATACGGAACCAAAAAAGGGTCCATATAGCCAAGACATTCCTAAGCAAAAAGAACAAACTGGAGGCATTATGCTACCTGACTATACTATACTGACACTATACTACAAGGCTGCAGTAACCAAAACAGCATGGTAATGCTACCAAAACAGCATGGTAATGCTACCAAAACAGATAGATAGACCAATCGAAAGAATAGAGACCTCAGAAAAAAACACCACACATCTACAACAATCTGATCTTTGACAAACCTGACACACACAAGCAATGGGGAAACAATTCCCTATTTAATAATTGGGAATTAAATATACTGTATACTGGCAAGCCATATACAGAAAACCGGAACTGGACCCCTTCCTTACACCTTATACAAAAATTAACTTAAGATGGATTAAAGACTTAAATATAAAACCTAGGAAACACCATTCTGAACATCAGCCTTGGGAAAAAATTAATTTATGACTAAGTCCTCAGAAGCAATTGCAACAAAAACAAAAATTGACAAATGAGAACTATGTAAACTAAAGAGTTTCTACACAGCAAAAAGAATCAAAACAAACAAACAAAAACCATCAACAATGTAAACAGAAAATCTAAAGAATGGGAGAAAATATTTGCAAAATATGCACCCAACAAAAGAATCTATAAGAAACTTCAACAATTCAACAAGCAAACAACCCCATAAAAATCTGGGCAAATGACATTAGCAGACACTCTTCAAAAGAAGACATACTAGCTGCTAACGAACATGAAAACATGATCAACATCACTAATTATCAGAAAAGTGAAAGTCAAAACCACAGTAAGATAACATCTCACACCAGTCAGAATAGCTATTACTAAAAAGTCTGAAAAACATAGGTACTGGCATGGCTGTGGAGAAAATAGAATGCTTATACACTGTTGGTGGGAATGTAAATTAGTTTAGCCACTGTGGAAAACAGTTTGGAGATTTCTCAAAGAATTTAAAACAGAACTAACATTCGACCCAGTGATCCAATTACTGCATATGTTCTCAAAGGAAAATAAGTAATTCTGCCAAAAGACATATGCATTCATATGTTCATTGCAGCACTATTCACAATAGCAAAAGCATTGAATCAATCTAAGTGCTCATTAATAGTGGATTGAATAAAGAAAATATGGTATATATCCACCGTGAAATGCTATGCAGCCATAAAATAAAGAAAATCATGTATTTTGCAGCAACATGGATGCAGCTAGCGGCCATTATCCTAAGTGAATTAATGCAGGAACAGATAACCAAATACCACTTGTTCTCACTTACTGGTGGAAGCTAAGCGTTGGTTACACGTGAGCATAAAGATAGAAATAACAGACACTAGGGATTACAAAAGGAGGTGAAAGGGAGGTTGCATAAGCTGAAAAAATACCTATTGGGTATCATGCTCACTACTTGGGTGGTGGAGTCATTCAAACCTCAAACCTCAGCATCACACAATATACCAATATAATAAGCCTGTACATATATCCCCCAAATCTAAAATAAAAGTTGAAATTATACAATAAGAAGAAAAGCAAAAAACAAATTATATATATGTTCACACATACAACGGATTCTCTCCAACCTTCATCTTAAATTCCCAATAGTTTCAACACTGTTGTACCGGTATAGGGTTATGGAATTGGTCTCCTAAGCAATCTGTTAGTCACTTGGGTATGTATTTTTTTTTTTAAATAACTGAGTCCCACATTTTTTGGCCACCCTGTGTTTGCCTTAAAGAAGTTTCACCCATAGATTTCCCTTTTTTATAGTCTGAGTTGTTATTAAAAATATAAAACGCAGTTTGCACAATAAATCTTATATAAATATAATTCACACCACAATTCAACCAGAGGATTGTAGACTTATTTAATTCACAATCAGCAATTTACTCAGTAGTCTCTACAAATAATAGAGATGATGATGAATGTGGTTGAACAAATAGACAAGGTTTCCTAATTTCTCCATGCATACAATGACTTTGGAAAAAAGTACTAGTGAAGAAATAAATGAGTTTGAAAAAATTATTCTAAAAAGACATTTTCAGATCACATTAGTGAGATTAAATGTTTCCATGGTCTCTTGACCAGTTGTATGCTTTTTGGTTGCTTTCAGATTGATAAAAATGAAATCATTTTTAAAATTCCAAAAATAAAATTGGACAAATAATATGAATAAATGTTTTTCAAAAGAAGTCATACAAATAACCAACAGGTGTATGAAAGAATGCACAAAATCATCAGGGATATGCAAATCAAAACCACAATGTGATATTTTCTTATCGTACTTATAATGGTTATTGTTAAAAATACAAAAAATAACCCTTAGACACTGTTGGTGGAAATGTAAACTAGTACAGATACCACAGAAAATAGTCTGAGGATTTCTCAAAACAACTAAAAATTGAATCAGCCTTGAATAAATAAAGAGATCAATGTATTTGCACACAAAATTTTTACACAAATATACATATTATCTTTACTTGTAACAGTCAATTAATGGAAGTAGCCCAGATATTCTTCAATAGGTGAGTGATTAAATAAAATGTGGTACTTCCATAAAATGGAATACTCAGCAATCAAAAGAAACAGAGTCTTGATACACACAATGACTCATATAAATCTTCAAGAAATTTTGCTTAGTGAAAATCTCAGTTCTAAGAAGTTACACACTGTATGATTCCATTCCTATATCATTCTAAATTGACATAATTATAGAAATGGAAAACTGATTAGCAGTTCACATAAGTCAATGTAGGATTGGAAGAAAAATGAGATGGTTGTGGCTATAAAAGGGTAGCATGAGGAAACCTTATGGTTATAGAATTTGTGTGTGTTTTGACTCTACAGTAGTCCCCATTTATCCATGGAAGATATCTTCCAAGATCATCAATGAATGCCTAAAACTTCAAATAGCACTGAACCCTATATATACTATGTTTTTTTTTCTATACATACACACTTATAAAGTTTAATCTATAAATTAGACACATAAGAGATTGACAACAACTAATAATGAAATAGAATTAACAGTAAACAATAAGTAATGTGAATATGAGGTACCTCTCTCTATAAAATATCTTACTATACTTTACTTACCCATTTTTGAACCACAGTCGACCACAGGTAACTGAAGCTGTAGAAAACAAAATTAAGGATAAGGGGGTCTACTGTATCAATGTGAATATATTGTATTGCTTTACTGTAGTTTCACAATATTGTAACTTCGGTGGGTGAAAACTGGGTAAAGAGTACATGGATTCTCTTTGTATTATCTCTTACAACGGCACGTGAGTTTACAATTACCTCAAAATTAAAAGCTTAATTAAAATATGTGTGTATGAATGCCTTCCCTCATACACACATTCTTTTACAGCTATTGTCCTAAATTTCTCCTCCTCTTCACAAAATTTTGAAAGAATTGACTATATTTTCATTCTCAATTTCTGCATATTCTACTAAATTATTAACTAATACGGCATTTAACACTATTATGCTACCAATCCAACTGTCCCCATCTTTGTTAATCCAATATTTACTTTGTAGTCCATGTCTTCCCTCCCTTCGCAACATCACTTTATGTCGTTGACTGTTCCTCTTTCTTGAAACACTCTTTTACACGGACATCTATTATACCACATTGTCTTATACTTTCTACCAACTTCTTGGCTGTTTTATTTTGGTGTCCTTTACCAGCTCACATTTCTCTACTGGATATTAAATGTTAGAATTCCTAAGGCTCAGAACTGGGTCCTCTTCTAGGCCACCTCATCAATAGTAAATATTTAAGTTAACATCTACAGTGCAATAAGATCTTAACAAGACAAGATCTTCTCTTTCGAGGGTCTTAAATATCATAAATACATATGAAATTCTTAACATACATATCTGACATTTCATTAGCATGATTTACTAATTTTAAATATGTAAACATATAGTACGGTGACCTTTATTTGTACTTTTGGCCTGGGAATTGACCAGGCAAATGTCTCTGGTCCAGCCTCCTTCTCTGAGCTTTAGACCTATATTTCCAACTGTTACTCAAATTCTGCACCTGGATATCTCAAAATCAGCATATCCAACACCAGTTTATGATCTTTTTTCCCAAGGCTGGTTTTTTTCCCCAGTATTCTCAGTTTATTTATATGTTATCCCTATCAATCCAGTTATGTAATTGATAAATATATGAGTCATCGTCGATTGTTCCCTTCCTTTTATTATCCCTATAGTAAATACATTACTAAGTTCTTTAGATGTTACCTGTAAAGTATATCTCAAATAAATTCATTTTACTCCAACATCACCATCAACATCCTAGGCCAAGAGTTCATTTTTTGCCTAGGCTGCTGCAGTAATATCACAGCTAATCTCCCCATACCTATTCCTTCTTCTTTGTTATCTATTCTCCACATTTCAGACAGAGTGATACTTTTACGACACAAATGTGTTTATGTCACTACATCTCCTGATTAGTGACTTCAAGGGCTCCTTATGGACCTTAAATATTCAACTTCTTAATGTGGCCATGCTCCTGAATAGTTTGTCACTTCAAACCTTTCTAACTTTATTTCACAACATATTATCACATTTTCTCCTCAGCATACCGAGCTTCTTGCCAGTCCAGAGACATTGTAAATCCTGCTGCTATTTAAAAAAAATGAAGAAAATTTATTTGTATATTAATTCATTAAAAATATAATAATATCCATATTGCATTTTTGGAGATTTAGCCTAGGAAACAATTAATGAGAAAAATGTTATATATAGGAAGATATTCACAATAGCAAAACCTTGAAAACCTTGAAAGTGTCCATAATTGAGGAAATGAATGACTAAATGATTACTTACAGACTCTGTGAAATATTATTACAACTACTAAGAGAGATAATATACTTAAAGCAAATTGTAACAGGTTTCTTTACGCTATTATTACTCCAGGTGAAATGTATATGCAAATGAACAAAGACTGGAAACAATGCATAGAACCTTTCAAAGCTGCTCTAACAATAGTATGAGGTTAGGAATTTATTTCTCAATTGTCTAATTTTTCCATAGTATTGCTATAAAGTTTTCATTCCAAAATACAATATATGTAATATAATAAACACTAATATATTTACTATGTATATGTAGGCCTGTGAAGACCAAATACTTTCAGCCTTTTTTTAGCTGAGAATATTTTCACTTTGCCTACATTTCTGATGAACAGTTTTGCTGGATGTAGAATTCTTGGGTAATCTTTCTTTTTCTCTTTCAGCCCTTTAAAAGAAAATTTTATTTGAGGTTAAGGGATACATGTGTAGGTTTGTTATATAGGAAAACTCATGTCATGGGAGTTTGATGCACAGATTATTTCATCACCCAGGTGACTATTGGGTACTAAGACTAGTACCCAATAGTTATGTTTTCTGCTACTGTCTTCCTACCATCTACCTTCTGATCAGCTCCAGTGTCTGTGGTTACCCTCTTTGTATTCACTTTTTCTCCTAATTTAGTTTCCATGTATAAGTGAGAATATGTGGTATTTACTTTTCTGTTCCTGTGTTAGTTTTCTAAGAGTAATGACCTCCAGCACCATCCAAGTTCCTGCAAAAGATATGATCTAATTTTTTATGGCTACATAGTATTCCATGTTGTATATGTGTCACATTTTCTTTATCCAGTCTTCTACTGATGGGCATTTAGGTTGATTTTATGTCTTTGCTATTTTGAATAGTACTGCACTGAATGTACATGCGCTTGTGTCTTTATGATAGAATGGATTTATATTCCTTTGGATATTTATCTAGTAATAGATTTCTGGGTTGAATGGAAGATCTGTTTGTAGGACTTCATGGAATTGCCACATTGCTTTCCAGAATGCTTGAAGTAATTTACATTCTCATCAACAGTGTATAAGTATTCCCCTTTCTCTGCAACCTTGCCAGCATCTGTAATTTTTTGACTTCTTAGTAATAGCCATTTTGTCTGGTGTGAGATAGTATCTAATTTTGGTTTTGATTTTCACTTCTCTAATAATCAGTGATGTTGAACTTTTTTACATGTTGTTGGCCACATGTATGACTTCTTTTGAAAAGTGTCTATTCATTTACTGTTCCCATTTTTTAATGGGGTTGTTTGATTTTTCTTGTAAATTTAAGTTCCTTATAGATGCCGGGCAATAGACCTTTGTCAGATGCATAGTTTGAAAATATTTTCTCCCATTCTGTAGGTTGTCTGTTTTCTTTGTTGATAACTTCTTTTGCTCTGTAGAAGCTCTTTAGTTTAATTAGATTCCATTTGCTTATTTTAGCTTTTGTTCCAATTGCTTCTGGCATCTTCATCATGAAATTTTTTCCAGTTTATATGTGCAGAATGGTATTGCCAAGGTTGTCTTCCAGGGTTTTCATAGTTTTGGTTTTACATTTAAGTCTATAATCCATCTTGAGTTGATTTTTGTACATGGGGTAAATAAGGGGTCCTGTTTCAATCTTCTGCGTATGGCTCCAGTTATCTCAACACCATTTATTGAATAAGGAGTCCATTTCCCATTGCTTGTTTTTGCAGCTTTGGTGAAGATCAGATGGTTGTAGGTATGAAGCCTTACCTCTGGGTTGTGTATTTTGTTCCATTCATCTAAGAGCCAGTTTGTGTACCAGAGTCAAGTTGTTTTGGTTACTATAGCCCTGTAGTATAGTTTGAAGTTGAGAAGCATGATGCCGTCTGCTTTTCTCTTTTTGCACAGGATTGTCTTGGCTATTCAGGCTCCTTTTTAGTTCCATATAAATTTTAAAATAAATTTTTCTAGTTCTTTGAAAAATGTTAACTTGTAGTTTGATATGATTAGGATTGAATTTATAAATTATGAAGAAGTATGGTCATTTTTACAATATTGATTCTACCCATCTATGAGCATGGGATGTGTTTCTATTTGTTTGGGTTATTTCTGATTTCCTTGAACAATGTTTTGTAGTTTTCCTTGTAAAGATCTTTCACCTCCCTGATTAGCTGTATTAGTTAAGTATTTCATACTTTTTCCAGCAATTGTGAATGGGATTTTTTTTTTCTGATTTGGCTCTCCACTTAGCTATTGTTAACTTACAGAAATGCTAGTAATTTTTCTATGTTAATTTTATATTCTGAAATTTTGCTAAAGCTGTTTATCAGCTTGAGGAGCTTTTGGGCCAAGACTATAAGGTTTTCTAGATATAGAATCATGTCATCTGAAAACAGGGACATTTTTACTTCTTCTCTTTCTATCTGAATGTGCTTTATCTTTTCCTTTTGCCTAATTGCTCTGGACAGGACTTCCAATATTATGTTGAATAGGAGTGACGAGAGAGAGCATCCTTGTCTTGTGCTGGTTTTCAAAAAGAATGCTTTCAGCTTTTGTGCATTCAGTATGGTGTTGGCTGTGGGTATGTCATAGATGGCTCTTATTTTGATGCATGTTCCTTCAATATCTATTTGTTAAGAGTTTTAAACATGAATGAATCTTTCATTTTATTGAAAGCTTTTCTGCATCTATTGAGATGATTATGTGGCTTTTTCCTCTAGTTCTGTTTATGTGATGAATCACATTTATTGATTTGCATATATTGAGCCAACATTACATCCAGGGACAAAGCCTATGTGATTATGGTGGATTAGCTTTTTGATATGTTGCTGGATTCTGTTTGCTAGTATTTAGCTGAAATTTCTGAAGCATTTTCTTAGTCTTAAATTATATTTTTATTGCACTTTGGTACAAGAGAGTTGTTGGTATAATTTTCGTTCTTTAGCATTTGCTGAGAAATGTGTTATGTCTAATTGTATGTTTACTTTTAGAGTATGCATCATGTGCAGATGAGAAGACTGTATATTCTCTTGTTTTGGAGAGGAGAATTCTGTAGATGTCTATCTATCCATTAATTCCAGTGGTGAATTAAGGTGGTGAATATGTTTGTTAATATTCTGGCTCTATAATCTGTCTAACATGGTCAGTACACTTAGTGGAGTGTTGAAGTCTCCCACTATTATTGTGTTGGAGTGTAAGTCTCTCTTTTTGTTTGTTTGTTTTGTTTTTGAGACAGTGTCTCACTCTGTCTCCCAGACTGGAGTGCAGTGGTGTCATCTCGGCTCACCATAACCTCCACCAACTAGGTTCAAGCAATTCTCCTGCCTCAGCTTCCCAAGAAGCTGGTATTACAGGCATGTGTCACTACTAATTTTTGTATTTTTAGTACAGACAGAATTTCACCATGTTGGCCATGCTGGTCTCGAACTCCTGACCCTAAATGATCCACACTGCTTGGCCTCCCAAAGTGCCGGGATTACAGGGGTAGGCCATTGCACCCAGCCTCTCTTTTTTTTTTTTGTTTTTTGAAATGGAGTCATGCTCTGTTGCCCAGGTTGGAGTGCAGTGGCAAAATCTCAGCTCACTGCAACCTCTGTCTCCTGGGTTCAAGGAATTCTCCTGCTTCAGCCTCCCAAGTAGCTGAGATTACATGTGCCCGCCACCACACCTGGATACTTTTTGTAATTTAGTAGAGATGAAGTTTCACCATGTTGGCCAGGCTGGTCTTGAACTCCTGACCAAAAGCGATTCACTTGCCTCAGCCCCTTGAAGTTCTAGGATTACAGGCATCAGTCACTGTTCCCGACCTTGGAACATAAGTCTCTTTGAATGTCTGTGAAAAGTTGTTTCATGAATCCAGATGCTCCTGTCTTGTGTGCGTATTTAAGATAGGTATAACTTCTTGTTGAATGGAACCCTTTACCATTATGTAATACCCTTCTTTTTTAAAAAAAAAAATGTTGGTTTAATGTCTGTTTTATCTGAAATTAAGACAGCAACTCCCACTATTTTCCATTTTCCGTGCGCTTGGTAGATTGCTAGATTTTTCTCCATCCCTTTATTTTGAGCTTGATATGGTTTGCCTGTGTCCCCACCCAAATCTTCTCTTTAATCCCCACACGTTGTGGGAGGCACTGAGGTAATTAAATTATGGGGCAGGTGTTTCTTGTGCTGTTCTCCTCACGATAGTGAATATGTGTCACAACATCTGATAGTTTTAAAAATGGAAGTTTCCCTACACAAGTTTTCTCTCTTGTCTACTGCCATGCAAGACGTGCTTTTCACCTTCCGCTATGATTGTGAGGTCTTCCCAGCCATGTGAAACTCTAAGTCCATTAAACCGCTTTTCCTTTCCAGTCTCAGGTATGTCTTTATCAAAAGTGTGAAAACTGACTAATACAGAGCTTATGGGTGTCACCAAATGTGAGATAGGCCTCTTGAAGACAGCATTCCATTAAATCTTGCTTCTTTGTCAAGTTTGCCACTCTGCCTTTTAATTGTGATACATAGCCTGTTTACATTCAAGGTTAGCATTGATGTGTGAGGATTTGACCCTGTCATTGTTTTATTAGCTGTTTAATATACTGACATTTGTGTGTGGTTGCTTTATAGTGTCACTGGTCTGTATACTTACGTGATTTTTTGTAGTGGCTGGTAATGGATTTTTTTTCTTTCCAGATTAAGTGCTTCTTTCAGGAGCTCTTGAAGGCAGGTGTGATCACAAATTTCCTCAGAATTTGCTTGTTTGAAAAGTAAATTATGTCCCCTTTGCTTATAAAGTTTAGCTTTTCCATGTATAATATTCTTAAACTTTATTCTCTTCAAGAATGTTGAATATAGACCCTAAATCTCTTCTCGCTTTTACTGTTTCTGCTGAGAAGTGCACTGTTAGTCTAATAGGCTTCCCTTCTAATGTGACCTATCCTTTCTCTCTAGCTGCCTTTAATAGTTTTTTTCTTTCATTTGACCTTGGAGAATCTGATAATTATGTGTCTGTGGAATAATTTTTTTGAAGTATTTTGTGGGGGTTCCCCGCATTTCCTGAGTTTGAATGTGGGCTTTCTAAGCTAGGTTGGGGAAGTTCTCTTGAACGTTATTCTGAAATCTGTTTTCCAATTTGCTTCCATTCTCCCTATCTTTTACAGATACACCAGTGAGTTGTAGAATCTGTCTTATACATAATTCCATATTTTTCCAAAGCCTAGTGTATTTCTTTTTCTTCTTTTATTTTTACTCTTTTCAGAAACCCAATCTCCAAGTGCTGAGATTCTTTCTTTATCTTGGTCTGTTCTTCTGTTCATTCCTTTTTTTTTTTTTTTTTTTTGTGATGTGGAGTCTTGCTCTGTCACCTGGGCTGGAGGGCAGTGGTGTGATCTCGGCTCACTGCAACCTCTGCCTCCTGAGTTAAAGCGATTCTCCTGCCTCAGCCTCCCAAGTAGCTGGGACTACAAGCATGCACCACTAGACCCAGCTAAGTTTTAGTAGAGACGGGATTTCACCATGTTGATTGGCCAGGATGATCTCGATTTCTTGACCTCGTGATCCACTGTGCCTGGCCTCTTCTGTTCATTCTTGTTATTTCATTGTGAAATTCTTGTAGAGTGTTTTTTAGCTCTATCATTTTGATTACATTCTTTTCTGTACTGGCTGTTTTGTCCATCAGATCCTGTATCATTTTATTGCAATTCTCAGCTTCTTTAGACTGGGTTTCTACATTCTTCTGAATCTCGATGATCTTCATTTCTGTCCATATCCAGAACTTCATTTCTGTCATTTCAGCCATCTCAGCTTAGCTAAGAACTTCTGCTGGAGAATTAGTGTGATGGTTTGGAGGAAAGAAGACACTCTGGCTTTTTGAGTTGTGAGAGTTCTTGTACAGGCTCTTTCTCATCTTTGTGGGCTGATGTTCCTTCAAACTTTGAAGTTGACTTCTTTGGATTTTTGTTGTTGTTGTTCTTTGCCTTATTTGATGATCTTGGGGTATTTGCAACTATGCCAGTGATGGCAGTGATAGCATGACTGGAGGGGCAAGGGACCCCTCTCACAACTGTGCAAGCATTCATGCTGGTGGTTGTTTTAGCATGAGGGCAGGGTGCTGAGGGGTGAAGAACTGTTTGCATCCTTCATGCTGTGTACATTCACGCTGGTGACGGTGGCTGTTCAGGGTTGGGGGTGTGTTTGCTGTTTTCGGTGCCTTGTTTCACACTGGCAATTGTATCAGCTCAGGGACATGGTGCTGGCAGAGGCAGAGCTGGTGAGTTCCATGCCTGCTAATGCTCTGATAACAATGGTGATGCAGCAGGGGAAGTGGATGTGAGGTGGACTCATCTGGTAGCAGTGGCATGGTAGCTCAGGGGCATGGTGCTGGCAGAGGCAGAGCTGGTGAGCAGTATGCCTGCTAACACTCTGATGAAAATGGCAGTGCAACAGGACAAGCAGATGTGAGGTGAGCTCATCTGTCAGCAGTGGCATAGCAGAGTGCATGTGCACACATGTGCTGGCAGGGAAAGGAAAGTAAGGGCTGCCTGCATTCACAAACACTGGCAAAGTGATGTGGGGAGTGGCTTTGGGCAAGTGCCTGTAGGCAAATTGGCACAGGGGAAGCTGCAGTGAGGGAAGGGCACAGGTGGGCTGTTGCATGTCCATGGGGACTGCTCTGCTGGAGCACTCTGTTGATCTGGTGCCATCCACCAGCACAGGAGCTATGATGCTGGCTCGCAGGAGGTACCTAGGGGCTGCACTATAAGTAGACACGGCTAGGCTGGGGCCCTGAGAGAGGCCAGACTACCAAAGGGTGCTCAGGTTGGACCAGCCTCTCACATGGGAAAAACACCCCTGCAGGGCTCAGGTCTGGCAGTTCCCCTAGAGCTAAAGTCTCCTCTGGGAGCAAATGTAGGCTAGAAGAATGGGTGTATTACGCGGTGTTCTACTACAGATGCTCTCAAGCCAAACCCGCTGGGCTCCACCTCAGCTGAAGTTTTGCCCCGTCACTTCTCTAAGCAGGTTTCTTTGCCAACTCATGTGTCCATGGTATTCCAGGGGTCTCCTCCTTGCAGGATTCCAGAGACCTGTGGTAAAAGTGAGTTGATCCTTGCCTTTTCAACTCACGCCCTCTGCAGAAGTCGTTGGAGGCCAGGAATGCATCCTGGTGTATGGTAGCCCCATGCAGAGTTCCCAGATTTCTCCCACTTCCGCCTAGCATCTGTGTCTTCCTTCTGTTTAGTCTCAATGCTTTCCCTTTGAATATGTGCTGGGAGTGCACCTGTCTTCCCGATGTCCCTGTCCTTCAGTGCCAGATATTCCTCCAGGCTACATCTAGTTGGCCATCTTGGGGCTCCTGCCTCAATTTTGCTTCTATATTTTGTAAACCCTAATATATTGTAAGTCCCTAATACATACTGTTAACTTAATTAACCCCTGCCCATTCTACACTTAAGCATTGCTTCCTTAGGATAGTTTCTCTGCCTCCACAGCTTAAATCAGGTTCCTGTGTTTTATACTTTTATAGTGTCATTTCTCTGTGTTTGTCAGTTCTTTCTCTTAGTTTTATTAAGATATAATCCACACACCATAAAACTGAACTTCTTAATATTGTACAATTCACCAAATTCCAGGATATTCACAGATATATCTCCCCTAAAAACTCATATATATATATATATATATATATATGAGTTTTAAGATTTAATGACTGCCCTGCTTGGTTTCAGACTAGCATGAAGCCTGTAACTCCCTTGTTTTGGCATATTTTTTTCCTTTTGGATCTGTAGTATTTAGCCAATGCCTGTATCCCCTCCTTCCTCCTTCACATTACTCTTCCTCCAACTCCTTCCTCTACTCCTTCCTCCAACACACAAGGCTTGGCAGCCATTTAGGTTCTTCAATTTAATCTCTATTCTGGATATTTTGCATAAATGGAATTACATAATATGTGTATTTTGCGGCTAGTTTGAATTTGAATTTGAAAACTTTTATATCACCAGACAAGAATACAAGAATTCTCAACTGAAGCTCTATTTTCTTATTTGTGAAATAAAGAAAATAGTACCTCTTGGGACAGTTCAAAGTAATAAATAAAATAATAATATGTTAAAGCAGGCAGCACAGTGTCTGGCATACAGAAATTGCCAAATAAAATTTGAGTTGATTTTTTAGAACAATTCTAAGGCAGCTATCCCAAGTCTTTATGCCAGAAGCTTTCCCCATGTCTTTCTGTGCAAAGAGCAAAGGAATGCTTTACTCAAGCTATATTTATCAATTAAAATGGCTTTTTTCTTTTATTTTTAGTTGACATGTAATAATTGCACATACTTATAGAATACAGAGTGAAATTTTGATACATATATGCAATGTGCCACGATTAAATGTTAGTTTTAATTATGCATAATTTCTGTTATGTTGTTGATGCCTACATCTGCCACTAGATTGTAAACTGCATATTGGCAGTGACTGAGTGACTAAGTCTGCATTTTTTCAAAATTTATCCCTGGCAGCCGGTACTACTGTTTTTGACATATAATACTGTCTCCAGAAGCAATGATTGAATAGATTAGTGAATGAAAAGTGTTTGTGTATGTGTGTGGGTGGGTGGGTGGGTGTGTAAATACAAGGCTATATGGCAGATAGAGATTACTAATGATATGTTTACCAAGAACATGGTTACCAACAAGAGTCATAGCTTGGATATTACTGATATAGTCATAGTAGAGACAGGCAGCTCAAAATAAGAAGAAGCTAAGGCCCCAGGCAAGGAAAGCTTTACCAAGTGAGTCAGAAAAGGAGCTCAGCAAAATTTGCTGAACTGGAAAGATAAATTGCATGAGACCTTTCATCCGGAACTAATTATAGTCTGCCCAGAAATCTATTTATCTGAGGCAGAGTGTGTCTCCATTTAAATAATCTGCTACTATATATTTTCTTGCTTTTTAGATTTTCAGGTGAGTGCCAACTTTCTCGGTATTCCTCTTTCTTACAGACAATGTGCATGGCAAAATTCTACAGGTGATGTTAATTCTTTTATAGGGGTTTAGGTTTTCCCTCAGTTTGGTAGACTATCTCTTATCTTAATATTTGTGATTCACTCATTAGAGTTTCTCAGTTCTACAGTCTCCAGTATTAATGTGAGATTCCAGCAGAAAGCTCTGTGAACTATATGTTAACAACTCCATCCTCTTAAAAAATCTTGTACACTCTCATGGCTTCCACAACCTATCAGATCTCAGGCTTCTACCATAACCTAAGTAAATTGTTTTCAAATACAGCCATTATTAGTATTAGTCCATTATCACATTGCTATAAAGAACTACCTGAGACTGGGTAATGTATACAGAAAAGAGATTTGATCCAATCACAATTCTGTAGGCTGTACAGGAAGCATGGCTGGGTATGCCTCAGGAAACTTACAATCACGGTGAAAGGCAAAGAGGAAGGAGGCACATCTTACATGGCTGGAACAGGAGGAAAAGAGAACAGGAGGAGGTGCTACACACTTTCATATGAGCAGATCTTGTGAGAACTCACTCAGTATTATGAGAACAGCAAGAGGAAACTCTGCCACCATGATCTAATGACCTCCCACCAAGCACCTCTTCCAATATTGGGGATTACAATTTGGCAAGAGATTTGGGCAGTGACACAAATCCCAACCATATCATTCTGCCCAGGCTCCTCTCAAATCTCATGTCCTTCTCAAATTGCAAAACACAGTCATGGCTTCCCAGTTATGTCTTAACTCATTTAAGCATTAACTCCACAGTCTTAACTCATTTAAGCATTAACTCAAAAGTCCACAGTCCAAAGTCTCATCAGAGACAAGGAAAGCCCCTTCTGCCTATGAACCTATAAAATCAAAATCAAGGTAGTTAATTCCAAGATACAATGGGAATACAGGCATTGGCTAAATACTACTGCTCCAAAAGGAAAAAAAATATGCCAAAACAAGGGGGTTACAGGCTTCATGCTAGTCTGAAACCAAGCAGGTCAGTCATTAAATCTTAAAACTTCAAAATAATCTCCATTGACTCCATCTTCCACACTCAGGCCCCACCAATACAAGGGGTGAGTTCTCACGGCCTTGGGCATCTCCATTCCTGTGTCTTTGCAAGGTACAGCCCCCTCACCTGCTTTTATGGCTAGCATTGAGTGCATGCGGTTTTTCCAGGTGCACAGTGCAAGCTGTCAATGCGCCTGCCAGTCTGGGGTCTGGAGGACAGTGGTCCTCTTCTCACAGCCCCACTAGGCAGTGACCCAGTGGGGAATATGTGTGGGGGCTCCAACCCCTCATTTCTTCTCCACACTGCTCTAATAGAGGTTCTCCGTGAGGACTCTTCTTCTGCAGCAGTCTTTTTCCTGGACATCCAGGGATTTCTACACATACTCTGAAATCTAGGTGGAAGCTGCCATGCCTCAACTCTTGCCCTTTGTGCATCCATAGGCTTAAAATCAGGTGGAAGCCACCAAGGCTTACAGTTTGCACCCTCTGAAGCAATGGCCCAAGCTGTACCTTGACCACTTGTAGCCACAGCTGAAGCTGGAGCAGCTGGGATGCAGGGACCAGTGTCCCGAGGTTGCACAGGGCAGCAGCGCTTTGGGTCCTGCCCATGAAATCATTATTTTCTCCTAGGCCTACAGGCATGTGAGTTGGGTGCTGCCATAATGGCCTCTGAAGTGCCTTTGAGGCATTTTCTCCATTGTCTTGGCTGTTAACATTTGGCTCCACTTTACTTTTGCAAATTTCTGCAACTTGCTTGAATTCTTCCCTGAAAATGGGCTTTTTTCTCCCCACATGATTGGGCTGCAAATTTTCTCAACTTTTACAATCTCTGCTTCCCTTTTAAATATAATTTCCAGTTTCAGAACATGTCTTTGCTCACAAATATAAGCTCATACTGTTAGAAGCAGCAAGACCACATTTTGAATGTTTTGCTGCTTAGAAATTTCTACTGCCTGATACCCTGAATCATCTTTCTCAAGTTCAAAATTCCACAAACCTCTAGAACAGGGTCACAATGCCTCCAATCACTTTGCTAATGTGTAACAAAACTGACCTTTTCTCTAGTTCCTAATAAGTTCCTTATCTGTATCTGAGAGCGCCTAAGCCTGGGCTACAGTGTCCATACCACTATTAGTTTTTTGGTCACAAAAAAATTTAACAAGTCTCCAGGAAGTTCCAAACTTTCCCTTATCTTTCTGTCTTCTTCTGAGCCCTCCATACTTTTTCAACCTCTGCCTGTCACCCAGTTCCAAAGTCACTTGCACATTTTCAATTATCTTTATAGCAATGCCCCAATTAGTACATTCTCCATTTCTATATTAGTCAGTTCTCACATTTCTATAAAGAACTACCTGAGACTGCATAATTTATAAAGAAAATACTTTAACAGGCTCACGGTTTCATAGGCTGTACAGGAGCATGGCTAGGGAAGCCTCAGGAAATTTACAATCATGGTAGAAGGTGAAGCGGGAGGAGGAATGTCTTACATGGCCCTGGCAGAAGAGAGAAAAGGGAGAGGTGCTACATACTTGTGAACAAACAGATCTTGTGAGAACTCACTATCATGAGAACAGCAGAGGGGAAGTCTGCCCCCATGATCCAATCACCTCCTACCAGGGGAGGTCCAATATTAAAAATTAGAAGTTAACATGAAATTTGGGTGGAGACACAAATTCAAACCATATCAACAGTTGATTCTCACTTTCCATGCTTCTGATATACATAAATTTAAGTTACCATAATTTAGTTAAATAATCTCAATAACATGATTCATTATTCTATTTTTACTGGGAATAATTGCATAAAGTACAAATATCACCGCTAGTTCTTTAGTTTCCAGATCACTATGTGAGCAACAGATGCACACTATCATTAGTGACCAATCACAACACATTTTCAAACTGCTTGTAATTGTTCACTTTGTGTCTGTTATTCAGATTGTACACATATACACAGACAGAAAGTGTACAGTTAGGTTACCTCTTCTCCAAGTGATTAATCTATGTGACATTGTAGAATAATGGATGGAGAGGAATTTAAGCAACAAAAATGGAAGTACGGAAAAGTGATAATGTTGAAAGTAAAAATTTGAGTAGAATGTAAATACATTTATAGAGGAAATAGCTGATGGTTTGAATGTTAATACTGCAGATATGCAGTCAGAAGAACTTAATGAAGGTTAAATTATTGACATAATTGCAGGAAGTGATTGTGCTGAAAAAAGATTAGCCAGAAGAAGTGAAACTAGAAAAAAGTTGCACATTAAAATAATCCTTAGAAACTTTTAACAGTATTAAAAATGTATGAATAAAATTCTGGAAACTGATCCAAACTTAGAAAGAAGTGTTACCATTTGGCAAGATGCTTGCCAAATTGTATGCTTCAATTGTATGAAAAGAAGATGCTTGCTTTGTATTATGTTATACAACAAGAATAAAGCAAACACTGTTTAAACTTATGGTATTAACAATATAAATATTTATTAATATTTTATTACAAAGTTCTAAATAAATATTAGTTTTGTCATTTTAAATATTTCTCTATACACGTATCACAGAGAGTAAGAGAGTGTTTAATGTTTTAATATATAAGTTTAAAAAATTTAAGTCTCTAGTTGTTGTATTTTATACATTCTTTACTCACCTACATGCATTTTTGTTAGTTTTAATTCTGGTAACATACACACAACATAAAATTTACCATCTTAACCATTTTAAGTGTACATTGTTGTACAACCATTACTGCTATCTTTATAACATTCTCCATTTTTTAGAACTGTAATTCTGTACCCATTAAGCAATAATTCTCTATACCTAGTTCTCTGTAGCCCAAACAATGAGCATTCTACTTTCTGTATCCCTGAATTTCACTACTGTAAATAACTCAATAAGTGAAATCATAGCATATGTGTCCTTTGTTACTGGTTTATTTTACCTAGCACAATTTTCTTGAAGTTCATCCATACTGTAGTATGTGTCAGAATTTCCTTAATTTTTAAGGCTGAATAATATTTCATTGTATATATATACACCACATTTTGTTTATCCTTTCATCTGCCAATGGATACTTGGTGTGCTTCCACCTTTTGGCTACTGTGAGTAGTGCTTCTAAAAATATTGATGTACAATTATCTCTTTAGGTTCATGATTGTAATACTTTGGGGTATATACACAGATGTACAATTGCTGGATCATTTTGTATTTCCATTTTTAATTATTCAAGGAACCACAATACTGTATTTCATAGCAGTTGCACTTTTTGCATTTCCACTAACAGTGTGCAAGAGTTGCAATTTCTCCATATCCTGGCCAACACTGTTATTTTCTGATTTTTTTTTAAAAAAATAGCTATCCTAAAGAGTCTGAGGTGATATTTCATTGTAGTTTTGATTTGCATTTCTCTACTAATTAGTAACGCCTTCAACGTTTTTATGTGCTTATTGATCATTTATATATATTTTGGGAAAATATTTAGTCAATTTCTTTGCCCAGTGTTTACTCAAGATGTTTTGTTTTGGTTGTTGAGTTGTAGGAGCTTTTAATATATTCTTGCCAAATCTAATGTCATTAATGTGTGTGATTCACAGTCCTAAAAGACAAAATTCTGAAGAACATAATCCCAAATGCTGAAATCCTGAAAGATCAAAGTCCCTAAATTCTAAATCCTAAAATTCTGCAATTACTAATGTCTTAAATCCTAAAAATCACAATCCTGAACCATTAAAATTCCAAATGTTGAAATTCTAAAATTCTAAATTCTGTGGAGAAATGAATGTGTTTTCAGTTACAACCAGGATAGTTGCATCGTGTTAGGCAGAACTATCACCTTGGCATTCTTTATTTGCATTTTGTTAAAAATTGCGTTTAGTAAATTTGCTACAAAATTCTGCAATAATGCAAACTTCAGTTTAAAAGTCATCTTTTGGCAGCACTGGCATTCTTTTGAGCTGAGTAAATTTCAGGGGCTTTTGATTACTGAAAGCCACATTGGCCTGAAGAAGCCAGAAAAGTTACTGACTGGTTCAAAAATAATTATGTGAGGTAGAAAAATGACACAGATACTGTGATTGAAGGGGAAGAAATCTGGGAAGCCTGCTTAGTCACCAGGCACCAGAAGTGGCCCCCTGCTCCAAACCAGACCAAAGGAAGATGTGAGTGAAAGAACCACACAATACTGCACTCCCACCACAGACCTCTGTGATTCTAGATATGGGATTTTTCACAATTCACATAGAACTTTGAAATGGCAGGGAGACCCACCCTGGGAACTTGCACAGGCAGAGCTTGAGTCCATATAGAGCCTATCGGACTATCAATATCATTTTTCACAGAAATATTTAAAAAATTCTAAAATTTATATGAAACCAAAAAGAGCCCAAATAGCCAATGCAATACGAAGCAAAAAGAACAAACCAGAGGCATCACATTACCTATCTTTGAACAGTAATATAAGGCTAAGGTAACCATAATATCATGATACTGATACAAAAGTCAAACACATAGACCAATGGAACAGAATAGAGAACACAGAACTAAAGCTTCACACCTATCACCATCTGACCTTCAACAAAGTCAGCAAAAATAAGCAATGGGGGAAAGACTCCTTATTTAATAAATAATGTTGGGATAGCTGGCTAGCCTTGTGCAGAAGAAAAAGCTGGACTCCTACCTTTCACTGTATACAAAAATTAACTCAAGGTGAATTAAAGATTTAAGTGTATAGAAACTCAAATTATAGAAATCTTAGAAGAAAACTTGGGAAACACCATTTCCCACACTGGCCTTCAGGAAACAAAGAAACAAATGAAAACTTATAACTGAGTTGCCAAAAGCAATTGCAACAAAAACGGAAATTTTCATCTGGGACCTAATAAAACTAAAGGGCTCTGCCCAACAAAGGAAACTAACAGAGTAAACAGACAACCTTCAGAATGGGACAAAATATTTACAAACTATGCATGCAATAAAGATCTAATATCCAGAATCTATAAGGAACTTAACAAGCGTAAAACAAATAATTGCATTAAAAAGTGGGCAAAAGACATGACCAGACACTCCTCAAAAGAAGACACACAAGCAGTCAATAGTCATGTAGGGACATGGATGCAGCTGGAAACCATCATTCTTAGCAAACTATCACAAGAACAGAAAACCAAACACCGCATGTTCTCACTCATAG
>NW_012106253.1:2817700-2948081 GCF_000951045.1 Mandrillus leucophaeus | reverse complement strand
GATGTAAAAGACAAGTTGATGGGTGCTGACGAGTTGATGGGTGCAGCACACCAACATGGCACAAGTATACATATGTAACAAACCTGCACATTATGCACATGTACCCTAGAACTTAAAGTATAATAAAATATGTAACAAACCTGCACATTATGCACATGTACCCTAGAACTTAAAATATAATAATAATAATAGTAAATAAATAAATAAATAATGCTCTGCATCACTAATTAACAGAAAAATGCAAATTAAAAGTACTATGAGATGCCATCTCACAACAGTCAGAATGACTTGTTAAAAACTCAAAAAACAACAGATGTTGGTAAGGCTGCAGAGAAAAGGGACCTCTTATAAAATGGTGGTGGGGATATAAATTAGTTCAATCACTATGGAAAGCAGTTTGGAGATTTCTCACAAAACTTAAAATAGAACTACCATTTGAAAAAGCAATCTCATTACTAGATATACACCCAAAGAAAAATAAATTCTTCTACCAAAAAGACACATGTGCTTGTATATTAATCACAGCACTATTCATAATAACAAAGACATGGAACCAATTGGTGGATTGGATAAAGAAAATGCAGTACATATTCACCACGAAATATTGTAAAGCCCCTTTAAAATAAGAAATGATACCGTTTGCATCAACATGAATGCAGCTGGATGGCATTATTCTAAGTGAATAAATTTGGGAACAGAAAGAAAATATTGTATGTTTTCACTTATAAGTGGGAATTAAATATTATGTACTCATGGACAAAAAGATGAATACAGTAGACACTTGGGACTACTAAAGTGGGGGCATAGGGAGGTGGGGAAATGTTTGAAAAAGTAACTATTGGGTACTATTTTCAATATCTGGGTGATGGGATTTTTCATATTTCAAACCTCAGCCTCACACAATTTACACATGTAAAAAACCTCCACATCTGTGACCTGTTTGTACATCTACATTTTTGAAAAATAAAATTTCTAGAAATCTTGCTTCTTTGGATGAATGTGTAAGTTGTGATGAGCATTATGGATTTTGATCATTCTGTCAAAAGACTTAGGTTGTCCATCACATTTCAGATAACCAAAGTTATAAACCTGAGTATACATGATTCCCAAACTTAGCAATATTCATTTAAATTTTTTGCTTTTTGACATATTTCTACATAAACATGCTTTATCTGCTTATAAATTTTATACCCATGCAACTCTCCTTAGTCTACCTGAGTGTTTATGCTTACAAAAATATGTATGTTTTATGATCATTTTTATTGTGTAATATGCCCTATGAAGTTTTCTCTCATTTTTATGTTTCTCAAATATACATTTAATAATGTAAATAAATATATTTTACAGATTTTCAAACATTATTTTTCCAGAATAATATTTTTTAGATTTGATCTTTCAGGATTTTAAGATTAAGGATTTTGGCATTTGAGATTGTTTCTTTTGGTTCTTTTGGGATTATGAATGACATACCATGAAGGTTTTCCTCCCTATCTTTTCTTCTAAGAGTTTTATAATTTTAGCTTTTGTTTTTAGGACTTTTATCTATTTTAAATTATTTTTTGTTTACTATGTGGGATAAAGGGCCCAACCTCCTTCTTTTGCATGTGAATATATTGTGACCAAAAAACATGTTTTTAAAAGACAGTCCTTTCTCTATTAAATGACATTTACACTCTTGTCAAAAAGCATTTGACCATATATGTGAAGCTTAATTTCAGGCTCTCTATTTTATTCAAATGGTCCATATGTCTATCTTTATGTCAAAATAACACTGCTTTGAATATTTTGGCTTTTCATTAACTTTTGAAATTAAGAATTATAAGAAACCGATATTTGTTCATCTTATAAAATAATGATTTTGCTATTAGAGATCTATTGATATTTCAAATACAATTTAACGTATGTTTTTTTCTATTTCTTGCAAAAAGTGTCACTGAGATTTTGTTAGGGATTGCTTTGGATCTGCACATCTCTTTGAGTAACATTGGCATGTTAAGAATATTAAATCTTCCAATTCAAGAAGACATACTTTTATTTGTGTTGTCTTAAATTTTTTCGGCTATATTTTGTAGTTTTCAGTGTTTAAATTTTTGCCTCTTTGTTTATTTATTACTAAATATTTTGTTTATTTTGATACTATTGCCAATAGTATTGATCTATTAATTTCTTTTTACAATTTTAATTTTCTTTTAGATTAAAGGATATATTCACATGTTTGTTTTATGGGTATATTGCATATTGGAAAAGATTGGGTTTCTGGTAAAGTCATTACTCAAATATTAAACATTGTATCCAACAGGTAATTTTTCAACCTTCACCCTGCTCCCAATTTCTCCACTTTTGGAGTCTCCACTGTCAACTTTTTTTTCATCTCTATATCTGTATATACCCATTATTTAGTTCCCACTTGTAATTGAAAACATGTATTTGATTTTCTGTTTCTGAGTTAGTTTACTTGAGATAATGGCTTCCTGCTCTATCCATGTTTCTGCAAAAAAATATGATGCTATTCTTTTTTAAGACTAAGTAGTATTCCACGATGTATATATCTTTTTCTTTATCCAGGCAACCATTGATGAATACTTAGGTTGGTTTCATGATTTTGCTAAGTAGAATATTGCTGTGATGAGCAGGTGTCTTTTTTATATAGTGATTTATTTTTCTTTTGGCAGATATGCTATAATGGGATTGTTGGATCAAATGGTACTTCTATTTTTAGTTCTTTGAGAAATCTGCATACTGTCTTCCTTAGAAGTTGAACTAATTTACATTCCCACAAACTGTATAAGCATTCTCTTTTCTCCTCATTCATGCCAATATCTGCTCTTTTTCTTGACTTTTAAATAACCACTTGAACTGGTGTCAGATGATATCTCACTGTAGTTTTATTTTGAATTTCTCTGATGATTAGTAACATTGAGTATTTTTTTATGTGTTGGTTGCTCACTAGTATTTCTTCTTTGAAAAATGTCTATTCATGTCCTCTGCTCAGTTTTTAATGGGATTTTTTTCTGTTTAGTTGGTTGAGTTATTTGTTGATTCTGAATATTAGTATTTGTCAGAGGCATAATTTGCAAATATTTTCTTACATTTGGTAGGTTGTATGTTTACTCTGTTGATTATTTAGCTGTGTCGGAAAATTTTAGTTTAATTATGTCCCATTTGTATATATTTTTTATTTTGTTGCATTTGTTTTTGGGGTCTTCCTTATACATTATTAGCCTAGGTCAGTGTCCAGAAGGATTTTTTCTAAGTTGTCTTCTAGAATTTTTATAATTTCAGGTCTGTCATTTAAGTCCTTGATCCTTTATGCATTAAGATTTCTTATTTTTCTTTTCTGATTTTTTATTTTTGGTATATAGAAATACAAGTAGTTTTTGCATGCTATTTTACTGAAGTACTTTGCTTAATTCATTCATTTATTTTAACAGTTATTTTTACGGAATTTTAAAGATATTTTTGGTTTGTTTCATTTTTACTGTGGGAAGGACATGTAACATGCAACCTACACACTTCATTTTTAAGTGTAAAATGAAGTAGTGTTAACTGTAGTTAGAATATTTTGTAGTAGTTCTCTTGAACTTACTCATCTTGCATAGTTGAAGTTTCACATTCATTGATTAGCAGCTCCACATTTTTCATACTTCCCATACTGATCTACAAATTCAGTGCAATCTCTATCAAAAATCTATCTATCAAAATCTCTAGCAATGGCCTTTTATACAAAAGAAGTAAATAATTCCTAAAATTTATATGAAAACACAAAGGACCACCAATAACAAAGCCAACCCTGTGAAAGAACAAAGTTAAATTCTTTACACTCCCTGATTTCAAAATGTATTACAAAGCTACAGTAGTTAAAGGACTATGGTACTGGCATAATGACAGACATCTAAATTGATAGAACAGAATAGAGAATTCGGAAATGAACCTGTCAAGACAGAATCATAAAGAAGGTAAATCCAGAGAGAGCACTAACTAGTAAGAAGATTGAATCACTAAGAAAAATCCTCCCAACGAAACAATAGCCCAGGACCACAAGATTTTCCTGGTAAATTTTACCAAATTTATAAAGCAGAATGAGCACCATTTCGTCATAAATTGTTCCAAGCAATGAACGCAGGATATCTTTCCGTTTATTGGTGTCTTCTTTAATTTTTTATCATTTTTTTTAAGTTTTCAGTATACAAGTATATTACTTACTTAGTTAAGTTTATTCCTAAGTAATGTATTTATTGGATGCTAGTGTAAATAAGATTTTCTTCATTTTGTTTCTAGATAATTTACAATAATTGAATAGAAATGCAAATGATTTCTGTATCTTGATTTTGTATTCAGCAACTTTACTAAATTTGCTTATTAGCTTAAATAATTTTTTGTAGCCTTTAAAATTTTTTGTAATATTTAAAATTTTGGATGTGAACACTTAGTAGAGATAATTTCATTTCTTATAATTTAAATACCTTTTATTTATTTATTTATTTATTTATTTATTTGCCTACTTTATTTTTGCTACAACTTCCAGTACTGTATTGAATAGAAGTGCAAGTCTAAGGATACCTTGTCCCTTGATCTTTTTTTCAGAAAAGCTTTCAATTTTTCCCTAATGAGTATGATGTGAGCTAAGAGCTTTGGATATATGGCTTTTATTATGTTGAGTTAATTTATTTCTATTTCCTGTTTATTGAAAGTTTGTATCATGAGAGTGTGTTGAATTTGGTCACTTTTTTCTGTATTTATTGAGATAATTTTATATATATATATATATATATCTCGGTTTTTTTGTTTTGTTTTGTTTTGTTTTGAGATGAAGTCTCGCTCTATTGCCCTGACTGGAGTTCAGTGGCACAATCTCGGTTCACAGCAGCCTTCACCTTCCAGGTTGAAGTGATTCTTTGCCTCAGCCCCCTGGGTAGCTGGAATTACAGGCATGCGCCACAACACACAGCTAATTTTTTTCATTTTTAGTGGAGATGGAGTTTCGTCATGTTGGCCAGGCTGGTCTCAAACTCTTGGCCTCAAGTGATCCACCCACCTTGGCCTCCCAAAGTGCTGGTAAACTTTGCTTTGTTAAGGTTGTGGATCACAATATATTTTAATTGGTTGAAGCATTCCTGAATTCCAGGGATAAGTATCACTTCGTCATGGTGTTTGATCATTTTAATGTGCTTTCACAATTTTGTTTCCCAGTATATTGTTGCATATTTTTGCATCCATGTTTATTAGGGACATCAGCCTATAGGTCTTATCATATTAGTTTCTTTACCTAGTTTCGATATCAGGGTAATGCTGCTCTCACAAAATGACTCTATATGTATAAACTTTGTAAGTATAAACATTAGGAGAATCTTTATTTTTGGGGGAGGAACAATTTATGAAGAAATGGTGTTCATTCTTCTTTATAAATTTGGTAAAATTTACCAGGAAAATCTTGTGGTCCTGGGCTATTGTTTCGTTGGGAGGATTTTTCTTAGTGATTCAACCTTCTTACTAGTTAGTGCTCTCTCTGGATTTACCTTCTTTATGATTCTGTCTTGATAGATTTTATTTTTGTAAGAATTTACCTATTTCTTTTTAGGTTATATAATTTGTTGGTATGAAATTGTTCATGAGAGTCTCTTATGATTTTTCTTATTTCTATGAAATCAGTTACAATGCACTTTTTTATTTTATGTATTTGAGTCTTCTTTTTCCTTACTTAGTCTAGCAAAGATTTTATTATTTTTACTGATGTTTTTAGAAAACCAGTTCTTAGTATTGTAGAAATTTTTTTTTTCTAGTTTCAGTTTTATGTATCTTTGCTCTAATGTTTATTATTTCCTCCCTTGTGGAAAAGTTAAAGTTTTTGTTCTTATTCTCTTTTCTTGAGGTGTGATGTTAGGTCATTTATTTGAGTACCTCATTTTTTTAAATGTTAGGTATAAATTTTCTTCTTAGTACTACTTTTGCAGGCATAGTATGTTTCATTTTGTATGTTTAGTATGTTTAATTTAGTATGTTCTCATTACTTTTAGTAAGTTTCATTCTTATTTTCATTTTTTTCAAAATATTTTCTGATTATACCTTTGATATCTTTGAATCATTTCTTATTCAGGAATTTGTTAATTAATTTCTACTTCTTTGTGAATTTTTCAGTTTTTCATCTGATATTAATTTCTAGTTGCATTTTATTGTAGTTGGAAATGAAACTTAACATAATTTTAATCTCATTTTTCCAGTTTTATTCAATTATAATGAAAAATGAAAATCACATAAATTCAAGGTACACAATGCGATGCTTTGATATATGTATAAATTATAAAATGATTGCCAAAATTAATATAAATAACATGTATCTCCTTATGTAGTTATCTTTTCTGTGGTGAGAATAATTAAATCTTTTTTCTTGTCACCTTTCAAGTTTACAGTATATTATTATTAGTTATATTTACCATGTTGTACATTAGGTCTCTATAACTTTTTTATCTTATAACTCCAAATGTGTACCTTTTGACCAATATATCCCCATTTCCTCTTCTAACCATGGTCACTTTCTTTCTGCTTTAGTTTTCTTAGTTAAATTTTATAGATTCCAGATATACTGAGATCAGGCAGTATTCATGTTCCTGGGTCTGACTTATTTAAATTGGTAAAATGTCTTTTAGGTTCATCTATTTATTTGTAAGTGGCAAGATAGTTTTCAATTTTTAAAGGTAAACAATATTCTATTGTGTGTGTATTAGTGTACATATACATGAACACGTAAGATGACTTCAAAAGATGTTGAGAAACAAAATTAAAAGTACAAATAAAAATTTATTTCTTAACATAAGCTCTATCTGTTTGAAAAAGCCATATTTCTGCTCATTTCTCTTATTAATGAATTTTTTGAATATTTTGATGGGAAATTATTAGACATCTACCTTAGAATTCTGATTTTGCTCCTTTTGACTTCTTTTTAATTTCTTATCTCGAAAACTTTTTTTAAAAGCCATCAATTTCAGCACACCATTATAAATGATGATACTAGTCATTTGGTCCATCCCTAAAGTATTGAGGGTCCTGGAAGTTGATCTGTGTGAGGGTCCTGGGAATTCACTATTTTAATGCAGTCTCTTTTAAGTTATTAACTAAACATAAGTGGGTCCCCTTAAAATATATTTTTAAAATGAGAAAACAAAAAAGAAGCCAAAATGAACCAAATTAAGATTTTAAGGTGGATGCCTAATAATTTTCCATGAAAATGCTCACAAAATTGCTCATTTGATGAGAGTAATTAGCAGGAACATTTTCATACTGGTGGATGGCTCTCTGGTAAAACTTTCCTGTGCATGTTTTTGCTAAAGCTTTGACTAACTTTCTCAAAACACTTTCATAATAAGCAGATGTTGTTAGTCTTTTAGCCCTTAAAAATGTGAACAAGAGCAAAATTTCTTGAGAATCCCAAAAAACTGTTGCCATGATTTGCTCTTTACTGTCTGCTCTTGCTTTGACTAAATGACTTCTGCTTTTTGGTAGCCATTATTTTGATTGGGCTTCGTTTCCAGGATCACACTGGGAAAGCTATATTTTATCCCCTGTTATAATTTTTCAAAAAAATGATTCAAGATATTAATCTTTTCTAAAATTGATCTTTGAAATCTCTGCTCTTGTCTGCAGCTAACCTGGACTCAATGGTTTCAGTATCTATCAAGTGGAAAATTTTCTCAACTTTACCTTTTCAGTCAGAATTTTGTAAGCTGAAACAACTGAGGTGTCTACGGTGTTGACTATCATTTCTGCTGTTAATCAATCAGTCTCCTCTAATTAGGGCATGGACAAAATGATTTTATTTCCTCAAATTGGTGTGGATGATCTGATGCTGCAAGTCTCATTGTCCCTTCTCTTAATGAATTGAATTACCCATTTAGAAACTGCTCGTTTCTTTTGGACATTTTCCCCATTAACTTTTCCTGAAGCAACAATTATTTTTACCATTATTCCGCCCACACTTTTTCATAAATTCGATTTTTTATTTTCAATATCACCAGAATTCATGTTACTTTGATAGGGATGCTTTTCTTTTTTTTTTTTTTTTTTTTTTTTGAGATGGAGTCTCGCTGTGTCGCCCAGGCTGGAGTGCAGTGGCCGGATCTCCGCTCACTGCAAGCTCCGCCTCCTGGGTTTACGCCATTCTCCTGCCTCAGCCTCCCGAGTAGCTGGGACTACAGGCGCCCGCCACCTCGCCCGCCCGGCTAGTTTTTTGTATTTTTTTAGTAGAGAGGGGGTTTCACCGTGTTAGCCAGGATGGTCTTGATCTCCTGACCTCATGATCCGCCCGTCTCAGCCTCCCAAAGTGCTGGGATTACAGGCTTGAGCCACTGCGCCCGGCCGGGGATGCTTTTCAAACTGATGTTTTTTTCTTCTTATTGCCTCAAATTGTGTCCTATTCAAACATGAATTAGTATGAGTTTATTTTGGTGTAAAAATTAATTTATGAAGAGATTTTTTTTCATAATATTCATTTTCATAAATTTTTTGAAGTCCCCCGTGTTTATGTGTGTGATATATTCTTATCAATTTATTTGTTGATGAAGAATTAAATTGTTTTCATATCTTGGCTATTGTAAATAATCCTGTAATAATACAATAGTGCATATATATTTACAAAGTCTTAATTTTATTTGTTTTATATATATACCCAGCAGCGGGACTTCTGGATACTATGGTGGTTTTACTTTTCAATTTTTTTGAGGAAACTCTATACTTTTTTATAGTGGCTATACCAATTTGTATTTACACCAACAATATATATAGGTTATCTTTTCTCAATATGTTTGTTAACACTTAACTTTTGACTTTCTGATAATAGCCATCCTAAGAAGTGTGAGATAATATCCTATTGTGGTTTTGATTTTTATTTTTTTGAATAATTAGTGATATTGAGCATGTTTATATACCTGTTGCCTATTTTCATGTCTTCTTTTTTAAAAAGTCTATTTTGTCCTTTGCTAATTTTAAAATCAGATTGATTATTTCACCACTGAGTAGTATAAGTTATTTATATATTTTTTATTTAATCTCTGATTAGGTATCTGGTGCTCTGGTTTAAATGTGTTTTCTCCAAAATTCAGGTGTTGCCAATGTGACAGTATTAAGACGTGGGACCTTTAATAGGTGATTAGACCATGAAAGATTCTCCTTTGTAAATAGAATTAAGGCCTCTGGTGATATGAAAATAAAGCAAACTAGAGTGTGTTTTTCCTATTTTGTACTTACCATGACAGAAGGCTTCTGTCACCCCTAGCGTGTGTGAGGTTTTCCCACACACACCAAACTATTCTACAGATGATTCTCCAGTGGACACCAGCTGGGTGTCCTCTAATTCAATTCAATTCAATTCGATTCGATTCTGACACTATCAGTTTTAGATCCCACTGCCTGACGGCTCAGTCCCAAAAGACTGATCCCACACTATGTATGCCAGTCACAAGCACTGGTTGTGACCAGTTCCTCTGACCAACAGCTATAAATTAAGGTTTTCAAGCCTCCCTCCTTGGGATTTATTAATTTACTTGAGTGGCTCACACAACTCAGAGAAACACTTTACTTACATTTATTCATTTATTCTATTACGAAGGACATAAATGAACAGCTATATAGAAGAGATGCATGTGGTGAGGTAGGGGAGAAGAGGTATACCTTTCATGCCCTCCCTGAGTGTGCAACTGTCCATGTATTCAGCTATTTTGAAGCCCTCAGAACTCAGTCCTTTTGGGTTTTATGAAAATACTATTATGTAAGGATGACTGACTGAATTATTAGCCCTGGGCTTATCAACTCAATATTTAGCCTCTCTTTTCCTTGTGGATATTGGGTGTGGGAGTAAAAGTTTTCAACACTCGAATTACATGGTTGGTTTCTCTAGCCAACAGTCCTCATTTTGAGGCTGTCTATTAAATAACAACCCCCAGCCACCTCATTAGGATAAAAAAGATACTCTTATTAATTTTAGTAGCTGTATGTCAGGAAATTGGGATAAAAGACAACTGCATAGTTTACAATATGAGACCCTTATATAAGAAGCTCCCTGCAATGGTAATTGACTGATGGAAGTTAGCTTTTGGGTTTCCGGTAGGAGTAGTGCAGTCATTGCTAGAACCCAAAGGCAAGAGAGCCAATCTTGGGAAACTGAATCAGGTTGCTTTGAGAAATAAGTGATGGGAAGAAGTTGGTCTCCTGCATGCTGACCTAGGAAGTCTAGGGCTAAACCTTCGGCATTATGAACATATAGGGTAAAATTTGCATTAAGGTTAGTTATGACCAAAGCTGGGGCCTGTAGAAGGGCCTTTTTTAATTGTTCAAAGGAGCAAATTATATCCTGTGAAATATCTAAAGGTTCATCGAGATCCTCCTTTGATGTTGCATATAATGGTTTTGCTATAATTCCAAACTTAGGAATTCATAGCCTGAAATACCCCGTGAGCCCTAGAAAAGACCACAAATCCCACTTAGTGGTAAGCATAGGGAGGGAAGCAATTACTTGCTTCCATTCAGATGCAATTTATTTGGATGTGGGGTAGACTAAAAGACAGATAAGTGACTTTTGATGAGGTGATTTGGGCTTTGTCTTT
Source organism: Mandrillus leucophaeus (assembly GCF_000951045.1). Taxonomy (NCBI): domain Eukaryota; kingdom Metazoa; phylum Chordata; class Mammalia; order Primates; family Cercopithecidae; genus Mandrillus; species Mandrillus leucophaeus. The sequence continues at coordinate 2,937,489 of NW_012106253.1, read as the reverse complement.
AGATACCCGGTACTTGAGGCTGGATAAATGTTTGAGTAGGGTCACCGTGAGTGCTATACAAATTGGTTGTGAGGGGCAACAGAGAAACGAGTTATTCACATACTGAAGAACAGTACTAGGTTGAAGTGGTAATTTTTGAAGTTCTTATGCCAAAGCTTGATGGAATAGATGGAGGCTATCTTGAATCCCCTGTGGTAGGATTGTCCAGGTTAACTGCATAGAAGTTTGTGAGTCTGGATCAGTCCAGGTGAATGTAAAAAGGGGATTGGAAGCTGGGTCAATGGAAACAGTGAAAAAGGCATCTTTAAGGCCTAGAACAGTAAAGTGAGTAGTGTTTAGTGGGATTTCAGAAAGTATAGTGTGCGGATTGGGAACTACAGGGTGAATGGGCATTATAGCTTCATTAATTCAGCTCAAGTCTTGGACTAACCTGTATTGTCTATTTTTTTTTTTTTCTACCAGAATGGGAGTGTTATGGGGAGAATTGGTGGTTGTTAAAATGCCAGCTTTTAGTAACCTGGTGATGATGGGTTTTATTCCCCTAAGTCCAGTCTGGCTGAGAGAACATTAGGGTTGTGAAACAATTTGGGAGGTGTTTTAAGTTTTATTACATGTGGCTGACTTTGGGAGGCTGAGGTCAGAAATTCGAGATCAGCCTGGGCAACATGGTGACACCCTGACTCTACTAAAAACACAAAAACTAGCCAGAAGTGGTGGTGGGTGCCTGCAGTCCAAGCTACTTGGGAGGCTGAGGCAGGAGAATAAGTTGAACCTGGGAGATGGAAGTTGCAGTGAGCCGAGATTGCACCACCGCACTCCAGCCTGGGCAACAGAGTGAGACTCTGTTTCCAAAAAAAAAAAAAAAAAAATGTGGCTGGTGGTGTGTGGCAACAATGGGCTGAGAAGTGGCCCATACTGTTGGGTTAACTACTTGGATTGAAGTTGTTGAGGACTGGGTTTCAGTTTTATTGTTTTCTGACTGGCAATGGAGCAAGTATGCTGGCACTTGAGGCAGAGTATTAAATTGTAATATGGTCCCAAGTTTATTGAGTATTTCTCTTCCAATAAGTGATGTAGAACACTGTGGAATTACTAAAAATGAGTGAGTAAAGGCAGTATTGAATAAAGTGCAGTATAGTGGAGGTGTCTGAATGAGGGTTATAGGGTGGCCATCAACCCCAACAACAGAAATGGAGGAACGATTTTGGGGTCCAGAATATTCTGGAAGAAATTAGAAACTTACCTCAGTATCCAGTAAGAAGGAAATTGGCTTACAACATACTGTTGTGATTACCCTGGGCTCCAGAGACTTATGTGATATGGAGACAAGGAATCTCAGGCGCAGTCAGTCTTCAGTTGCTAGTGCCAACAAAAAAGAGAGGCTTCCTTGCTGTGGGTCCAGGGACCTACTAGAGAATGCTGTCAAACAGGAAGAGTGTTCTCATTGAGAGCAGTCTATTTTCCAGTGTCCCCACTTACCACATATAGGACAGAGTTTTGTTGGGGGCTATGGGTTTGGGCAGGCCTTTGCCCAATGTCCCGTGTTACTGCACCAAAAACAGGTGCCAGGGTCCTGAGAAGATGATCTTTCCTTGGAACCCCTCTGAAGGGCAGCAGCTAGCATCTGGTATTTAACATTAACCTGCTTCTCCTTTTGCATTTTATGTTCTTTCTCTCTGTTGTTGAAGACCTTGAAGGCCAGATATATAAGATCCTTTCGTGGGGTCTGTGGTCCCTCCTCTAGTTTTTGCAGCTTTTTCCTGATATCTAGTGTTGATTTTGAAATGAAATGTAAGCGAAGGTAGGCTTGATCCTCTTGTGATTCAGAGTCTAGTTTTGTGTATTTGAGCATGATCTCTGATAACCTTTACAGGGAAAGAGCTGGATTTTCATTTGGGTTTTGGGTTTTTTCTCTATTTTTTTTTTTATAATTTACTGCCATATGGGCACATTTTTCCATGCCAGCCAGGAGACAAGTGAGCATAGGATTATAGCACTGAATGCCAGGTAAGTTTATCAGGGGTCTGCTCCGGAAACAGCATTGGCTACAACACGATTATGGACTACATCCTGCTGGTGAAGTGTATTGGAATGGGCTTGAGAGGCCAGCCAAATGCACTGTTTCTCATCTGGGGTAAGAGTGGCTGAGAGGATAACATAAACGTTATGCCAAGTAAGGTTATATGACTGAGTAACATTAAGAAACTCCTCTCGGAAGTGGGAAGGGTCAGTGGAAAAGGAACCAGGTGCTTTTCGATCTTAGATGTGTCTGGCATTGAGAAGGAACATGAACCCTGACTACGCCTTCTGCTCAGGCTACCTCACAGAGGAGAAGGATGGCTAGGGTTTGACTGTTTTTTTTGAGCAAGTGATATAGATGGAAAGGGGAGTGGGGGAGGTGGCGATGGGGCTGGTGGCTCCGGCAGGGGCCTGAAGCCAGTGGTATGGTAGAGGTTCATCACCATGGTGGAGCAGGACAGAGAAAGAGAGAGTGAGGGGGAAAATGACACATACTTTGAAACCATTATATCTTGTGAGAACTCACTCACTATCAAAAAAACAGCAAGGGGGAAATTCACCCCCATGATCCAATAACTTCCCATCAGTTTTGTCCTTGAACATCAAGAATTACAATTCATAGACCGGGCGTAGTGACTCACGCCTGTAATCCTAGCTTTTTGGGAGGCTTAGGAGGGTGTATCACGAAACCAGGAGTTTGAGACCAGCCTGGCCAATATGGTGAAAACCCATCTCTACCAAAAATACAAAAATTAGCTGGGCATGGTGGCATGCACCTGTACTCCCAGCTACTCAGGAGGCTGAGGCAGAAGAATCTCTTGAACACAGCAGGCAGAGGTTCCAGTGAGCTGAGATCACGCCACTGCACTATAGCCTGGGCAACAGAGCAAGATTCCGTCTCAAAAACAAACAAACAAACAAATAAAAAAACAGAAAAGAATTACAATTCAACGTGAGATTTAAGCAGGGACACAGAGCCAAACCATATCAAGCATTCACTGGAAAAAACAAATAAACAAACAAACAAACAAAAAAAATGGTGCCTTCAATAAATGGTGCTGGGAAAATAGGATATTCAAATCAAGAAGAATAGACTCCTATATCTCACCATACACAAAAATTAAATCAAAATGCATTAATGTCTTAAATCTAAGGCCTCAAGTCATGAAACTTCTATAAGAAAAAGTTGGAGAAAACCCCCAGGACAATATTCTGGGCCAAAATTTCTTGAGCAGTACCCCACAAACACAAACAACCAAATCAAGATGGACAAATGGTATTATATTAATTTTGAAAGCTTCTGCACAGCAAACAAAATAGTCAATAAAGTGAAGGGGCAACCTACAGAGTGGAAGAACATATTTGAAACTAACCATCTAACAATAAATTAATATCAATAATATACAATGAGCACTGATGACTTTATATGAAGAAATCTAATACTCTAATCAAAACATAGGCAAAATATTTGAGCAGATATTGCTGAAAATAAAACATACAAATGGCAAACACGTATATAAAAATGCTCACCATCATTAATCAGAATAATGCAAATTTTAAACTACAATGAGATATTATTTCACCCCAGTTAAATTAGCTTATATCTAAAGATCAGGCAATAACAAACACAAACAAGAATGTGTAGAAAAGAAAATCCTTGTACACTGTTGGTGGGAATGCAAATTAGTACAACCACTATGGAGAAGAGTCTGGATATTTTACAAAAAACTAAAAATGGAGCTACCATGTGATCCAGCAATCCCACTGCTGGGGATGTACTCCCATGAAGCAAAATCAGAATATTAAAGAGATATCTGCACTCCTATGTTTGTTGCATCACTGTTTACAATAGACATAATTTGGAAGCAACCTAAGTTTTCATCAACAGATAAAGAAAATATGGGACATATACACAATAAAGTACTATTTAGTCATAAAAAAGAATGAGTTCCAGTCATTTGAAACAACACGGATGACACTGGAGAGCATTATGTTAAGTGAAAGAAGCCAGACACAGGGAGAAAAAAAATCACACATTCTCACTTATTTGTGAGATCTAAAAATAAAAACAATTGAATTAATGGAAATAGAGGGGGTAAGGATAATTATTACAGGCTAGGAAGGCTAGTGGGGGACTGGGGGAGAGAAGTGGGGCTTGTTAATGGGTACACAAAATATAGGTAGAAAGTATAAATAAGACCTGCTATTTGCTAGTACAACAGAGTGACTGTAGTCAATAATAAGTGTACATTTTGAAATAGCTTAAGTGTAGTTGAATTGTTTGCACTCAATAGATAAATTCTCAAGGGAATGGATACTCCATTATTCATGATGTGCTTATTTCTCACTGCATGCCAGTATCAAAACATATCATATATCCCATAAGTATATATGGCTACTATGTACTCATAAAATTTTTTTTTTAATTTACAAAAACAAAAATACCCAAAATTAATATACAAAATTCAGGGCCGGGTGCAGTGGTTCATGCCTGTAATCCCAGAACTTTGGGAGGCCGAGGCAGATGGATCACAAGTTCAAGAGATCGAGACCATTCCGGCCAACATGGTGAAACCCGATCTCAAACAAAAATACAAAAATTAGCTGGGCGTGGTGGTGCATGCCTTTAATCCCAGCTACTCGGGAGTCTGAGGCAGGAGAACTGCTTTAACCTGGAAGGTGGAGGTTGCAGTGAGCCGAGATGACGCCACTGCACTCTAGCCTGCAACAAAGTGAAACTCCGTCTAAAAAAAAAAATCAGTAGCATTTCTACAGGCCTACAATCTAAAAAAGATTAAAAAGTAATTATATTTATAACAGCCACAATAAAATTAAATACCTAAGTATCAACTTAACCAAAGAAGTAAAATATATCTATAATAAAAATTGGCCGGGCGCGGTGGCTCAAGCTTGTAACCCCAGCACTTTGGGAGGCCCAGACGGGCGGATCACGAGGTCAGGAGATCGAGACTATCCTGGCTAACACAGTGAAACTCCGTCTCTACTAAAAAATACAAAAAACTAGCCGGGCGAGGTGGCGGGCGCCTGTAGTCCCAGCTACTCCAGAGGCTGAGGCAGGAGAATGGCGTAAACCCGGGAGGCGGAGCTTGCAGTGAGCTGAGATCCTGCCACCGCACTCTAGCCTGGGCGACAGAGCCAGACTCCGTCTCAAAAATAAAATAAAATAAAATAAAATAAAATAAAAATTATACAACAGTGATAGAATAAATTGAAGAAGACACAAATTAAAAACAGATATTCAATGTTTGCGGATTGGCAGAATCAATAATGTTAAATGTGTCCATACTAGTCAAAGCGATTTACATATTAAATGCAGTCTCTCTCAAAATACCAATGACATTCTTTCCAGAATTAGAAAAACAAAAATGAAAATTTACATAAAACTGCAAAAGACCCAGAATAGCCAAAGACATTCTAAGTAAAAAAAAAAAAAAAAAAACTAGTGATATCACATTGCCTGACTTAAAATTCAAATTTGTATACTACAGCACTATAGTAACCAAAATAGCACAGTACTGGCATAAAAACAGACAAAGGTACCAAGGGAACAGAATGGAGAACCAAGAAACAAATCCAAACACCTATAGTGAACTTATTTTTTACGAAGGTGTTAAGAACATACACTGGGGAAAAGGCAGTCTTTTCAGTAAATGATGCTGGGAAAACTGGATATCTATATGAGGAAGAATAAAACTAGGCCCCTATCACTCACTGTATACAAAAATTAAGTTAAAATGCATTAACGACTTAAATCTAATATGTCAAGGTATGAAATGTCTACAAAGAAAACATTGTTGAAACTATCAAAACCTTAGTTTGGGCAAAAATTTTTTGAGTAATACCTTGCAAACACAGGCAACCAAAGCATAAATGAACCAATGAAATTACATCAAGTATAAAAGCCTCTACACAGAAAAGGAATCAATCAATAAACTGAAGAGACAACCTACAGAAATGGAGAAAATATTTGCAAACTACACATCTGACAAGAAATTAATAACCAAAGTATTTAAGAAGCTCAAACAAGTCTGTAAGAAAAAAACTAACAATACAAAGCGGACAAAATATTTAAATATAAATTTCTGCAAAGAAGACACACAAATGGCAAATAGGCATATGGAAAGCTTCTCAACATCATTAATCATAAGAGTAATACAAATGAAAACTACAATGAAAGATCATTTCACACAGTTAAAATAATTTATATCTAAAAATCAGGCAATAACAAGTGCTGGCATACTTGTGCAGTAAAGAGAATCCACATACACTGTTGGTAGGAATGTAAATTACTACAATCACTATAGATAACAGATTAGAAGTTCCTCAAAGAACTAAAAATAGATCTGCCACATAATACAGAAATCTCACTGCTGGGTATATATCCAAAGGAAAGGAAATCAATATATCAAGGAGCTATCTGCACTCCCATGTTTGTTGCAGTACTGTTCACAATAGCTAAGATTGGAAACAACTTAAGTGTTTAAAAATTGTAGAAGTATATTTACTACAAAAAATACAAAGAATTAATGATAGATAATGTTCCCCTCTATGAAGATAAGCAAAATTGGTAAACCATGAGCCATGTTAAACAATAAACAAAAAAAATACCCAAATATATAATATTAGAAACAAAAAAAGGAAAGATTATAACTGATACTAGAGAAATACAGAAGGTTATTAAAGGCAATTATGGAAAATTATACATTGACAACTTGGAAAATCTAGAGTAAGTGGATGAATTTCTGACAACATGAGACCTACCAAGATTTGATTCAGAAAAAAATAAAAACCTGAACAGGACAATGAGTAGCAAGATTGAATCAGGAATAAAAACCCTCACAACAACAATGAAAAGTCTACAACTGGATGAATTCACTGTCAAATTCTACCAAATGCATAATAGAGAACTAATATCAATCATCCTCAAACTCGTCTAAATACTTTAAAAAATTATCCCCAACTCATATGACAGTGTCATCTTTACCCTGTTATCAAACTGAACAAAGACGCAACAAACAAAACTGTATGCGAACATTCCTAATGAGCAGTATTCAAGATCTCTTTATTATAAAATCCCTTAAGCTACTAGGCATAGAAGAAACATACCTCAAGTAATAAAGGCCATATGGAACAAACCCAAGGCTAACATAATAGTGAATAGGGATAAGTTAAAAGCAATCTTTTCAAGAACTAAAAAAGACCAGGGTGCCCACTTTCATCACTTTAATTTAACACAGAACTAGAAGTCCTAGTCAGAGCAGTCAGGCAAGAAAGAAATATAAAAGGCATTCACATTAACAATAATAAATTTAAATTGTCCCTTTTTGCAGATCACATAATCTTATATTCAAGAAAACCAAAAGATTTTACCTAAAAACTTTTAAAACTTATAAATAAATTCAGTAAACTTGCAAAATACAAAATCAACATACAAAAATTGTTAGTTTTCATATGCAAATAATAAAATAACCAAAAAGAGATCAAGAACACAATTCTACTTACAGTAGCTGCAAAAATCTACCATGCCTAGAGACCTAGGAATATATTTAACCAAGGAGGTGAAAGAGTTCTAAATTGAAAGAAAAAATGAAGAAAATCTACTAGACACTGATTCAAAAATGTAAAATAACACAAACAACAGCAAAGACACCCCCCATGGTCATGAATCAGAAGAATTAATATCATTAAAATGAACGTATTTCCCAAATAAATCTACATATTCAGTGTAACTCCTATCAAAATAACAATGCCATTTTTTCACAGAAACAGAAAAAAAATCCTAAAATTAGTATAGAAATTTTTAAAAAGCCAGAATATATAAATAAATCCTGATCAAAAAGGACAAACTTGGAGGCATCACATTACTTAACTTCAAATTATACTACAAAGCAATAATAACCAAAGCTGCATGATATGGATATAAAAATAGACACATGAGTCAACGGAACTGAAAAGAGTATCCATAAATAGATGCATGTATGTGTAGCCAGTTGATCTTCAACATAGAATATACACTGGGGCAATGCCACCGTCTTTAATAAATGTGCTGGGAAAACTGGATAACCAAATTAAGAAGAATAAATGTGGACCTCTATCTCTTCCCACGAAATCAACTAATTGTACAGTAAAGACTTAAATGTAAGACCCAAAACTGTAATATTGTGAGGCGATAACAGAGGAAAATGGACATTTAGGACATTGTTCTGGACAAATATTTTATGGCTATGACCTGAAAAGTACAGGTAAGAAGAACAAAAATGGACTAATGAGACAATATTAAGCTAAAGGTTAAAATTCTGTAGTGTTTCTATACACTAAAAATGAAATAGCCAAAAGGGAAATTACGAATGAATCCCGTTTTTAACAGTTACAAAAAACACCTAGCAATAAATTTTATCAAAGAGTTGAAAGAGCTCTACAAGGAAAACTTAGAAAACAGTGACTAAAGTAAATTGAAGAGGACATAAAAAATAAACGTATATCCCATCTTCAGGGATCAGAAGCATTAATATTTTTAAAGTAATCATACTACCCAAAGAAATCTGTAGATTCAATGCAATCCCTGTCAAAACACTAATATTATTTTCACAGAAATTGAAAAAAACTATCCAAAATTAGTATAGAACCAAGAAACAGCCAGAAAAGCCAAAGCAATCCTGAGCACAAAGACAAAAGCTGGAGGCATCATACCACCTGACACTTACCCAAGTAACAAACCTGCAAATGTACCTCCTAAACCTACAATAAAAGTGGGGGGAAGAGAAAAAAAGAAGATTTCATTAGTTTTATTTTGAAAACCAGAAAAATAAATTTAAGAGTGTGGACCCAGCGTCAGATTGCCAAGTAGAGCCCAGCTGAACCTAGTACCTTCCTCTAAGAAATGAGATTAATGAAGAAAATATCTCAAATAAATGATTTTAAGAATAAATAAACCTATGTAAGAAAAAAGTCAATACATTACAAGGCTTTAGTATCCGTAACATCATGGTATTTATACAAAAATAGACACATAGACCAATGTAAAAGAACACAGAAAAAAATACATATTTGCAGTCAACTGATTTTTGACCAAGTAGTCAAGAATAAACTTAGTAAAGTTTGGTCAGACAAGTGATTTGACCATGAAAGATCCTTCCTTGTAAATAGAATAAAGACTTCTAGTGATCTTAAAAAAAAAAAAAAAAAAAAAAGTGTGAGGACTAGCAGTAAGGATGCCATTTTTCTACCTTGGAGACTGTGTTTTCTACCTTGGTGAGGGTGTTCCCAGAAACAAAGCATATGTCAACCTCGCCCACACTTTTAAAAGAGCATAACAACCCTGACCACAACAAAGCCTGATGGCCCTTACCACATCCTTCCCCAGCCCCCTACAGTTCCAACCTGCCAGCACTTCCCCAACTCCTCCCTTATAGAAAATTTATTATAAAAACCTCAACTTGTTAAGTGATCAAAGTTATCAGAGTCTCAACCAGATTCCTGACTGGGACCCCTTACAGGCTTATTCCTGTAACCAAACCTGTTTGGTTGTCAAGTTGCCTTATCTCCCTCACTCTCTTGACTTATATTTTTCCAACATTTGGTGCCAAAACCCAGAATGGGGTCTGGTTTTCATAGCAGAGAGGTTGTCTCTCGCAGCCTCCTGTTTCCAGCCCCATCGACCATCCTTCTTCCCACCTTCACATTCCAATCTCCTTTTTCTTCTCCCCTCCCTATCCCTTTCTTTATATGGCAACTCTGGTCAAAGGTCACCACCAACTGACGACCAGACATCACTTTGGACTGGTAAGCTTTTGGCAGCCCTCCCTTGGTGCCAGGAAAGGACGACCTCATCACCAGACAACTCAGGGAATCTGGAAACAAAGGAGATGCCTTTTGTTTCTTCTCCTTTCTGTGAGGATTCAAGAAAACTGGGATTTTTCCTCAAAATCTTCTGCTGGGATTTTTGAGACAGTTGTTGGAAAACCTCAACTGACCCCGTCTCCCTTGGCTTCCATCCTGGAAAAGAGAAATGGTAAATCTACCATCCAAAATTCCCTTAGACTCGCTTTGGGCTATTTAAAATCCACACTCAATTGGAACTTACTGACACTATAAAATTTAAATGGTTAATTTTCTTCTGCAACGTGGCCTGGCCACAATACAAATTGGATATTGGCAGTTACTGGCCTGAAAATAGCACTTTCAATTTCCAAATTCAACGCAATCTTGACAAATTCTTACAACGAAATGGCAAATGGTCTGAGGACCCCTATGTCCAGACTTTCATGTATTTATGCTCAAAACCCTCCCTCTGTCAGACTTGTTCCCTTCACCAGTTGTTATTACTAAACGAAAATTCCCAGTTCCCTTCTCACCTTTCCCACTTAACAACCCTGTGAGCAAGTTTGGAACTTCCTGGAGACTTGTTGAATGGTTTAGACCAAAATGGTGATAATGATATTGACAGTGAAGCCCAGAGTGAGGTGGGAAACTTATTGGAAACTGGAGTAAAGGTCACTCTTGCTATGCTTTAGCAAAGAGACTAGTGACATCATGCCCCTGCTCTAGAGATGTGTGGAACTTAAAATTTCTAAGCAGCAAAGCTTTCAGGATGTGGTCTGGCTTCTTGTAACATTATGTGCTTATATGTATGAGCAAACAGATTATCTGAAACTGGAACTTGTATTTAAAAGGGAAGCAGAGCATAAATGTTTAGAAAATTTGTAGCACAACCATGTGGCGGAAAAGAAAAACACAATTCCTGGGAAGGAATTCAAGGCTGCATAAACTTGCGTAAGTAAAGAACAGCCAAATGTTAATAGCCAAGACAATGTGGAAAATGCTTCCAGGGCATTTCAGAGATCTTCTCGACAGTCCCTCTCATCATAAGAGGCCTATGATGAGAAAAATGGTTTTGTGGGCCATGTCCAGGGCCCCACTGCTCTGTTCAGTGTCATGACATGGCATCCTGCATCGCAGCCACTCCAGCTCCATTTTCAGCCATGTCTGATAAAGGCCAATGTACAACTAGGGCCATTGCTTCAGAGTGCAAATCACAAGCCTTGGTGGCTTCCATGTGGTGTGACACTTGTGTGTGTGCAGAAGGCAGGAGTTGAGGCTTGGGAGTCTCTGCTTAGATTTCAAAGTATATATGGAAATACCTGAATGTCCAGGCAGAAGTCTGTGGTGGGGTGGAGCTCCCTTGGAAGACCTCTACTAGGGCAGTGCAGATGAGAAATGTGGGGATGAAGCCCCCACATAGAGACCTCACAGGGGCACTGCTTAGTGGAGCCGTGAGAAGAGGGTCACCATCCTCCAGATCGCATGATGGTAGATCCACTGACAGCTTGCACTGTGCACCTGAAAAAGCCACAGACACTCAATGCTGGCCCATGAAAGCAGCCACTGGGGCTGTATTCTGCAGAACTACAAGGGTGGAGCTGCCAAAGGGCTTGAGAGCTCACCCCTTGCATCAGTGTGGGCTGGATGTGAGACATGGAGTCAAAGGAGACCATTTTGGACCTTTAAGATTTAATGACTGCCCTGTTGGGTTTTGAACTTGCATAGGACCTGTAGCTTCTTTGTTTTGGCCAGTTTCTTCCTTTTGGAAATGTATTATTTACAAATACCTATATCGCAATTTTATCTTGGAAGTAACTTACTTGTTTTTGATATTACAGGTTCATAGCCAGAAGGGAATTACATTGTCTCAGATGAGTAAAGACTGGAGGACTGTTGAGAAAGAATAATTACATTTTGCAATGTGAGAAGTATATGAGATTTGGGAGGGGCCAAGGGTAGAATAATATGACTTGAATTGGTATTCTTGCCCAAATCTCATGTCTAATTGTAATCCCCACTTTTGGAGGATGGGTCTGGTCGGAGGTGATTGGATCATGGGGGCAGACTTACCCTTTGCTGTTCTCATGATTGTGAGTGAGTTCTCAGAAGATCTGGTTGTTTAAATGTGTGTAGCACCTTCCTCTTGGCTCTCTTCTACTGCTCTGGCCATGTAAGATGTGCCTAGTTCCCCTTCACCTTCTCTCATGATTGTATGTTTCCTGAAAACTCCCCAGCCATGCTTCCTGCCAAGCCTATGGAACTTTGGGGCAATTAAACCTCTTTTACTTATGAATTACCGAGTGTCAAGTAGTTCTTTATAGCACCGCGACAAGGAACTAATACATGCTTCTTTTTTTTTTTTTTTGTACTTTTTTCTGCTTTCTTCTCTGTGTATTTTCAAATAAACTGTCTTCAAACTTTCTAATTATTTCTTCTACTTCATCCATCCTGCTGTTCAAGAATCCTGATTCATTCTTCAATATACCAATTGCATTTTCCAGCTCCAGAATATCATCTTGATTTTTCAAAATTATTTCAATATCTTTGTTAAATTTATCTGATAGAATTCTGACTTTCATCTTTGTGTTATGATTAATTTCTTTGAGTTTCCTCAAGACAGTTATTTTGAATTCTTTTTCTGAATGATCACAAATCTCTGTTTCCCCAGGATTGGCCCCTAGAATATTATTTAGTTCATTTGGTTAGGTCATATTTTTTTTCCTGGATGATTTTAATATTTACAGATGATCTTCAGTTTGTGGGCATTGAAAAGTTGGTATTTCTTGTAATCTTCACTGTCTGGGCTTATTTTTAGCCATCCTTCTTAAGAGAATTTCCAGATAGTTGAAAAGACTTGGGTGTTGTGATCAAAACTGTATCTGCTTTAGGGGATATTCCAAACCCAGTAAGGCTGTGGTTCTTGCAGACTCATAGACGTACTGCCTTTATGGTCTTGAAAATGATGCAGAATTATCTGATGTGTTTGGCAGAAATTCTTATTTTCTTCCCTTTCTTTATTCCAAAGATACAGAATCTCAGTCTGTTCTGAGCCATCTTATGCTAGGGTGGAATGACACAAGTCCTTCCGTGTCCACCACAACCAGGACTGTGCTTGGTCAAGCCTGCTGCCAGCAAAGCTCTGGATTTCACCCAAGGCCAGCTGTAACATCTATTTGGCTACAACTTATATTCATTCAAGTCCCTGAAGTTCTACATTCAGAAGGTGGCAAAACCAGTCAGGCCTGTGTCCTTCCCTTCAGAGCCACCAGATATTAACTGGTTATTTTGCTCGTTAGTTGATGCAGTTTCTTCCTAGCCTCAATGGTCTTTACATTTTGGCATGTTTTTGCAATGACTGGTACCGGTTGTTCCTTTCCATGTTTAGTGCTTCCTTCAGGGTCTCTTGTAAGGCATGCCTAGTGGTGACAAAATCTCTAAGCATTTGCTTATCTGTAAAGGATTTTATTTCTCCTTCACTTATGAAACTTAGTTTGGCTGGATATGAAATTCTGGGTTGAAAATTCTTTTCTTTAAGAATGTTGAATATTGGCCCCCACTCTCTTCTGGCTTGTAGAGTTTCTGCCGAGAGATCTGCTGTTAGTCTGATGGGCTTCCCTTTGTGGGTAACCCGACCTTTCTCTCTGGCTGCCCTTAAGGTTTTTTCCTTCATTTCAACTTTGGTGAATCTGGCAATTATGTATTGGAATTGCTCTTCTCGAGGATTATCTTTGTGGTGTTCCCCGTATTTCCTGGATTTGAATGTTGGTCTGCCCTACTAGGTTGGGGAAGTTCTCCTGGATGATATCCTGAAGAGTGTTTTCCAACTTGGTTCCATTTTCTCCCTCACTTTCAGGCACCCCAATCAGACGTAGATTTGGTCTTTTCACATAATCCCATACTTCTTGCAGGCTTTGTTCATTTCTTTTTCTTCTTTTTTCTTTTGGTTTCTCTTCTCACTTCATTTCATTCATTTGATCCTCAAGTACTGATACTCTTTCTTCCAGTTGATCGAGTCGGTTACTGAAGCTTGTGCATTTGTCACGTATTTCTCGTGTCATGGTTTTCATCTCTTTCATTTCGTTTATGACCTTCCCTGTAATAATTACTCTAGCCATCAATTCTTTCACTTTTTTTTCAAGATTTTTAGTTTCTTTGCGCTGGGTACGTAATTCCTCCTTTAGCTCTGAGAAGTTTGATGGACTGAAGCCTTCTTCTCTCATCTCGTCAAAGTCATTCTCCATCAAGCTTTGATCCCTTGCTGGCGATGAGCTGCGCTCCTTTGCCGGGGGAGATGCGCTGTAATTTTTTGAATTTCCAGCTTTTCTGCCCTGCTTTTTCCCCATATTTGTGGTTTTATCTGCCTCTGGTCTTTGATGATGATGGTGATGTACTGATGGGGTTTTGGTGTAGGTGTGCTTCCTGTTTGATAGTTTTCCTTCTAACAGTCAGGACCCTCAGCTGTAGGTCTGCTGGAGATTGCTTGAGTTCCACTCCAGACCCTGTTTGCCTGGGTGTCAGCAGCAGAGGCTGCAGAAGATAGAATATTGCTGAACAGCGAGTGTACCTGTCTGATTCTTGCTTTGGAGGCTTCCTCTCAGGGATGTACTCCACCCTGTGAGGTGTGGGGTGTCGGACTGCCCCTAGTAGGGGATGTCTCCCAGTTAGGCTACTCGGGGTCAGGGACCCACTTGAGCAGGCAGTGTGTCCCTTCTCAGACCTCAACCTCCGTGTTGGGAGATCCACTGCTCTCTTCAAAGCTGTCAGACAGAGTCATTTGCGTCTGCAGAGGTTTCTGCTGCTTTTGGCTTTTGTTGTTGTTTACTGTGCCCTGTCCCCAGAGGTGGAGTCTACAGAGACAGGCAGGTTTCCTTGAGCTGCTGTGAGCTCCACCCAGTTCGAGCTTCCCAGCGGCTTTGTTTACCTACTTAAGCCTCAGCAATGGCGGGCGCCCCTCCCCCAGCCTCGCTGCTGCCTTGCCGGTAGATCACAGACTGCTGTGCTAGCAATGAGGGAGGCTCCGTGGGCATGGGACCCTCCCGGCCAGGTGTGGGATATAATCTCCTGGTGTGCCTGTTTGCTTAAAGCGCAGTATTGGGGTGGGAGTTACCCAATTTTCCAGGTGTTGTGTGTCTCAGTTCCTGGGGCTAGGAAAACGGATTCCCTTTCCCCTTGCGCTTCCCAGGTGAGGCGATGCCTCGCCCTGCTTCAGCTCTCGCTGGTTGGGCTGCAGCAGCTGACTAGCACCGATTGTCCGGCTCTCCCTAGTGAGATTAATCCAGTACCTCAGTTGAAAATGCAGAAATCACCGGTCTTCTGTGTCGCTTGGCTCGCGCTGGGAGTTGGAGACTGGAGCTGTTCCTATTCGGCCATCTTGCTCCGCCCTCCTCCATCATTTTCAATGGGGTATTATGTTGATTCAAGATTTGCTTAGTTGCTGCAGATTTTTTACTTATTGCTAGAGCTCTCCCAAAACTATTTTAGTGAGTCTGTTGTTGTTGACTTGATGTTCCCATGAAGAAATAAGGACCTGGAGCTTGCTAGTCCATCAGCTTGCTAATGTAATTCTGTTTTAATACAAATTTATAAAGATCCCAGAACAACTGAAATTTCTCTTTTGATTAGTAAGATTACATTTTGTGTTTTCAACTTGCATGATTAATTTCATAACCCCACACTACCATCCATAGCAAAGACTGCTTCTGTGGATTTTTCTTCCTGGCAATTCTCTCAAACTGCACACCTCTATTTCCTAACACTTCGTATTTATAATCACTTTAATATTGCTATTACATTTTACTTAGCTTAACCAAAGGTAAACTTAATACTTTTCTATTATACCACTTAGTTCCTCTAAATTCCCATCATGTTTAATAGTACACTCAAATTTTAATTTATTCATATTCAACATTTCACAATTATTTTTAAAATTACATCTTTTCTTCCCTCAGCTTCTCAGTTTAACTCCCATATACTCCTAGAATCATGGAATTTTGGAGCTACAAAGGGAAAATTTTAGACATGATTGTATTAACCTCCTTTATCTTCTATGTAAGAAAACTATGCTCTAACTAGTTTCAGATATGCTTTCAGATTTGTACATGTTACAATAAAGTTGTATTAAAAGATATATTTCTTTACTCTAAAGGTAACACTGTTTTGTAGGAATAAGATTATTCCTCTTCATTCAGTGTCTGTTATCTTGGCCTTTTTTCGAAATTTTCTCTCATAACTCTGACCTAGATCTTCCTTGCCACATACTTGGACCACTGTAATATCCACCTTTACATCTGACTGTATTCAAATTTCTTATTTCCCTCCTCACCCCATTTTGTCCTCTATGTTGTAATATTCTTCATATATGTCATTACATAACTCAACTGTTCAATGACCCACTCATGTCTCCCAGTTTAATTTCTGGAAGAGAAAATTCTACATTTGATAAATTAAAAAAATATTTTGTTTCTGTGGTCTACATTCCAGAATCTATTGTTGTTGATTACACTCATCTTTTCTTCTCATATATTACCAACCTATCATTTATAGCCTTGCACTAATCTCACTTTCTACTTGAATCTTCTATAAGTACTTTGTTCCTATTTGGAAATCTGTAGCAGTTTATCTTATATATTTTTGTTTTGCCTGCATTTCACAGCCTTGCAGTGCATACATATTTTCCTATGTCTTTAATTACTGATCAGTTCTTGAATATAAGGACTGTATCATCAGCCACATGGAAATCCCTTATTCCTTGGCACAGTGCAATGTTCAAAGTAAGCTCTTAATATTTTGTTAATTGCTGATTGACATGTAAAACCACTGAACAAATGTTGAACAAGTCAGTAAATTATTTCTACATCCTCTGAACATGCAATAGCATGTGTTTATGAGATAACACAATGAGAAGAGAGACTGAAACAATCTCCACAGTCTACTCCCCTGGCACCATATCGAACTTGTAATTCCTTGCAGGTACTCCATCATAATTTTCTGCACCAAAAACTGGAGCGCATGCACTCATTTCCCCAAATCCATGCTTATTCTTTTAGAAAAAAAATATTTCAACAATGTCGTTTTTTAAAACCAAGCTCTTGGCAAAGACTTTCAGTTTAACCCAATTCTTATTGCTGCTTTCCCTTGAGAACTGTAGCTGCTTTGTCTGCCTCTGATTTTTCCCACATGTAGCATACTAAACTCTCCAGAAAGGAGCGGTGCCCAAAATCTTGAGAAAAAGTCCTTGTCCCCACTCCTGTTGCCATGCGCCTGAGCCATTTGGAATTCAACCACAGAGTGGCACATATTATGATTCAGTCCTGTTGCCGTCAAGGGCCATATTTGTTACTTGAAATGTGAAAAAGGAAAATAAAGTGGAGAATAAACTAAATTTCAGCCAAATTTTCAGAAATTGGCAAATCTAGTTTCTACAACATGCCATGGTTACTGGCTTTGCCATAGAATGCAGTTCTTGCAATGTTAACACTGCACATTTTCTTTTGTAAAATATTTTATTTATTAAATTCTGTTTAGATAGCTTTGGAGCTGTAGTTTGTCACCCCACCCCACAGTGCTACTGCTGCTGTCTATTTTATTATACTCATTTTGTATTGATACATTATAAAACCACCAATAACCAAAGTACTACAGAAACTGCCTTATGATTCTTTCTTTCTCTCTCTCTTTCTCTCTCTCTCTCTTCATTTATCTTTCTGTGTCTCTCAATCTATCTTTCTCATGTTTGTGTGTGTGTGTGTGTGTATACATATAAGTAAATATATGTATATTTATGTGTATATATCTTCTAGAAAGACTAATTCCACAAGCAGTCATTTGGACACAAACAAATAAACTAGCTTTTCATTTTCAGTGGGTGGTAGGATAGCCAACATCTGCCTTATATGAGAGTGTTTGCCTATATAACCTCACATAGTTTTCTATTGTTCTGAGAACTGCTCATGCATGTAATATAAAGTTCCCAGGAGCTAACACCTCCTGCTTTTAATTATATTTTCAGAGTTATTTTGTTTGCCACAGAATAGACTGCATTTTTTTCCAGATGGTCACAATAAGTAAAATATTTGTATAGATCACCCATGATCTTAAAATATATTATTGTATTTATATTGTATTTCCATAATTAACATTGTCTTATAGGGATAGAAAAGGTAGTATTTTAGATGTTATCAAAGTGAAAATGTATGACTCATTCTATCTTCCAAGAAAATATTGAATAAATATCTGTAGTCCAATACCCCTAGTATATGATAAGAATAATAATCTACAGAAAGATCAAAATAACAACTAAATAATTTCACTCACCATCTTCCCCAAATATTTGAATGATATAAAATCCAATTTAGTTACCATCTGTGCTAAAGCTTAAGATAGATCATTAATGTTCAAAAAGTTGGTAGAACACTGCAAACCACAGCAATAAATCTGGTATAAGATATGGCTTTCCTGAACTTAACTAAACTGCTTACAACTAAACTTGCTTTCCTTAACTGCTAACATAGTTTTACTGAAACCACGTTCTCCCAGAGTATTTTCTCCATCTAAGAATCTACGGCAGGTCTCTATTATATTTATAATAGAATTCAGAATATTTGTGCTCCTTTTAAGGCCCACAATCTTCTTATTCCATCATTTCTATATAACCTTATCTCAAACTCACCCCAAAGCAAGGTCACCTATCTTGTAAGATAAACTTCCTCATACATTCCGTGTTAGTTACCACCACTATACCATTATTCACATTGTGTTATAGAATAAGTATGCTTCTCCAACGGTCAATATTTATAACACATAATATTTTAAGGGCCAATTGAGGTCCTTTTTCTTCTCCAAAGTCTTCCCAGAATTACTTTGGTCCAAAATACACTTACATTTTTTGAGCTCTTATTACATATAGTGTCCATGTCACAACACATACTAAGTGTTTGGAATTCAACTCTTACGGCTCAATTTGCTCCATTTTCATATGTGATGTCTTTCTAAGCAAACTACACGTGTTTTAGGGACAATGACTACTTATCTTTTCAAATTATTATTTTAGGTTCAGGGGTACATGTGCAAGTTTGTTATGTAGGTAAATTTCATGTCACCAGGATTTGGTATACAGATTATTTCATCACCTAGGTGATAAGCATAGTAACTGATAGGTAGTTTTTTGTTTTGTTTTGTTTTGTTTTGTTTTTATGTTCTCTTTCTACCTATTCTCCACTCTCAAGTAAGCCCTGGAGTGTGTTGTTTCCTTCTTTGTGGCACAATGACTACTTATGTTTCTGTTTTGTATTCACCACTTAACACCCAGCATTTATTTCTGGACATTTTGCAAGTCCTGAACAAAGTTTTGATTAACTTAGGCTCAAATATAAAATTGATTGCCCAGGTATAATTAATGTACATATTTAATTGGCTTTTTAAAAATCTAGCATTTAGATACATCTTTGAGATTATGTAATGTTTTATTTTATAATAACCTGATATACACAGATTACTTTAAAAGTGAAATAACCTGTGTACTTGAATGCTTTTGAAATTTATTGTAGATATTATTAGAATAACTTTCATTATTAGGTTAGAACAGAACTTTTCTGAGGCACTCTGGAAATGGTTCTTCATGGAAGAATGAATTCAAATATTTGGGTTAAAGATTTTACTTGGCATTTATATGTATGAAAGTGCCATTATCTTTTAAAATATAAAATAATATTTTGTGTATATTTACTTATCCCCACTTATCACCATGTTGGCAACATTGCAACCATTGGTCTAAACTTTAAGAGCAATAAATAGGTTATGACACCCAAGGGAAGAAGCTTCGGGTTTTAAGGGCAAAATGTTAAGCTCTATATGTACACAGCAAGAAATTACTTATATTAAATGTTGTATCTGTGATCTTTACAACATTTGTCAAATAGTCTGACTATTAGCCAACCGGTTGGTATGCAGAAGTATCTAAATCACATAAAATAATTGTGCCTAAATAATTCTGGTATCTTATGGTATAAGCCAGTTTTTAGTAAAGTGTAATAGAACATCTTGACAATCAATAATTTACTTAACTAATGCCAGTTTGTCAAATAGGGAAACTAGGGAGCCTGATACTAATATAATTTTAGAATATGAACAGCAGTAAAGCATTTCTGGATTGAGAGCTTAATGTGTTTATTTCTTTTAAAATTTTACAAACTGCTGGGTGTGGTGGCTTATGCCTCTAATCTCAGTACTTTGGGAGATGGAGGCAGGAGAATTGCTTGAGCCCAGGAGTTCACGACCAGCCTGGGCAACATAGTTAGAACTAATTTCTACTAAAAATTAAACAAAAAAATAGCCAGGCGTGTTGGTGCACACCTGAAATCCCAGTTATTCTGGAGACTGTGGCAGTATGATCACTTGAGCCCAAGATACTGAGACTACTGTGAGCCATGATTGTACCACTGCACTCCAGCCTGGGCAACAGACTGAGACCCTGTCTCAAAAATAAATAAATAAAAATAAAATTTTACAAACTTTCTGATTTAGTAGTCATTAAAACCACATGAAAAATCTATTATATATACCATCTTTTAAAATAAATATATTGTATTTTGAAAAATTGTGTTATTTCTCTGAAATCAAAGTTAGCAAACAATGGGGCTAATATAAATCTAGATATGTTCAACTTCGAAGCCTATACTAAAATTACTTTTGTAAAAATAATTATCCAGTTACGCTTCAACTTGTTTTAACTAGTGGAAAAAAAGCTTTTCAGCCCATTATGAGAAAGAAAATTTAACTTCTCTATTACATAACTGGATTAAATAAATCACTATAACCTAATAGAGCAGTTAACTTGACATCCTCACTTAACATATGGAAGAGCACATTTATGACACATTTATAGATATCATTATGGCATTGTATTTCAGAAATTAAAATGTAGATAAGATTTTGTCCCCAAAATTTTACTGCAGTAAATTTGTTTTAAGGAAATATTGAAGTAGCAAAGATATATGTTTAAGAATATTAATTATTACAGTACTAAAAAATAAAATATAGAACAAAATCTGAGTACAAAACATGACTAGCATGTCAAATAGATGTCTACATTCCCATATTTATTGCAATATTTTCCATTATAGCCAAGATTTGCAAGGAACCTAAGTGCCTCTCAACAAATAAAAAGATTGTTTAAATGTTGTGTTTGTGTGTGTGTGTGTGTGTAATGGAATATTGCTCAATCTTTAGAAAATATAAAATTCTTAAAATTGTAACAACATGAATAAAGCTAAAGGACATTTATACTGAAGGAAATAAGTCATGTACAGATAAACAAATATTACATGTTCTTGCTGATATGTGCAAGCAAAAATTTGAACTTACACAAGTAAAGATTAAAATGGTTACTACCAAAAACCAGGGCAGGAGTGGATGAATAAAGGAAAATGTTGGTTAAAAGGTACAAAATTTCAATTAGACAAGAGAAAGAAGTTATGGTGATCTAATGCACATCAAGTAATTACAATTAATAATAATGAATTGCCTATTTTTAATTGCCAAAATAGTGAATTTTAAATGTTCTTAACAAAAATAAACATGAGAAATGATAGATATATTAATTAAATTTGATCATTTCACAATGTATACATGTATCTATGTATCACATTGTACCCCATAAATATAGACAATTATTATTCTGTAATATGAATAAAATGTAAAAACAACTACAATGATTTAAATGTAGTCTTATAAAAGATAAAATAGCAATCATGTAAGGTGATTAATATGTCAATTAGCTTAATTGGTTGTGGTGTTTTTCTTTTTACAATATATACATACATCAAAACATCAAATTTTACACCTTAAAAATATACCATTTTGTCTATTATACCTCAATAAAGTTGGAAAAAAGTGGCATTGTGAATCACTACAAAAACCATAATGTCCAAAATTAAGCACCATTAATTAAGCAGTTAGATCGTTAGTATCCTATGTCAGAAGAAAAGCAGAATAACATTTCATAACTATTCTACTCTTTCAGGAACATTTTCTAATTTAAGATGGAAAAGGCTTTAAACAGGTAGATAGATAATAGAGTGATAATACATTGATGATAGATAGATAAAAAGAAAAAGAAATTGTTAGGTAAAGTAGATAAATTTAAAACTTCTGCTGTACAATTCTTAGATAAAATGGACTATAATTTGATAAGAAAGTAAAGAAAGATAAATTTAAGTCCCTGCACTCAAAAATTACCAGTAGCAATGAGAATGTAGGTCACCAGAAATTTTTTGAGAAAAAGTGAATTATGGATGTTTTTAGTTTCTAGCCTCACATAATATTCAAATGCACAAACACATTATTATTACAACACTCTATAGTTCTTTCTCTGGAGAAATTTTTCTCCCATTTTTTTCTACTCCAGTGAACAATATTTAATAACAAGACCCTAGAAAAAAATAATTAATACAAATAATGATCTCTGAGTTGACATATTGGTTGAGAAAACAATACATTTGCAAATATCCATCAAAAGTCCATGCAATATTGCATTATGGTAACTCTTGTTCAATCATCTAAGAAATGCTTCTTAGATGACTAATGCTTTTCAAAAATTATTTCAGTGATAAGAAAATTTGACTTGGAGGGGGAGATGAAGCAAGGTACTGAAATAGAAAACTCCACCAATTGTTCCCCTTACAAGGACACCAAGTTAACAAGTATCTACAAAGAAACAACACCTTCATAAGAACAAAAAATCAGGTGATCTCTCATAGTACTTGGTTTTAACTTCACATCACTGAAAAAGGCACTGAAGAGACAGAAAAAAGGTTTTTAAAATCATTGACTCCACCCATCCCCCAGCCCCAGAAGTGGTGATGTGGGACACTGAGCATCTCTGGGTACTGGGGAAGGGAAAACATAGAAATTCTGAGGCACTGAACTCAGTTCTGTTTATTTAGAACAAAAGGAATAACCAGACCAAACTCAGCTGATGCTCACCCTTGGAGGCAGCATTTAAACCAGCCCTAGCCAGAGGGGAATTGCTAATCCCAGTGGTCCTAACTTGAGTATTCACAGCCCTCACCATGGAGGGCCAAAGTGTTCTCGGTCTCTAAGTAAACTTGAAAGGCAGCCTAGGGAATAAGGACTGAAAATAGTAGGCAAGTCTTAGGGCTGAACTAAGCCCTGAGACAATGGAATAGGGGGTCATGTGACAAACTAAGACACCAGCTGAGGATGCCAAGGGAGTGTTGGCATTTCCGCTCCCCTAACCACAGGCTGAAAAGCTCACAGATTCAAATAAGGAGAGGAGTAAAAAAGAGTGGAGAGAACTTTGTTTTGCATCTTGGATACCAGCACTGTCATAGAAGGATAGGGCACTGGTGAGAGTCATGAGGCCCCTTTTCCAGGCCTTAGCTCCCAGACAATATTTCTAGACACATCCTAAGCC
The DNA here is from genome assembly GCF_000951045.1 of Mandrillus leucophaeus. Taxonomy (NCBI): domain Eukaryota; kingdom Metazoa; phylum Chordata; class Mammalia; order Primates; family Cercopithecidae; genus Mandrillus; species Mandrillus leucophaeus. Next base: position 2,914,196 of record NW_012106253.1, on the reverse strand, counting down.
AGAAGACAACTTGCAGCCTTGAGGGAAATGACCCAGTTCTGCCGCATTTATCACCTAAAGATTGAAGAACCCTTTGATCCTGAATAAGCTGCAGCCATACTCAGGTACTACATCCAGGGCCTTGATAAGCCTCTGAGGCTTTCTGGCTTCAGATTAGATATAGCACATTACCAACTGTGTTGGCCATGGGGCAAAACTCCGTCTGCTTGGGAAAAGTAGAGGAAAAAGTAAAGAGGAATATGTCTTACACTTTAGGTACCAATACCACCACAGGGGGCTAAAGCACCAAGCAGAATGTTGGGGTCCCTGATTCCAGGACTTAACTCTTGAATGGGATTTCTTGACTTTCCCTGGGTCAGAGGGAAACCCATTGCCCTGAATGGTGAGTCTCAGGCCCGGCAGCATTTACCACAAGCTGACTTAAGAGACCCTGGACCTTAAGGAAACACTAGTGACAGTCTGGCAGTACTTCAGGTGGCCCAGGGTGGCAGTGGCTACAGTTTGAGGCTCCTCTGCTTGTATAAATGGGAGGGAAGAGTGACTAGGACTGTGTTTGTGGTTTGAGTGCCAGCTTAGCTGCAATCCAATAGAATACAAGGCAGAGTTCTAAGGTGTTTGACTCTAGTCTTCATCTCCCAGATGATACTTCTGAAGCAACCTGGGGACTGGGGGACCTCATCACCCTGAAGAAAAGGATGCAAGCCTGGTTGGCTTCACCACATGTTTATTGTAGAGCCCAAGGACCTTGAACAAACATAAGCAGTAACCACAGAGTGGTTGCTGCAGGCCTTTGGCAAGACTCAGTGTGGTGTTATCTTCAGGTCTGACCCAATGCAGTCATAGTGGTGGTGATCAAATAGGTGCCTATGTCATTCCACCCCTCAACTTTATGTGGTTCAGAACACAGAGAGAGAATCTGTATGTTTGGCAGAAAGTAAGGGAAAAGAACAAAAATCTCTGCCTCATGATCCAGATAAATCTCCTGAATCTTATCTAAGATCATCAAGGTAGTGCTTCTACAAGACTGCAAGAACTACAGTGTTACTGGGCTTGGAGTGTACTCTAAAGCAATAAGACCTTACATTACAACACCCAAGTCCTTTAAAATATCTCAAAAACCTTTTTAAATATAACTACAAATAAGCCCAAATAGGGAACACTATGATAAATACCTAACTCTTACATGCCTAGATACCAAAGCCCATCTACTAACATCAATATGATCCAGTAAAGCAAGACCTTACCAAATGAAATACATAGAACACAAATAATGAATTCTGGAGTAAATAGAAATATGTGACCTTTCAGACAGAGAGTTCAAAATAGCAGTGTTGAGGAAACCCAAAGGAATTCAAAATAACACTAAGAAGGAATTCAGAATCCTGTCTGATAAATTTATCAAACACATTGAAATAATTAAAATGTATCAAGCAGAAATTCTGTAATTGAAAAATGCAATTGGCATACTGAAGAATGCATCAGAGTCCTTTAAAACCAGAATAGAACAGTTTGAAAATACACAGTCAGATTTAAAAAAGTAAAAAGAATATAAAAAACAATGAAAACTTCTTACAGGATCTGGAAAATAGCTTCAAAAATTTTTTGGCCTTCAGTCATTGACCTTAAAGAGGAGGTAGAGAAAAGTTGGGGTAGAAAGCTTATTCAAAGAATAATAACTGAGAACTTTCCAAACCTAAAGAAAGATATCAACGTCCAAGTACAAGAAGGTTATAGAACACCAAGCAGATTTAACTCAAAGAAGAGTACCTAAAGGCATTTAATAAACTCCCTAAACTTAAGGATAAAGAAAGGATCCTAAAAGCAGCATTAAAAAAAAAAAAGAAAGAAAAAAGAAATAAATAACATACAGTAGAGCTCCAATATGTCTGCCAGTAGACTTTTCAGTGGAAACCATACAGGCCCAGAGAAAGTGGCATGAATTATCTAATGTGTTGAAGGAAATATCTTTTACCTTAGAATAGTATATCTTTTGAAAGTATTCTTCAGATATGAAGGAGGAATACACTTTCCTACACACACAAAAGATGAAGGATTTCATCATCACCAGACCTATCCTACAAAAAACTGCTACAGGAAATGCATCAATTCAGATGAAAAGAATGTTGATAAGCAATAAATAGTCAGCTTAAAGTATAAAACTTACTGAGAATAGTAAGCACACAGAAAAACATAAAATATAACATTGTAACTGAGGTGTGAAAACTACTTTACCTAAGTAGAAAGATTAAATGATGAACCAATAAAAAATAATAACTAAAACAACTTTTCAAGATATAGAAAGCAAAATAAGATATAAATAGAAACAAAAAAAAAGTTAAAAAGAGAAAGGACAAAGTTAAGGCAAGTTTTTATTAGTTTTATTTTTCTTGTTTGTTTCTTTATGCAAATACTGTCAAGTTGTTATCAGGTTAAAATAATGGGTTATAAGATAATATTTGCAAGCCTCATGGTAACATCAAGCCAAAAAATGTACAATAGATACACAAAACAGCAAGAAACAAAATTATATTAGCAGAGAAAATTATCTTCACTATCGGAAGACAGGAATGAAAGAAAGAAGAAAGAGAAGACCACAAAACAAACAGAAAACAAATTTAAAAGTGGAAATAATGGGTGCTTACTCAAATAACATTAAATGTAAATGGACTAAACTCTCACATCAGAAGTCGTAGGCCAAATAAATGGATAAAAAAACCAAAATGTTGCCTACAAGAAAACACTTCACCTATAAAGACACACATAGACTAAAAATAAAGGGATGGAAAAAGGTGTTATATGCCAATGAAATCTAAAAAGTATAGGAGCCACTAAACTTATACCAGATAAAATACATTTCAAAACAAAAACTATCAGAGAAGACAAAGACGGTCACTATGTAATGATACTGGTGTCAATTCAGTAAGATAATATAACGGTTTTAAACATGCATGCACCTAACACTGGAGCACCCAGCTATATAAAGCAAATATTATGCAAATCACTCAATGTAATCTATCATATCAACAAAATGAAAAACAAAATTCACATGATCATTTCAGTTGATGCTGAAAAAGTAGTTGATAAAATTCAAAATCCTTTCATCATAAAAACCTTCAAAAAATTGGTAATAGAAGGAACATAACTCAGTCTAATAAAAGCTGTATATGACAAACAGCACATTATCATCTGAATAGGAAAAAACTGAAAGCCTTTCCTCTAAGATCTGGAAAATAACAAAGCTCTCCACTGTCATCACTGTTACTCAATATCATAATGGAAGTCCTAGGTAGAGTAAGGAAACAAAAGAAAGATATAAAAGGCATCCAAATTGGAAAGGAATAAATCAAATTATCCTTGCTTAAAGGTGATATGTTATCTTACTTGGAAAAACCCAAAGACTCCACAGAAAAACTATTAGAACTGGTAAACATATTGAGTAATATGGCAGGATAAAAAAATTCAGACAGAAAATTCTGTAGCATCTCTATATGCCAACAGTGAACAACTAAAAAAAAGACATAAAACAATAATCTCATTTACAATAGCCACATATAAAATTAAATATTTAGAAACAAACCAAAAATTTGGAAGATCTCTATAATAAAAACTATAAAGCACTAATGAAAGAAATTGAAGAAGAAAACAACAAATGCTAAAATACTCCACATTCATGAATTGGAAGAATTAATATCGCTAAAATGTCCATAGTACCCAAAGCAATCTATTAATTCAATGCAATCTCTGTCAATGTAACAATGGCATTTTTCACAGAAAAAAATATGAAAATTTATATGGAACAATAATAAACCCAGAATAACCAAAGCTATCCTAAGCGAAAGAAAAAAAAATGGCAGAATCACATTACCTGACTTCAAATTATACTACAGAGCTGTAATAATAAAAGCAATATGGTGCTGGCATAAAAAAGACACATAGAAAAATAGAACAAATTTGACAGCCCAGAAACAAATCCACACACGTTAACTCATTTTCTACAACGGTGTCTAGGTGCCTAGAATATGTACTGGGGAAAAGACAGTCTCTTCAATAAATGATGCTGAGAAATCTGTATATCCACATGCAGAATAATAAAACTAGACCCCTATCTCTCACCGTATACAAAAATCAAATCAAAATAAATTAAAGACTTGAATCTAAAGTCTCAAACCATGAAACTGCTTTAAGAAAACCTTTGAGAAAATCTTCAGGTTCTTGAGCAGTATTCCACAAGCACAGACAATCAATGCAAAAGTGGGCAAATGGGATCACATCAAGTCAAAATGCTTCTGCACAGCAAAATATATCAACAAAATGAAGAGGCAACTCACAGAATGGAAATAAATATTTGCAAACTAAGCCTTTGACAAGGGATTAATAGTCACAATATATAACAAGCTCAAACAACTCTATAGGAAAAATTCTAATAATCATATGGACAAAAGATTTGAATAGACATTTCTCAAAATGAGACATGACAAACAGGTGCTCAAAATCATTGTTCATCAGGGAAGTGCAAATATATATATAATATATAAAAAGGTGCTCAAAATCATTGATCATCAAGGAAATGTAAATCAGAACTACAATGAGATACAATCTTACAGCAGTTAAAATGGCTTATGGACAAAAGACAGGCGATAACAAATGCTGGTGAGAATGTGGAGAAAAGGGAACCCATGTACATTTTTGGTGGGAATGTAAATTAGTACAACCAATACGGGGAACAGTTTGAAGGTTCTTCAAAAAACTAAAAATTGAGCAGCCATATCATCCAGTGATCCCACTGCTGGGTATTTACCTAAAAGAAAGGACATCATCATATTAAATAGACATCTGCAGTCTTAAGTCTGTTGCAGCACTGTTTACAATAGGAAAGATTTGGAAGCAACCTAAGCTTCTATCAACAGATGAATGGATATAAAATGTGTTACATATACACAATAGAGTACTAGTCATCCATAAAAAAAGAATGAGATCCAGTCATTTGCACCAACATGGAGGAAGCTGGAGATCATTATGTTAAGTAAAATAAGCCCAGCACAGAAAGACAAACATTATATGTTCTCACTTGTTGTGGAATCTAAAAAAACAATTGAACTCATGAACATAAAAAGTAGAAAGATGGTTGCTAGTGGCTGTGAAGTGTAGTGGGGTGCCAGGAGTGAGGTAGGGATGGTAATGGTAAATGGGAAACAAAAATAGTTAGAAATAATGATTAAAGGCTACTATTTGCTAACAAAAAAGAGTGACTGTTGTCAACAATAACAGCATTATATATTTTAAAATAACTTAAATAGTGTAATCGGATTGTTTGCAACTCAATGACTAAATGCTTGGCGTAGTGGCTACCCCATTCTTTATGATGTGCTTATTTCGCTTTGCAAGCCTTTATCAAAACATCTCATCTACCCCATTAATATACGCCACTACTAGGTACCCACAAGAATTAAAAATAAAATAACATGTTTTTAAAGAAAAATTTGTTTGATGCGATTTGTAACTGTAGGAAAAAAGAGAAAAATTAAAAGGGAAGATTATGAAATGTTTAAATGTAGGACTAGTTTATATAAAATATTATTACTGTTATTTGAAAAATGAATAATACAGTGAAAGAGTGATACAGAGAAATAAGTATGTGAAGTAACATGTTAACTAACCTGATTTTCTCATCTCACAAATTACGCCTGTATAAAAGCACCACATCGCAATTAATAAATATATACACCACTTGTTTGCCAATTATAGTAATATAAAATAAATCAACAAGAATGATTTCAATGTAGGCTTTTAATCTTTTTCAAGGTGTCTTGTAATGTTTGGCATAATCTAGGATATATGAAAAAAGATGGCATGGAAAAGCAACTTTCAAATAAATGATGCTTTGTTTTACATTTTTAAAATAAAATCATTTTAATTAAGAATGTTTTTTAAATATTTGACTTGAAGTAAGTAATTGGTAAAGTTTGTAATAATCTGAGTAAATAGAAATAGATGGCCTCTTTATAATTAAAAGATAGCTTTCATACTAGCCTCATTTATAACAACATGTACAACTCAGATTTCTTAAAAATTTTCTCGTGTAACAAAATTTGAATGAAGTGCAGTCATAAAAGTAGTAATAATTCTGTATTATTAAATATATATTACCAAGCTTAAAAGAGCACACAACTTCTATAAAAAATTATTTTGCTTCAAGCCATCTTTAAATGTGTGTATGCTGGCATTTTTTTTCAGTTTTTTCTTCTAACTTCAGAGTCTCAACTCTGCTACTGCCTAACTGGTGACATTTTCAAATCTCTTCCTCTCTCTGGATATGAGATAGACAAAAAAATATAATAACATCAACAAAAAGCTACATGATCTGTAACATCTAAAATAAAAAAGCAATACAGTCTAGAATGAAGAACCTTTCCAAAAATACCAATAAAAATTAGATAAAAATTCACATAAAAAATAAAACTTCAATCCATTCTCTTCACTGTACACAAACATTAATTCGTATTAGATACTAGAACTAAATATAAAGCTGAAAGATTAAAATATTGGCTGGGTGCAGAGGCTCACACCTGTAATCCCAGAACTTTGGGAGGTAGAGGTGGGAGGATCACCTGAGGTCAGAAGTTTGAGACTAGCCTGGCCAACATGGAGAAATCCTGTCTCTACTACAAATACAAAAATTAACCAGGTGTTGTAACAGGCACCTGTAATCTCTGCCATTCAGGAGGCTGAAACAGAAGAATCGCTTGAACCTGAAAGGCAGAGTTTGCAGTGAGCTGAGATGGCACCACTGCACTCTAGCCTGGGCAACAGAGCAAGACGGCATCTCCAAAATAAATAAATAAATAAATAATATTGGAGAAATTTTGTAACATTTGATTAAGCAAATATAATGTTTATATTAGACTTATGTTTCTGGGTTCTAGTTCAGGATGGCTGACTAGAAACACTAAATGCCCATCTCTTCACAAACAAGAACCAATGTTGCAAATGAGTAATTATAACTCAATTAGAATACCAAGGGAAGAGTGCTGAAGAACTCACGGGAAGAAGCTGGGACACAGACAAAAAGCAAGAGGCTGGTGAAGACTGGCTAAGGTAATTGAGGGTCTTCGTATTTCATCAAAAGTGTAGGTAGGAGTGTTTTGGGTGTCCTTCCCCCTGTGGTGGACTGTATCTGAAATTCTGGAGAGCTCCTTCGCCCTTGTGAACACAAACATGAGTGTGGGTGGTGATTTGAGGATTCCTTGAGGGCACGGCACGGCACAATACTACTAACTCATGCTGGGTGGTCATTTGTTCTCCCTTTGATCCTAAGTGGTGGCTGCATGGCACCATATTTGGGGTTTAGGCTTTAGGGGACGCAGTTCTTCTCAGGGGACACAGTTCTTCCCAGTGAACCCCAGCCCTTGTTTCTCCGTGTAACAGGACACCCTGCTAACATTCTCCAGCATTCATTTGGAGTGCATAAGTCACACAGAGCTGGATGGACTCACAGGAGCTGAAGTATTCCCAGAGGTCTAGCCCTCAGGGAGTAATTCTAGAAGAAGGGAGAATGCAGCACACCAATGGAGCACCCCTTGGAATAAGAATAAAGAGTGTTCGCCTTCCTGTGCCTGAGAACTTCCTGCTTGCGGGCTGTGAGTGATGGCACTGCCTCCGGCAGAGACATTAGTGTGGTGCTTGGCTCTTCAGTGAAGGAGTGTAATTTCATCCTACCAGCTGATAGGCCTTGATGTTCGGGCCCAGGTGTGGAGAGGGAGACTTTTCCTCGCCCTTTGCCATTGGTGCTGACACCGTCATGGCTGCTTCAATGGGAAGTTGGCAGAGGCACAATAAAAGATGGATTTTCTTGGGCTTTTAGGGCCTACTGTGACCCCACTGTCAGTATGGCCATCAGGCTAAGGATGCAATGAAAACTGGGGCCCCTGTATGTCTCTGAACAGAGTGACAGCATTTCTGTACTAGACAGCAGGAGAGACAGTGGACTGGAGAAGCATGAAAGCTACTCAGACACCAACTGGGATGGATAACAGAGTGGTGGCATCAATCCTCCCCTAAGCCCAAGCTGCACAGCTCACAACTGCAAAACAGACCTTCTGCTTGAGGGGAGGAGAGAAGTAGGAAGCACTTTGCTCTTACATGCAAACGCCACCTACTAACTTGGAGATCAAACTGCACAACTCAATACAAAATCTGCTTACACTAGTGCACAGTGCTTGAAAATGAAATAAGCGTCTTAGACTTCTGCCATTCCAACACTGCATGCCCAATGCACCATTACTACTAACAGAAAGCTAAGTATATCTAAGACCAAGAAATTTATACAAAGTTTTTGCCACAAAACATGAAAAACAGAACTAATGGCAAATAAAAAAGAAAAGGTGCTTCAACCTTTTTTGTTTTGTCTCCCTCAGGAATACCTATGACTCAAGGACTTAGATGCTTTATGTAATATCATACTTCTCAAAGGCTTTGTTCATTTTTAAAATAAAATTTGTTCATTTAAATTAAATATACATGGAAAAAAGTTAATTCAAAAATATGTAAATTCAAAAATAAGAAGAAGACAGATGAGAAAGAACCAAGAAAACAACTCTGGCAGCATGAATAAAACAGTGTTATGACACCCAAAAGAGGATCGCACTAGCTGTCTAGCAAGGGACCCTAAGCAAAATTAAATATTTTTAATACCACATAAAGAATTCAAGATATTGATTTTTCAAAACTCCTTGATATTCAAGAGGAATCTGAAAACAAATACAAAGTAATCAGAAAATCAATACGTAAATGTACCAAAATAATGAATATAAAACAAGCAAATAAACAAATTAGAATTTCTGAAAATTAAAAAATATATACTGAAGCCTTAAGAATAGACTAGAAAGAGCAGAAGAAAGAAACTCAGAACTTGAAGACAGGTCTTTTGAATTAATTTATTCTCACAAAAATATAGAAAAAAATGTTAAAAATGAACAAAGCCTTTGAGAAAAATAAAATTAGATGAAATGCCTAAACCTGAAATTCATAGGTATTTCTGAGACAGCGAAAAGCATAAAGGCTTGAAAAACCTCTTTGAAGAAATAATTTGAATAAAAAATTTCTAGTCTTGCAAGAGATTTAGACATCTTGATACTAAAAGCTCCGGGAATTCCAAGTAAATACATTACAAGAAGGAATTCACAAAGACATATTGTTAACAAACTGTCTAAAGTAAACATGAAAAGAAAAAATCCCTAAAATCGGTAAAAGAAAAGCATCTAGTCATCTATAAAGAAAACCCCATGACACTAACAGTGAACTTCTCAACAGAAGATGTAAAAGCCAAAGGATATTGGGATTTTATTTTAAGACTTAAAAAAATGCTGTCAACTATGAATTTTGTATTTTGCTAGAATAAGCTCCATGAATGAAAGAGAAATAGTTTTTAACAGATAATCAAATGCTGAGGAAATACATCAACACTACACTGGCCATACAATAAATGCTCAAGTGAGTTCTACATGTGGGAGCAAAAGGTCTATATTTATCACAAAAATGCACAAAAGTATAAATCTCACATCTGGGAAATCAATTACACAAATAAAACACAAAGCAACTAGATAACAAATTAACATTATGGCAGGAGCAAAACTTCACATATCAATATTAGCTACAAATGTAAACAAACTAAATAAATATTCTATTTAAAAATATAAATTGGTGGAATAAATAAAAGAAAATCAAACTATATTCAATTTAGAAGAAATTGGTTAACATAATTATTGCCTGAAGGTAAAGACATGAAATGAGATATTTCATGCAAATGAAAAACCAAAATAGCATGAGTAGCTATGCTATTATAATAACAGGTAAAACATTTTAAATTAATAATCCTAAAAAATACAAAGAAGGTTATTACATGATGATAAAGGGACAACTTCATCTAGAAGATATAACAATTCTAAATATATATGCACTCAATGGCAGAGCACCCAGATTCATAAAAGGAACACTAGTAAACCTAAGAAAACAGATAGTCATACAATAATAGTGGGGGACTTCAAAACTCCACTGACATCACTATTTAGATCCCTGAGAAAGAAAATCAACCAAGAAAAACTGGACTTAAGTTGGACTTTAAAGCAAATGGATCTAATAGAAATTTACAAAACTTTCTACCTGAAAATCACAGAAGAGACAGAGCAAGATGGCAGAATAGAAGGCTCCACCATTTGCCTGCACCCCAGAGACACTAATTTAAAAACTATTTGCACACGAAAAACTTTTATATGAACAAAAAATAAGGTAAGCCCTCATAGTACCTGGTTTTAGCTTCATATCCCTGAGAAAGGTACTGAAGAGATAGAAAAAAAAAATAGTCTTAGTTTACCAGCACCACACCTTCTCCAACCCCTGAAAGTGGCAATATGATGTAGAGAGCACCCCTGGATGCTGGGGGAGAGATAGCACAACAAATGTAATGCATTGAGTTTGGTGCTTTCCTGTTAGAGAAGAAAAAACAATAAAAAATAATTGGACCAAACTCAATTAACACTAGCCAACAAAGGGAGCATTTAAACCAGCCCTAGCTAGAGGGGAATCATGGATCTCAGCAGTTCGAACTTGAGTTCCTGCAAACCTCACGGTAAACTTCACCACAGCGGGCTAAATTACTCTGTGCTCTAAACAAACTTGAAAGGTAATCTAGGCCATAAGAACTGTAAGTTGTAGGTGAGTCCTGGTGCTGAACTGTGTCCAGAGACAGTGGACTGGAGAAGCATGAGAGCTTCTCAGACACCACCTGGGGTCGATAATGGAGTGGGGGCATCACTCCTCCCCTAAGCCTAAACTGCACAGCTCACAATTCCAAAACAGACCTTATGCTTGAGGAGACGAGAGAAGTAGGAAGAACCTTGTCTTACATTTTGGATATCAACTTAGTTACAGCAGGATAGGACACTGGTAAGAGTCATGAGGCTCCATTTCCAAGCCTTAGCTCTCAAAATACACACCCTGGGCAGGAAGAGAACCTGTTGCCTTGAAGAAAAGGGCCCAGTCCGGGCAGCATTCACCACATGCTAACTGAAGAACCCTTGAGTACTAGAGAACCAGCAGCAATACCCAGGTCCTATGTTGAGGAGTTTGAATGAGCCTCTGAGAATTGCTTCCTTCAGGTGAGACTCAGCACATTACCACCTGTGGTGGCTTTGTGGAAAAACTCTTTCTGCTTGAAAACAGCAGAGAAAAGTAAAGGAAACTTTGTCTTGCACCTTACGTACAAGCATGGCAACAGAGATATAGAGCACCAAGCAGGCTTTTGGGGTTCCTGATTCTAAGACCTGACTCTTGGATGGCATCTTTGTACCTGGGCCAGAAGGAAGCCCAAAGCCCTAAAGTGTAAGTCCTAGACCAGGAACTATTCACCACAAGCTAACTAAATAGCCATTGGACCTTAAGGAAACATTAGAGGTAGTCTGCAGTACTCCCTGTGGTGGCAGTTGCTATAGAGTAAGGCTCTTCTGCTTTTGAAAAGGAGAGGGAAGGATTATAAGAACTGCATCTTGTGGTGTGAGTGCCAGCGCAGCTGAAGTACAACAGAACAGACTTCTAAAGTGTTTGACACTAGTCCTAACTCCCAGGCAGCAACTCTTCTCCCACCAACCAGGGGAAACTTACTGCCCTGAAGGAAAAAGCACATTCCTGACTGGCTTTTCAACTTACTGATTGTGGAGCCTTAGGGTCTTCAAGAAACATAGGCAATAGCCAGGGAGTGGTTATAACAGACCTTCGGCAAGAAACAGTTCTATGTTGGCTTCAGGTCTGACCCAGTACAGTCATAGTGATGGTGGCCACAGGGGTACTTGTTTCACTCTATTCCTAGCTTTACATGGCTCAGAACAGAGAGGGGGACTCTTTTTTTAATGAAAATAAAGAAAGAGAAACAGTCTCTGCCTTATAATCCAGAGAATTCTTCTAGATCTTTTCTAAGACCAAAAAGATGATACCACTATGAGTCTGCAAGAATCACAGCACTACTGGGCATTAGGTGTCCCTAAACCAGATACAGGTTAGATCACAACACCCATGTCACTTCAAATATTTCGGAAGCCTTCTCAAGAAGGAAGGGTACAAATAAGGGGAGAAAGTGAAGACTACAATAAATACGTAACTCTTCAATGCTCAGACACTGAAGAATATACACTAGCATCAACACAGTCCAGGAAGACATGGCCTCATCATTAAACTAAATAAGCCACAAGAGATAATTTGTGGAGAAATAGAGATATGTGACCTTTCAGACAGAGAATTCTAAATAGCTGAGTTGAGGAAAAGCAAAGAAATTCAAGATAAAACAGACAAAAAATTCAGAATTATATCAAATAAATGTAACAAAGAGATTGGAATAGTTAAAAAGAATCAAGCTGAAATTCTGCAACTGAAAAGTGCAATTGACACACTGAAGAATGCACCAGAGTCTCAATAGTAGATTTGATCAAGCAGAAGAAAGAATAAGTGAGCTTGAGGACCATCTATTTAAAAATACACAATCAAAGGAGACAAAAGAAAAAATAATATAAAACAATAAAGCACATCTACAGGAGCCAGAAAATAGCCCCAAAGGGGAAAATCTAAGAGTTATTGGCTCGAAATAGGACTTAGAGAAAGAGATGAGAGTAGAAAGCGTATTCAAGATGATAACAGCAGAACTTATCAAACCTAGAGAAAGATGTTTACATCCAAGTACAAGAAGATTATAGAACACCAAGCATATTTAACCCAGGGAACATTACCTCAACACATTTAATAATCGAACTCCCAAAAGTTAAGAATAAAGACAAAATTATAAAAGTAGCAATAAAAAAATAAATAAAAAATGTATAATTGAGCTTCAACATGTCTGGCAGAAGACTTTTCAGTGAAACTCTTACAGGCCAGGAGAGAGTGGCATGACATATTTAACATGCTAAAGAAAATAAAAAATTACCATAGAATACTATATCTGGCAAAAAATATTTAAACATAGAGGAGAAATAGATTTTTTATTCAAACAAAAGTAGGGGAATTTCATCAACACCAGGCCTCTCCTTCAAGAATAAATTCTAAATGGAATATTTTAATCAGAAAGAACAGAAAGTTAATGAGCAATAAGTAATCACCTGATGGTTAAAAACTCATTGGTAATAGTAAGTATACAGAATAACAAAGAATATTATAACAATGTACCTGTGATGTGTATACTACTCTTTACAACATAAAAGATTAAACAATAAATGAATCAATAATAATAACAACTACTACTTTTCAATATACAGACAGCACAATAAGATATAAATAGAAAAAACAAAATGTTATAAAGTAAGAGGACAAAGTTAAGGTGAGTTTTTTATTAGTTTTCTTTTTACATGTTTGTTTATGCAAATACTGTTTCATGTTAAAGTAATGGGATGTAAGATATTATTTGCAAGCTTTAGGGTAACCTCAATCCAAAAGCCTACAATGGACACAAAAACTTAAAAGCAAGAAACTAAATGATACTATCAGAAGAAAGGTATCTTCATTAGAATAAAACAGGAATGAAATAAAGAAGGAAGGCAAGACCACAAATAACAAATAACAAAATATAAGATGCAAGCTTTTATTTACGAATAATAACATTGAATTTAAATGGACTAAACTCTCCAATGAAAAAACTAATACTGGCTGAAAGGACAAAAAAAGAAGACCCATTAATCTGATTCTACAAGAAACAAACTTCACCTCCAAAAAAAAAAAAAAAAAACACACACACACAGACCAAAAGTAGAGAGATGGAAAAAGATTTTTTATGTCATTAGAAACCAAAGAAGAATGGGAGTTGCTAACTGTGGATGAAATAAATTTCAAGCTAAAAACTAACAGAAGGGGCAAAGTGGGTCACTATATAATATTAAAGATGTAAATTTATTAAAAAGGTATAATAATTTTAAATATATATGCATCTAACACTGGAGCACCCAGTTATAAAGAGCAAATATTATTTGAATTAAAGAGAGAGATAAATCTCAACATAATAATAGCTGAAAACTTCAAACCCCACTTTCAGTATTGTGCCGATCTTTCAGAAGGAAAATTGACAAAAAGAATCATACTTAATCTGCACAATAGACCAAATGTATATGATAAATATTTACAGAACATTTTATCAAATGGCTGAGAATACACATTATTTTTATCAGCACATAAATTATTCTCACAGCTAAACTATATGTTAGTTTACAAAATAATCTCGAAACATTTTTTTAAAATGAAATAATATTAAGTGCCTTCTCTGACCACAATGGAATAAAACTAGAAATTAATAACCAGAGAATTTTTTTAAATTATAAAAATATATGGTAATTAAAAATTATGCTCCTGCATGAGCAGTGGGTAAAAAGAAATTAAGAAGAAAATTGAAACAAATTTTGAAACAAATGATAAAGGAAACACTGCATACCAAAACCTAGGAAATATAGAAAGGCCGTACTAAGAAGGAAATTTAATCTTATGAGTACCTACATCAGAAACACAGGAAAAACTTCAAATAACCAATCTAAAAATGCATCTTAAAGATATAGAAAAGCTAGAGCAAACCTAACCCAAAATTACCAGGGGAAAATAAATAATAAAAATAAGAGTTGAAATAAATAAAATTGAAATGAGAAAAGCAATAAAAAAGATAAGTGAAGCAAAAAGTTAATTTTCTGAAAAGCTAAACAAAAATGACAAGCCTTTAGCCAAATTAATTTTTTAAAAGGAGAAAATACAAATAAAATCAGAAATGAAAAATTAGGCATTAAAACTAATTCTGCAGAAATTCAAACGATAATTTGTGGTTACTATAAGCAACTATATACCATCATATTGCAATACTAAGAAATGGAAAAATTCCTAGACACATAAAACCTGCCAAAATTGAACCTGCAAGACAAATAGCAAGTAATAAGATTGAAGTCATAATAAATGTCTCTCAGTAAAGAAAAACCCAGGACAAAATGGTGTTACTACTAAATTCTAGCAAACCTTTAAAGAACTAATACCTATCTTACTTAAACTATTACAAAAAATTAAAGAGGAAGAAATACTTTCAAACTCATTCTAGGAGGCCCGTATTAACCTGACATAAAAACCAGACAAAACAAAATAAAAATAAAAGTACAAGACAATGTCTTTGATGAATAATGATGCAGAGTCTTCCACAAAATATTAGCAAACCGAATTCATCAATGCATTAGAAAGATAATTTATTATGACCAAATGGGATTTATTCCTGCGATGCAAGGATGGTTCCACATATGCAAATTAATCAATGTAATCTATTCTTTAAACAGAATGAAACATAAAAACCATATGATCACTTCAATTGATGCTGAAAAAGCACTTAATAAATTTCAACATCCTTTATCATAAAAACTCTCAAAAATCTGAGGATAAGAAGAACATACCTCAATATAATAAAAGCCATGTATGACAAACCCACAGCAAGTATCACAACGAGTGGGGAATAACTGAAATCTTTTCCTCTGAGACCTAGAAAATGGTGAGGATTCTCACTTTAATTACTGTTATAAAACTTAGTAATGGAAGACCTACCTAGTAAAATTAGACAAGATAAATAAATAAAGGACATCCAAATTGGAATGAAAAAAGTCAAATTATCCTTTTTTGCAGATTATATGATATTATATTTGGAAAATGGTAAAGAATCTACAGGAAATATTAGAACTGATAAAAATATTCATAAAAACTGATAAAGTTGCAGGATACAAAATCATCATAGAAAAATTAGTAGTGTTTCTATATGTCAACAGTGAGCAATCTGAAAAAAATAAGAAAAGTAATTCTGTTTACAATAGCCACAAACATAATTGAACACCTGAGAATTAGCCAAAAAGTGAAAGATCTCTATAGTAACATCTATAAACCACTGATAAGTTGAAGAGGAAACAAAAAATGGCCTAATATTTTTTTTTCATGAATTGGAACAACCAATAGTGTTAAATGTTCATACTACCCTAAGAAATCCACAGATTCGGTACAATCTTTATCAATATACTAATGACATTCTTCACAGAAATAGAAAAACATACATGTATAATTTATATGAAACTACAAAAGACTCAGAATTCCCAAGGCTTTCCTAAGAAAAAGAACAAAAGTGGAGGAATTAAATTATTTGACTTCAAATTATACTACAGCGCTATTGTAACCAAAACAGTGGGGTACTGGCCTCTCAATAGTCACATAGACCAATCAAAAAGAATAGAGAACCCAGAAACAAATCCACACATTTACAGTGAACTCATATACAACAGATGTGTGAAAAACATATACAGGAGAAAAACAGTCTCCTCAGTTAGTGGTGGTGAAAAAAAATTGATATTAATATGCAGAGGAATGAAACTGTACCCATATCTCTTGCCATATGCAAAAATCAAATCAAAATTGGTTTTAGAATTAAATGTAAGACATTAAAGTATGAAGCTTCTACCCAAAAGCTTTGGGAAAAATCTTCGGGACATTAATTTGGGCAAAACATTTCTTGATCTATATCCCACAGGCACAGACAACCAAAGCAAAAATAGACAAATCAAATCAAATCAAATTAAAAACCTTCTGCACAACAAAGTAAATAGTCAACCAAGTGTATAGACAACTGACAGAGTGGGAGAAAATATTTGCAAATTACTCATCTGACAAGGAATTAATAACCAAAATATACAAGGAGCTCAAACAACTCTATAGGAAAAAAATCTTATAATCCAATTAAAACATAGCCAAAAGATCTGAATAGAGATTTCTGGGAGAAAAAAAAAAAAAAAAAGACATGCAACTGGCAAATAGGTGATATAAAAAAATGCTCAACATAATTGATAATCAGTGAAATAAAATCAAAACTACAATGACATATCATCTCACCCCATTTAAAATTGCTTATATTCAAAATACAGGCAGTAACAAATGCTGCTAAGGATGTGGAGAAAAGGAAACCCTAATACACTGCTGGTGGGAATGTAAATTACTACCGCCACTTTGGGGAACAGTTAGATTGTTCCTCAAAATCTAAATATTGAGCTACCATGTGATCCAACAGTTCCACTGCTGGGTAATACCCCCACAAAAGGAAATCACTATATCAAAGTGATATCTGCACTTTTATGTTTGTTGAAGCACTGTTTACAATACATAAGATTTGGAAGCAACCTAAGCGTCAATCAATGGGTTTATAGGTTAGAAAAGTGTGTAACATATACACCGTGGAGTATGATTCAACCATAAAAACGAGATTCAGTCATTTGGAACAACATGGATAAAACTGGAGATCATTGTTTTAAGTCAAATACAGAAAGAAAAGATATTATATGTTCTCACTTATCCATGGGTCTAAAATCAAAACAATCAAACTCATGAACGTACAAAGTAAAAAGATTGTTACTGCAGGCTTGGAAGCATTTCAGGAGCTGGAGGGAAGGTGATGATAATTAATGGGTACAGAAAATAGAAGAAGACCTACTATGTGGTAGTACGATTGGATGACTGTAATTATAACTTAAGTGTGCATTTTACAGTAAATAAAAAGTGTAATTGAATTATTTATAACATGAAAGATAAAATACTTAAGGAGATCAATATTCCATTCCCCATGATGTAAATATTTCACATTTATGCCTGTATCAAAACATCTCATGTACATCATGAATATATGCACTTACTATGTAACCACAAAAATTTAAAAAACATATTTGTAAAAGAAAATTATAAAATATACATTTTTTCATCAGACATAAAACATTCTCCAAGATAGACCATGTGTTAGGTTACAAAACAAGTTTCCATAAATTTTTAAAAACTCAAACTTATATCAATTATTTGCTTAAACGATAGGGTAATAAACCTAAAAATCAATATAGTAAAAAACTCTCAAAACTATACATATGTATTGGAATTAAAACAACTTTTTAAAACAATTTTTGATCAATGACAAAATGTATATAAAAGTTTAAAAACTTTCTGATATGAATAAAAATATAGAGACAACATACCAAAACCTCTGAGATCCAACAAAATAATTTATAGAAAGAAAGTTTACAGAATTAAATGCCTACTTGAAAAAAAATTGAAAGATCACAAATTAATGACATAATATGGATTGCAAAGAATTAGAAAAACAATGACAAACCAAACCCAAATCTAGCAGAAAATGAGAAATAACAAATGTCAGAACAGAACTCAATAAAAATGAGACCAAAAAAAAGGATTAACAAAATAAAAAGTTTCGTTTTTGAAATATATGTTAAATAAATTGATTGCTAGCCAGGCTATTCAAGAAAAGAAGAGAGAAGATTCAAATATACACCCTTAGGAATAAAAGAGAAAACATTAAAACTGATGTGACAGAAATACAAAAGATCACAGACACTACTATGAACAACTCTATACCCACAAACTAGAAAACCTAGAGGAAATATATATCTAGAAATATAAAACCTTCAAAGACAGATCCAGGAAGAAATAGAAATCCCAAGCATGGTAATAATGACTAGTGAGATTGAATGAGTATTAAATAAACTCAACGACAACAACAACAAATAAAACCCCAGGACCAAATAAATTCATAGATGAATACTGCCAGATGTACAAATAACTGATACCAACCCTACTATCAATGTTTCTAAAAATTGAAGAGAAAAAGTCCTCTCGTACTCATTCTGTGAAGCCCATTATCACCCAGATATCAAAGTCAGGCAAGGACACAAGTTAAGAAAAGTAAAGTACAGGCCAATATCCCTGATAAGCATAGATGCAAATTTCAACAAAATACTAATCAAGTTCGACAACACATCAAGAAACAACACACCACTATAAAGTGAGTTTTATTCCAGAGATGAAAGGATGGTTCGACATATACAAATCTTTAAAGGAGATTTACCACATAAGCATATATTTTTAAAAACCCAATATGATTCTAAAAGTAGATGAAGAAAAAAAAAAAATGAAGTCAGCATCTGTTCCTGAAAGAAGCTCTCAACAATATAAGTATAAAGGAAACATACCTCAAAATAATAAAAACCATATGTGACCAATCCACAGCCAAAATTATACTGATTGTGGAAAGGTTGAATACATTCCACGTATAAATTGAAATAAGACAAGGATGCCCCTTTCACTATTTTTATTAAACATAGTACTGGGAGTCATAGCCAGACCAATCAGGAAACAGATAGAAACAAAAGGTGTTCTAACTGGAAAAAAGAATTTCAAATTATCTGTTTGTTGATGCTATGTTCTTATACCGAGAACACGCTAAAATTTCTTTCTAGAATCCTAGATTTGATAAATGTGTTTAATTAAGTTTTGGTATATAAAATTAATATAAAAACTTCAGTAGCATTTGTGTTCACCAATTTGAGAACCAAATTCAGTAACTTTCATTTACAATAGCTACAAAGAAGTTTAATATGTATAAATTACACTTAACCCAGGAGTTGAAGAATCTCTACAAGAAAAACTACAAAACACAAATGAAATAAATTGTAGATTAAACCAAAAAATGGGAAAATATTCCATGCTTACATACTAGAAGAATTAATATTGTTAAAATGACCATAATGCCCAAAGCAATCTATGAATTAAATTCAATCTTCATCAAAATACCAGCATCATATTTTTACATAATTAGAAAAAAAAACTTAATATTTCTATGGAACCAAAAATATGTCCCAATAGCCAAAGCAATACTTAGCAAAAAGAATAAAGCTGAAGGAATCATATTACTTCACATCAAATTATACTACAAGATTATAGTCATCAAAATATATTACTAGTATAAAAATATACACCTAGATCAATGAGAGTATAGAATCCACATAAAACTACATATGTACAGCGAATTGACTTCTGACGGAGTCAACAAAGACATACACTGTGGAAAGACGCCTATTTAATAAATGACACTGTGAATATTGGAGGGCCACATGCAGAAAAATGAAATTGGACATCTACTTCTCACCATATACAAAAATCAACTCAACATGGTTAAATATAAAATCTGTAACCATATATATTCTAAACATAAACATAGCAAAACCTCTTCTTGACATTGCCCTAGGCAAATAATTTATTACTATGATTCCAAAAGCAAATGAAAAAAGGAAGGAGCTAAAACAGAAATGGGACTTAATTAAACTAAAAAATGTCTGCACAGTCAAAGAAGTAATTAAGAGAGTAAACAGGCGGTTCACAAAATGCTATAAATTATTTACAAATATGCATCTAAGAAAAGACTAATATCCAGAATGTACAAGGATCTCAAAGAGTTAAACAAGAACAACAACAAACAAACAAAACAAAATAATGTCATTAAAAATAGGCAAAGGACATGAACAAGTATTTTTTTCAAAAGATGACACACAAATGGCCAATGCACATATGAAAAAATGCTCAATATCACTAATGATTAGAATAACACAATTTAAAACCACCATGAAATACCATCTTACACCAGTCAGAATAGCTATTATTAAAAAGTCAAATAATAAAATGTTGGCAGGGATGTAGGAAAAAGGTTCTGCACATACACTATTGGTGGAAATGTAAACTAGAAGAGCCTTTATGAAAAAAAAAAAAAAAAACAGTATAGAGATTTCTCAAAAAAGTAACAACAGAGTTACCATTTAATCCAGCAATTCTACTAATGTGTATCTACTCAAAGCCACGGAAAGAAATATATCAAAAAGATACCTTCACTTCTAAGTTTATTGCAACTCTTTACCATGTCAAATATGTAGCATCAAGCTAACAGTTCATCAACGGATGAGAAGAATGTAAACAACATGTAAATAATGTAAATAAAACTGAAGGCTGTTGTCTGAAGTGAAATAACTCAGAAAGTCAAATATAAGTGGGAGATAAAAATGTGTATACACAGACATAGAGAGTGGAGTAATAGACAATGAAGACTTAAGACAGGCTGGGTTATGAGAGGGAGGAGAGGAATAAAAAAACTTATGTAATAGGTAAAATGTACACTATTAAGATGATGGTTACAAAAATGGGCAGAGTTCACAACAATACAATATATCCATGTAACACAACTGCATGTGTAACTCAAAAGTCTGTCTATCTATCTATCTATCTATCTGTCTGTCTGTCTATCTATCTGTCTATCTATCTATCTATCTATCTATATGGCTTTTGCATGAACAATAAAACAGTCAAGAGAGTAAAGAGACAATGTATGGAGTGGGAGAAAAATATTTGCATATCACATATATAAGGGGTTAATATTCAAAATACATAAGAAACTCAAACAACTCAATAATTTTAAAAATACCTTGATTAAAACATAGTCAAATGGTTTGAAGAGACAATTCTCAAAGGAAGATATACAAATAGAAAAGAGATATGTTAATCATACAATATCACCAATCACCATAGAAATGTTCATTGAAACCACAATGAGCGGCCACCTGTAAACCAAAAATAAAATTCTAAGACACCCTCAACCATCTGAAACTACATCCCCCTCAGCTAGTGAACTCTAAAATGTAACCTGAAAGACTGGTTCAGGTCATGACAGGAAGTGGAAGCCAGATATGCCTCATTATACTCTCCAGCATTAACATCAACACAGAACTTAAATCTGATAAGAAACATTTACAATCTATTGTTTCTGAAGCCTGCTATGTGGAGGCTTCATCTGCATGATGAAACTTTGCAGCAACCTCTTATTTTAACCCAGGCACTCCATTTTATTGATAATAACTCTTTCAACTAACTGCCAGTCAGAATAATTTTATATTTATCTATAGCCTACAACCCCCACTTTGAGTTGTCCCACCTTTCTGGACTGAACCAATGTATATCTTAAATGTATGTGTTTCATGTCTCCCTAAAAGGTGTAAAATAAAGTTGCACCCTCACCACCTCGGGCAAACGTTCTCAGGATCTCCCGAAGGCTGTCTCACGGCCATGATCACTCATATTTGGCTCAGAATAAATCTCTTTCACTACTTTACAGAATTTGACTTTTTGTTAAAAATAATTTGGCATCTAATGAGGGGCCTAAGAGAGGACTCAAGATCCTGAGGGATTTGCCCAAACATTGAGCTAAGGTACTAGCAGGGGTCTATTGAAAACCTCCCCAACTTTGAGATTTTCCTCTGGTGAAACTTGTAAGTCCTCCTGAGCCCAGAACTTCCCTTTCATTGATGTGCCTTGATTTATTCTGTGCTGTTTTTTTTTCCTCTTCCTAGGAGGTTATTCTTTAGGATCCTAATTCAAGTTTGGAGATGGATTCTACAGGATCTTCTCCATTGATTTTTTTTTTTTTTTTTTTTTTTTTTTTTTTTTTTTGTAAAGACAAGGAGAGTGACCTCCTTTCTGCACCCTATTGCTAGTTAAGAAGTGCATTCTAAAGGGTCTTTTTCACTGCTGTTTCTCTCTAAATTAATCTTGATTTGGCTTGTCTGTGCATTTGCATAAGGAACAGAACTGTTGTTTTTATAAATAAATGAGAGACTGAGTTTTCTCAGCTCCAAAGACAATGAAATTTTTTCCTTTCACCTGAAATGCACCCCTGGGTGACCAGAGTCTGAGTGGGAGTGTCTGGGAGGCTGACCCCTTATTACCTGAAGGAACCCCACAAGGAACCCCCAATAAAATTAATTTAAAAAGACTTGTTCAGGGAAAGCATATAGGAGCTGGTCACTTCATGGTTTGAGCCCTCCTGGAGGTGCTAGACCTTCTGAGAGAGAATCTGAGACACATAAGAGGGTTGCAACAAATCCGTGATGACACACTGTGGAGGACTGCCCACAACCAGCACACTTCAATCCCCCACACTGAAATCCTAGGAGATATATATATATATATATATATATATATATATATATATCCTTTTAGTTGTTTTTTTTATTTCTCTCCTATTGTCACTGGTGGAAGGTATCTGAGTTACAGGCAGTGAATTTGTATGGATCTGAAGCAACCTCAATTCTTGCCTCCTCAGAAGTAAGAATTCAACTAAGAGGCATAAGGCAGAAATAGAGACTGAAGCAAGTATCAGAGCAGGAGCGGAAGTTTATTTAAAAGGGCTTTAGAACAGGAAAAAAAAAAGGGAAAGAAAAAGAAGCTTGGAAGAGACTCAAGTGGGCATGTGAAGGTCAGGTGCAATTTTTAACTTTAATCTCAGGACTTTATAGGCTGGCCCCTTTTCCATGATTCTTCCCTTAGGGTTCACTGCCCACATGTGCAGTGCTTTCTTTATGTTTGGAAAGTGAGCAAACTCAATGTGTTTAGAAAGTTATACATATGTCCATCTGAAGCTTTCTTTCCTTTTCCAGTGGATTGCCCCCATGAGGTCATACTTCACCTCTTTCTCTCTTAATGCACGTGCCTGCGAAGTTCCTTCTCTCCGAAGCCTGCATTTAGTTAACACTTCAGCGCAATAGGTGTGGACCATCAAGAAATGGCCTCTTCCTAGTGCTCTTGGAGGAACAGAGCTGAGAAAGCATGCAGTTTCTTGGGCCTAATAAGCAGACACAGCTGGAAGGCAAAAACAGATCAACAAAAATCAAGTGTCCCATTTTACAACTATTTTACCATGCATGTCACTGCAAAGTAATCCAAAGTCAATCAGCCAATTCTGTGATTAACCTATCCCCCATGGAGTCTTATTTCTCAGTGCAGGGTAGGGATGTTGTTATATGTTCCAGTTGGCCAAGGGCATGCTTCTCTGATCCAAACATGCAAAGAGGTGGGTATTCCTCCATAACTGCCATTAGCCATCCATATAAATATATTTACTACCTAATTATTACCAAAGTTCTCTCAAAATGCAAAGTAATTTCTGATACTCTCAAAAGTCAAAAACATCAGGTAATGCAAAACAAACAGAACACAGCCTTAGATTTTGAAAGGTATCTATTTACTTTTAATTCCTGGGGTCCCATAAGGAAAAGACATTTTTTTTTTCCAAAATGGGGTCTGTGGTTCCCCTATGTTTTTGCCAAGAAGTCATAAGCTGGTAGTAATGATCTTGGGTCCTCTGATGTGTGCATCAAGAGTGGCAAGAAAATAAAACAGAATAAAACAATTGAGTCAACAGAGAAAAAATTATTGAAAAAAATAAGATTCAAGAAGAGAAAAAAACAAAGGCTTTTAAAATTTGTATAGCTTGGATAGCCACTTTTAATTAAGCTGGCTTTTAACCATAGAGTTCTTAAGAAAATCCTTTCAAATCTCTTATTACCTGACTTTAGCCTGACCCAAAAGCCAATATTTCTGGCTTTACCAAAGTAAACTCACAGGTTAAACCAATAAGCCTTAACTAAGGTTATGACTTATCCATGAGTTTATGAGGTATTTTCAAAGAGGTGTAAAGCAGATTTTACATGATTTAGAGTTTACAAAGGTAGCTCTGATAAAGGAAAAATCAAGAAGGGACGTCAGAAGTCATTCATGGAAGAGCAGAGAATACAGTGATTTTTTTTTTTTTTTTTTTTATCATTCCTACAACTGGTTTTCACAGAGAGACAGAAGCCAGGAGTGTGACTGGTAACAACTTTTCCCCTTTGGTTGGCATGCCAGGCATCTTGGTTTCCCTTCCCTGAGCAGCCCTAGTAACCTTGCTTGCCACAGCCTGGGGACTAAATCACAACAGAAAGGAAAATTATCTTTTTCTGTTTCATACATCCTTTTAATAAGACAAAAGCCATTTAAATTCTGTTAGAAAGTTAAGATTTGTATTGCCATGCATGTCCTGTGAAGGGGGAGTAGATAAAGAAGTTATCCACATACTGTAGAAGTTATTCTCCCTCAAGAGACTGCTTAGATTTTTGCTGGAGCTTGTCTGAATATGTGTGGGCTATTTTAGAAATTACCAGGGACCAGTGAAAGAATGTCAGTTGGTCCCTGAAGTAATACAAAGGTGTGTGAATCTTTTCTTTTGGAGAAAGGAGATGCCATTTGCTATACTCAACAGGCTTAGCCCTGTCCTCCTATTCTACTTTTAGTTACAAAAGACTTAAGAGGCTAATCTGAGGACCTCTTGCCCAGGGGTACTAGATTCCAAGGCTAAATTTTGTAATTTTTTCTCAGTACATTTTTAAGCCAAGCACTTTAAGGTTTGGAAAAGCTAATCTTGACCCAGTTTTGAGGAATGCATTCAAAAGAGGCATCTCCTGTGGTATGTAGATGTGATTACATATATGCCATTTGCAAAGAGAACGGAGGAGAAAAAGGAGAAAGAAATGAAAAAGAATGCATTCCTCCTTTCTTTCTAGTATTCTGGATGAGGTATCCCACATCATCCTGGGTTCTGGACTTAACCAGTCTTTATATTGTACCCTTGGTCCCATCTCATTGCAATTACTCACTTGAGAGCAGAAGAGTTACTGTAGTGAACAGTGGGTCTTGGCTTATTCCTGGGGTTCCAGAATTAACATGTCCTTACTGGGTACTCTCCTGGCCTTTCATTTCTTTTCCAATGGTAATCTGTTAGCCTGGGGCCATCCTTCATTTCTGTCTTGTATGTCTATCACATCTGTGGCCTTGGGCCAACCCATATTTTTTTATCCATGACCTTATAGTAACCCTCATCCAGAATATTTTAGTAATGAAATGATTATCTCCTTTTTGGGGAAGCCTATTTCTCTGTTAACTGCCAGAAGTCCTGGACTTCCTTTGCCCCTCTATTAGAAAATTACCTAGAAAGTCTTGATGAGCATTGAGAAGGGTGTGGAAGTAATTAGAGAAATTGAAGGTATAGGAGGAAGTGGAAGGAAGCCCAAGGAATAATTATTGAAAGAATTCATATGCGCACAAAAACAGCAGATCTTGGATTCAAGGGGGTAACGTTTATTTGTCCTCCAGATATAAAACAGTAATCTCTGAGGATTTATAGCTTGGAGTAAGCATTTCTCCTTTTCCCAAAGTTGTGCCAGCTTAAAAAGCAAGAGGTTTGAATTCTTAAAGAGCCAAGTCAAAACCCTATGCAGACGGAGAAGCTGCTTTTAGAAGCCATCAGAAAACTTAGCTCTGGGGTGTAACAAGAACAGAAATCACGTGGTGAGTTGTAAGAAGCTGGCAGAGCCAGAGTTTCAATTAGTGTCTGTCCAGCCCATGTGCCAGCAGGCAGAGAAAAAAACTGAAGGTCACCCAAGCTGGTAAAAACAAATACAAACCTCAGGGGATATCCACAAGGGAGCCTGAGCCTTTGTTGCTGCACAAACACAGAGAGCCACGGGCCTGTGAATAATAACAGGGAGTATGTGTTTAAAAAGTCACGTGGTATGAAAAGTGAAAGCAAAGAGGCAGGTTTACTCCCAAGGTGGGAGGTCCTGCAGGTGCACAGAATCATTTTAGAACACATACACACAGAAAACAGGAGAATAGACAGTGCGTGTTTTTGGAAAGGAGTCAATTTTTGGTGGAAAGAAAAAGCAGAGAAAACCCCAGACATTGTAAGGTTTTTAGGCCTTAGCTTCACCACTCTTATGAGCCTCTTTTCTAGGACGGCAATTAAATGCCTCCAATCTGATCATTGTGGACCCTACAGCCATTCCCACCCTGAGAAGCCACCCATCAGGGTGAGCTGTGAAATCAGTGATGGGGAGCAGAGTCGCTTATGGCCAAGAGGAATTATTCTGGGGGTTCGTTAGTAAGCAGAAGAGAGATAGGAAAAATCATGCACAGGAGTCAAATGCCTCCAAACAAAGGAGGCTACACATGGAGATCTCTTATCGCTAGGGAATGTATCTGAGTCATGTGGCAACAACTCTGTTGCTGGTGGAAGATATCCGAGGAAGGAAGGTAACCTAAATTCTTGTCCCCTCAGAATAAAATAATTTAACTGAGGGGAATACAGCAGAAAAAGAGATCAAGGCAAGTTTCAGAGAATGAGTGAAAGTGAAAGTGACAGGAGGCAGCCAAATGCCTAGGCAGAAAGGGACAGGTACCCAGTGAAACCCCACCCCTAAGTCAAAGACAGTTTAAACCCTGAAAGCCAAGCTACAAATTACATCCTTGGGCTGGATTGAGAATTTTTTCTCTTGTTTGGCATGCTTCTTCTGATTGATTCCCACACTTCACCTATTTTACATATACCTACCCTTTCCGAATTGTTTTTCTACACTGTAGCGTTCACCTTTGAGTAGTGTTTTCACTTTAACTTTTTTCCATACTCACAAACCAATCAGAACCCTTCCCCATCCTGTCCATATAAAGACCCCAAACTCAGTCAGTACAGGGAGAGAAAACCTGACTTCAGGGAAGAGACAATCTAACTTTGGGGAAGATGACCTGCCCTTCCCATCCACTCTTCAGCTCGCCTCTTCATCGAAAGCAATTTTCATGACTCAATAAAATTCTCCACCTTCACCATTCTTCAACTGTCCAGGTGACCTCATTCCTCTTGGACACAAGACAAGAGATCAGGACCCACCACGTGTGGGTACCCAGAAAGACTTCATACTGGCCCTTTGCCCTCAATGGCAGAGGGCAGCTGTCCCACACAATGAAGTAAGGGGTCAACTGAGATTCTAACACAATACCATTCACCAATGGTGGAACTAAAGGAGCACTGTCACACCACCTCTGGGGATTCAGGGTTGTGGGCACCCTCACATGGGCACCACCATATACCCCTGAAGGCAACATGCCTGGTCTGGTCACGGGCACTGCACAGAGCTTATTTTTGTGTTGGTGCCCAGAGAAACTAGTCAGATCCCACACTCTCTCACTCATGTACTTTCTGTCACAAGGGGCAGAGCATGGTGGGCTGAGTAGAGGGGACACCCCCACCATGAGCTCAGCAAAGGGGCTGAGAAAATTCCTGAATCATCTGGGAGCTCACTCCAGATTTGACAGAAGGCTAACTGATTGTAGACCAGACACTTCACTTTTTTTTTCCCCAAAGCTTCTTGTCCTTAGACTTTCCTCTGAATGCAGATGAAGTACTGAACCTCTGACTAGCCAGTTGAACATGAATGGAACAGTTACAGAGACAGGATATGACCCTACCAACTCTCTTGTTTTAAAGGAATGTTGGCTTTGTTTCCCTTCATGGAGGTCTAGCCATCACATGGGACCAGAATGAGGTCCTAGGGCAACTGAATGCATCTGGTTGAGGTCACTTCTCAATGTTGCTGGAAGGCTCCTAGACTTGACTCCATCCCAATCACCCATAGGTCATCAGCCAAGAACCCCATATTTGTATGGTATTTTTTCTTCCTTATTTCATGGTTTGAAATGATTCCTATCTCTTCTTTCATAATGTTAAAAATATTGCTGCAAACTGAAGAAATACTACTGGGTAGAATGAGCATTTGGCCCAGTCATCAGATTTGCGATTCAGAACAATGCAATTTTCATCTGTTCTTAGAGGCAAGGAGGGTATGGTGATCAAGAGTCTCTCCCCTGTTGAAGAAACCCATTTGCAAAGAGCAAGAGGCTTTTTACCCCAGGCTCCTTCCCACCCCTGCACTTAAACTGCTTTTTTTTCTTTCCTTTTCTCTACCATGTCAGGAGTTCAGACAGCCCTGCAAATACAGGGAACTTTTCTATACAAGAGCTTTTTTTTTTTTTTTTTTTTTTAAAGCATCTTACTAGGCCATACACCAATTCATGGGACTCCCTAACCTAAAGAGTCCATGCACCCTCCTGAGACACTTTTTTGTCCCAAACTCAATTACAAGCTTCTGCTTGAAGCTCTAGGAAGGAAAAAACTAGATCTGAGGGATCCAAAGCCAGGAAACAATAAAAGTCAAAGTGCCCAGCACAGGTGAGCATGATTAATTACTGTAGATTAGCCACCCCCATTTCATAGATAGAGGTTATGCTAGTACCCATGGCATAAATTAGGTTTGGGGAGTTAAAAGGTTACTGACGGCATGGGGGAATGAAAGCACATAAGTGAGTGCAGATAATCCCTACCCTCTAGGTCCCCTGTCAATATGGGTGAAAGCCACATTGAAACCCATGGGCATAACACTGCTGAGGTCATCAGGACTCGGATGAAGGAAGGGGGATGCCTTTTCTTTCTCCCCCTCATGTACCCCAGGTATTTTCTTGGAAGAGAAATAGGGATACAATTTTTCCCTCTTTCAAGATGGGTAATGAATCATCTTCAGTCTGTATTTCTCATGGATGCCTCCTAAAATACTGGCAATCCTTTGAATAAAACAAGACATTCTTTTTCCTTTGTTTTCTCCTCTGTCACTTCTCTGCAGATGTGTAATTGTGTCCCCTGTACCATAAGACAATCCCCTCAGATGCATTCCCCAAACTAGGAAAAGTTACTTTCTCCAAACCTTAAACTTCTTGGCTTAAAACTGAACTTTAGGAAAGGGAACCCAGAAGCCTGACATGTTGGCAAAAGGGTAAAGGTTTTTTATTTGTTTGTTTATTTTGTTTTGTTTTCTCCAGTCAGACTTCTGGGGTCTCTATCTCCGTGCAAACCAGTAAAAGTAATGGTAAAGATTACTGCAATGTTTTGAAAAAACTTGATGAGATCAAAAAAACTTGTTTGAAAAACATGTTGTTTTAGGTTTTTTGGAACTTGACCTTTTAACCACATGGCAGTATTTTCTTTTGGTCTTTGCCATTCTACAATGGTGTCCTGTGTTCAATACTGGCTTAGGGAATGAGCACTTTCTGGTTAATATTTGTGTAATTTTTACTATTTGCTGATTCTCTTCCGCTTCATGAAAAACTTCTAGCTTCCTTTCTTGAATCTTTCTTTTTCTGAGCTACGTTTAAACACTCTGCTTATCACCTCTTTGAAAATACCTCATATACTCACAATTAAGTCATAACCTTAGTTAAGGCTTATAGGTTTTATCTGTGAGGTTACTTTTGGTAAAGTTCAAAAGCCAGGAATATTGGCCACTTTGCATGGCTAAAGTTGGGTAACAAGCAATTTAAAAGGATTCTCTTTTTGTTTTTTTCTTTTTTTTGAGACAGAGTCTCACTTGTTCTCCCAGGCTGGAGTGCAATGGCACCATCCAGGCTCACTGCAATCTCTGTCTCCCAGGTTCAAGTAATTCTCTTGCCTCAGCCTCCCGAGTGGCTGGGATTACAGGCACACAGCATCATGCCTGGCTATTTTTTTTTTTTTTTTTGTATTTTTTATAGAGATGGGGTTTCACTATGTTGGCCAGGCTTTTCTCAAACTCCGGATCTCAGGTGATCTGCCTGTCTCCACCTCCCAAAGTGCTGGGATTACAGGTGTGAGCCACCACACCTGGCCTAAAAGGATTTTCTTAAAGAGTTCTATGGTTAAAAGTCTGTCCAATTAAATGTGGATATCCAAGTCATAGGTATATTTTAAAACCCTTTGTTTTTTTCTTCACAAATCTTGTTTTTCTGAAAAAAGGTTATTTCTCAGTTGACTAAATTATTGTTCTTCATTTTGACTTGCCACTCTTAATGCATGCATCAGAGGCCCTAAGATAACTTCTCAGAGCATGGGACTCTATGGAAAATGGAGACTATGCCACAGGCCCCATTTTGGGGAAACAGTCTTGTTTTTCTAATGAAACCCCAGGAACTAAAACCAAATAGATCCCTCTCAAATTATAATTTTTGTCATACAGATATACATGTTGATTAGACCTTAGAAACTGCATGTTCTCCTAGCCCTGCCTCTTGAATCACTCCACCCTGAGACCAGCAATCCAATTAGGATATCAGTAAATGAAAAATCTTACAATTACTGGATCTTCTTCTGTCTTTCCAAGTAGTTATATGTGTGTTATATTTGTTCTAATTAATTGACTAAGAATAAAATAAGTCCTTAGCACAAATCTTTTTGAAGAAAAGATAAAAAGTGTTATACCTTTTAGTTCACATGATCTTAATCTTTGAGAAATAAAAACAGTTTTAAGTATTATTGGCAAAATACAAATGTCTTCAAAATGTAAATATGTGGTCTAAATTATACAGCTTAGATATTAGGTTTCCTAAATGTTTTAAGGTTTATAGAGTGCTTTCATAGGTTTTGAGACCTGATTGACTTGCTTGCTTTACAATTTGGTAAGGTCTGGAGAAATATGAAATTAACCACACTCCTAATTTTGGTTGATACAGAGGGTTCCTGGAGCATCCAAAAGAGAGGTAAACAGTATTATTTGACATATTTGATATGTTTAGCTACATGGAATTGCCAAAATAAAAAAATAAAAAATATGTGTGTGTGTATATATATATATACACACACACACATATATGCACAGATATATATACATATATATGCACATATATAGATATATACTTAATTTTCTTCACATTATATTTTAGTGAATACTATTATATACGTTTCAAAATTGTATTAGATTGTTAAAATTCTGTTGTCTGAGTATATGCTATCAATCATAATTGAGGATATTATGTTAAGGTACTGTAAGCCACAGAAATAACCAAGTTTCCTTGTCAAATGTGTTTTTGACTGTAACTACCCTGGATATTTTGTTATTCATGAATTGATATCTTGTTTTGATCCTTTTCAAAATATGACTTGTAATCAGCTATAGAACTTTGACAGGTGATCTTAAATGCAGATTTCTGATAACTTTGGAGATTGTGATATTGGAATATCAAGCAGAACAAAAACTGAATAGAAAACTGAAGTGATTTTTTTAACTTTTTTCTTAAAACATTTATGATCCTTATTTTGTTTTTTCAGAGTCAAAGAAGTCTTTATTTTGAGCTACTTACAACCTTTAATAGTTGAGTAAAGTATACTCCTGTGAACAAAATTTGGAGCATATTTATTTCTCTCTGCTTGACTTCTCCAGAATTTGGAAACTATTTGTGAGTATTCCTAACTTAAGGCAATATAGTTTGCCTCAGTGTAATAAGAATCCATTTTCTTCTGCAAAAGGACACAACTGGAGAAACTGTTTTACCAAAGTTTTGACTGGAAGGGTGTGCTTAAATTTAAGGAATCAAGCTTAATTTGCAGAGCCAATAAGAGCCCCTTGGGAAAACTGGCCTGATACCTTATCTATGCAGTCCCCGTAAAGGGTTCCTAACCTATTGTGAGTAAATAATGTCACTTTGTAACAGACCCAGGAGCCTCATATTCTTGAGACCTCAAGAAGAGAGTAATCTAACCAAATCAAAGGTATTTGAGGGCACAAATCCATTGCTGGGCTTGGGTTTAGAAAATCTTATGTGGGTTTTTTTTTTTTGGTGGAACAGAGTTCCATCAAGGCCAATTTAAAAAGCCTATGTGAAAATTATTATTCTTGCTGCACTTTATGCAAATAATCAGACCAACGATAAAAGTAAAATGTATTTTGCATACAACTCAGTCCTATCACGATTTGTTTTAAGGAAAAATGAGAACTGCAGAGAGAAAAATTATTTTTCAAAAATTATTATGCACTTATTAAATTCTAGTCTCATTAGTTGTTTCTAAGTTTTCACCTACATTTTAGACTAATCCTGATTATTTTTGTGAATCAACTAATGATCTCTAGCTGCAGCTCAGTAGAAACAAAAGAAATGGGTAATGTAAAAAATCTGGATCAATATTCTAGTGCTGGGCAATTATCCTAAAAGTTCTGCCAGGTGTCAGGAGTAAATAGGGTGCTCATAACCCAGAGGTTTATTTGGGAAAATAAGACCAAGGGAGCTAGCAAAAGCCAAGTCCCATGCATACAAATCTTAGCAGACATAATTATAGCCACCAGTTATCTCGGTGTGTTGGCAGCCCTGGCATTTATTAGTAGTCCTTACTCCCTTGTTTTGTTTTGATATATGTCTTCTAATAACCTGAATTGCTTCTTGTCACTGAGAGGCCATCAAATTCCAAATGATCATGTAACTGGAGCCTCAGGCAATAGCTTTCTTTTACCAGGGATCCTTAGATAGGCTCCTGAGGGAAATCTAACTGCTCTTTTCTCAAAACACTGCCCATGCTAGCAAGAACTGGTAAAGATCAGTCTTCATGCCTATTCTAATGGCATTTAGACATATATCTTCAGATGGGGGGAAAATAGCAACAAGAGGCAACCAAATGCCTAGGCAGATATGGGTGGTTACCTGGGGAAACCCCAGCTCCAAGCTGAAGACAGTTTAAAGCCTGAAAGCCAAACTACAAGTTAAATCATCTGATTAGATTGAGAACTTGTCTTCTTATTTGTCATTATTTTCTCTGATTGATCTCCACACTTTACCTGTTTTACAAATATCTATCCTTCCCTACTTGGTTTTCTACACTGTCATGCCCATCTTTGAGTGTTTTCACTTTAACCTTTTTTGCATACTCACAAATGAATCAGCATGCACTCTCCATCCTGTGCCTATAAAGATCCCAGACTCAGTAAGTGGAGAGAGGGATGACCTGACTTTGGGGAAGAGACAATCTAACTTTGGGAAAGATGACCTGTCTTTCCTGTCCCCTCTCCACCTCCCTTTTTCACTGACAGCTGTTTTTATTGCTCAAAATGTCTCCACCTTTGCCATCCTTCAACTGTCCATGTGATCTCATTCCTCTTGGATTCTAGATGAGCTCAGGACCCATTGAGTGTGGGTACCCAGAAATGCTGTCACACCAGTCCCTTGCCCTCATGGATGAAGGTAAGCTGTCCAATGCAATGAAGCAAGGGGCCAACTGAGCTGCTAACACAATCTTGTCTGTGGATAATGGAACTAAAGCAATGTCACACACCCTCTGGGGATTCAGGGTCATGGGCATCCTCACATTGGCATCACTGTGCCCCCCTTGAGGTGACACATGTGGTCTGGCTGTGGGCCCCACGTGGAGCTTGCTCCAGTGTCAGTGCATGGAGTGGCCAGATGGATTCTGCACTCACTCACTCATGCCTGCTCTGATGGCAGGCCCTGCATGGAGCTTGTTCCTGTGTCAGTGCCTGAAATGACCAGCCTGATCCCACACTTGCTCAACCATGTGCTACTTTCTGCAAGAGGTTGAACATGGTGAGCCAAATAGAGAGGATGTCCCTGCCATGAATCCAGTGAAGAGGTTGATACAAATCTTGCATCATCAGTTTACTTAAAATGTCTTTAGAACAGGAAAGAAAAAAAAAAAAAAAAAGCACACTTGGAAGCCCAAGTGAGCATGTGAAAGTCAAGTGCAATGTTTAATCTTGATTCTAGGACTTTATATGCTGGCCCCTTTCTCATGATTCTCGCCTTAGTGTGGGCTGTCTGTGCCTGCAGTGCCTTTTTTATATTTGAGAGGTAAGAACACACAGTGTATTTAGGAAGCTGTACACATGCCCACCTGAGGCTTTTTTCCCTTTTCCAGTGTAATGGTCCCTGAAAATCATACTCTGCCATTATCTCTCTTAATGTGCATGACAGGGAAGTTGCTTCTCTCTGGTGACTGCATTCGATTAACACTTTAGTGCAACAGGTATTGAGAATCAGGAAGTGCCCTCTCCCTGGTGCCAGTTGACAATGTATCACTTTTAAAGAGGTAGTGCGATAATTGCCAAACCATCACCCAACATTCCTAGTGGGTGGAGGAAAGTCCTCTCTACCCAACTCATGCCTAATTATCTGCAGGAGTATGACCTTGTTCTTTTTGAGAAAGTTTTTTTTTTTTTAATAGTCTTTAACAGCATGAGATTTTCTAAAGAAAATACAGAAGGCACCAGACTCTCTTGGGAGGAGAAACTTCATTTTCAGTATCTAACCCAAGACTAACTGTATCTGGGACTACAGGCACCCACCACCACTCCCAGTTAATTTTTGTATTTTCAGTAGAGTCAGGGTTTTATCATGTTGCCCAGGCTGGTCTCAAATTCCTGACCTCAAATGAACTTGAGAGAGATGATTTAAGGTATCTTGAGGAAGAAATTTCTAAGCAGCAAATCATTCAAAAGGTAACTTGGGTGCTGTTGAAGGCATTCCATTTTAAAAGGAAAATGAAGCATAAAACTTCAGAAAATTTGCAGCCTGACAATTTGATAAAAATGAAAACCCCATTTTCTGACGGAAATTCAAGTTAGCTGCAGAAATTTGCATAAGCAATGAGGAGCTGAATGTTAATTCTGAAGACAATGAAAAAAATGTCTCCAAGCCATGTCAGAAACTTTCATGGCAGCCTCTCCCATCCAGGCCCAGAGGCCTAGGAGGAAAAACTGGTTTTGTGTGCTGGGACTAGGGTCCCCATGCTGTGTGCAGCCTATGGACTTGGTATCCTGTGTCCCAGCCACTGAAGCCAGGGCAGAAAAGAGACAGCATAGAGTTCAGGTCATTGCTTCAAAGGGTGCAAACCTCAAGTCTTGGTAGCTTCCACATGGTGCTGAGTCTATAAGTGCACAGAAGTCATGAACTGTGTTTGGAATCGTTCGTCTAGATTTCAGAGGATGTATAGAAATCCCTGGAAGCCCAGGCAGAAGTTTGCTGTGGGGTGGGGCCCTCATAGAGAACCTCTGCGAGGGCAGTGCAGAAGTCCCCACTGGGCCACTGCCTAGTTGAGCTATGAGAGGAAGGCCACCATCCTCCAGAACCCAGAATGCTAAATCCACTGACAAATTGTGCTGTTTGCCTGAAAAAGTTGCAGACACTCAAGGACATTCTATAAAAGCAGCTAAGAGAGAGAGGCTGTACCCTGCAAAGCCACAGGAGTGGAGCTGCCCAAGACCATGAGAATTCACCTCTTGCATCAGCATGAACTGGAGATGAGACATGGAGTCAAAGGAAATCATTTTGGAGCTTTAAATTTGACTGTCTTCCTGGATTTTGGACTTGCATGGGACATGCTACCCATTTGGAACAGCTGCATTTAACCAATGTCTGTACTCCCATTGTATCTAGGAAGTAACTAACGTGTTTTAAATTTTACAGGCTCATACGTGGAAGCTACTTGCCTTATCTCAGATGAGACTTTGGACTGTGAACTTTTGAGTTAATTCTGAAATGAATTAAAACTTTGGAGGACTCTTGGGAAGACATAATTTGTTTTGAAATCTGAGGCCATGAGATTTGGGAGGGGGCAGGGGCAGAATGATATGATTTGGCTGTGTCCCCATCCAAATCTTATCTTAAATTGTAATTCTTACAATTCCCACACGTTGTGAAAGGAATCTAGTGGGAAGTCATTGAATCATGGGTGCAGGTCTTTCCCATGCTTTTCTCATGATAGTGAGTAAGTCTCATGAGATCTGACAGTTTTAATAATGGATGTTTCCCTGCACAAGCTCTCTATTTTTGCCTGCTGCCATCTATGTAAGATGTGAATTGCTCCTCCTTGCCTTCCACCTTGATTGTGAGGCTTCCCCAGCCACATGGAACTGTGAGTCCAATTAAACCTATTTTTTTGTGAATTGCCCAGTCTCAGGTATGTCTTTATCAGCAGCATAAAAACAGACGAATACACCAACCATCAAGAATTTTCTGCCTCCATATAATTAAAAGAAAATATTTACTGACAGAATAAAGATAACTTGTGACAAAGCCTCCTAAGTAAAATACTCCCAGTTATGACTTTTAAAGATAAGTATATTTTTTAAAAAATAAAAACTTTGTCTTAGAACAATGCTTGTGTTTTGTATAAATAATTGCTATAAATCTATAACTAAAACCAAGCTTACAGTAACTCAATGCATAGAAGTTAAAAGTAAGTCAGTTTTGTAGCTTTACCTTTGGCCTTTTGTTTGTGGGTTTTCTACTTAAATGATATTAATAATAATAATAATTGTAAGGGGTAATGAATTCTTGTCCATGTTCAGTCCTATCTCATCTAGAACAATTACCTAGCTGTAAGTGTTGTTGACTAAGTCCCTTGGCTAAAGGAAGTCTCATCAATGAACCAGATGGACCCAGGGCAGGAAGCCATGTCACTCTGGCAATGCTATGGGAAAATAAATACATTTGGGTGGCCATTTGTATTGCCTCTATCAAATCTTGGCCAGAGTGGGAGAATGTAAACCAAAAATAAAATTGAAAGGACCCCAACCATCTGAATAGACTTCCTACTTGGGCAGGGCACTCCAAAATTTAACCTGAAAGACTGATTCAGGCCATGATAGAAAATGGGGGTTGGATATGCCTCATTATATCCTCGAGTATTAACATCAATGCAGACCTTAAGTCTATTAAGAAACGTTTATAATATATTCACCCTACTTGGATGCTTCATCTGTATAATAAAATATGGTCTCCAAAACCTATTTTTGTAACCCGAGCATTTCTTTCTATTGATAATAACCTTTTCAACCAATTGCCAGTCAGAAAAATTTTAAATCTACCTATAATCTTGAAGGTCCCTCTTTGAATTGTCCTGCATTTCTGAATTGAACCAATGTATATTTTAAATGCCTTTGACTGACGTATCATGTATCCCTAAAATGAACAAAACCAAGCTGCACTCCAACCACCTTGGGCACATGTCCTCAGGATCTCCTGAGGGCTGTGTCAGAGGCCATGGTCACTCATATTTAGCTCAGAATAAATCTCTTCAAATATTTTACCGAGTTTGACTATTTTTATCAACACGCCTCAATTGTTGCAATGGCTATTATAAAAAAAGACCAACGATAACAAGTGTTAATAAAGGTACAGAGAAAAGAAACTCTTGCACATTGTTGGTGGGAATTTAAATTTCAACAGCCATAATAGAAACTTTATGAATGTTTCTTTAAAAACAAATATAGCGTCCATGCACGGTGACTAATGCCTGTGATCCCAACACTTTGGGAGGTCAAGGTGGAATGATCACTTGAGTCCAGGAGTTTAAGATCACCCTGGGAAACATAGAAAGATCCCATCTCTACAAAAACATTAAAAGATTAGCCAGGCATGGTGGCTCATGTCTGTGGTCCTAGCTGTTCCTGTACAAAACTGATGGTAAGGCTGCTTATACTTATGGTCCAAAAACAAGATGTAGATGAACTGGAAAAGAAGAGAGTTTATTTCTGTAACCAGGTACAGGGAGAAGGCTGGGAAAATATTGCCAGAACAACTCAAAATTACAAAGTTTTCCAGGGCTTATATACCTTCTAAGCTATATGTCTACATGTAAGTGTGCATTCATCTAAAGATGTAAGTGATTACTTTCACTTATTAATGATAAGTATTTCTAGTGATGAATACATTAATTAGTATTAGAATACATTAATTGATTGATTTAATCACTCCACATTGTATATATTCATCATAACATTGCATTGTTCCTTGTAAAAATATGCAATTACCATTTGCCATTACAATAAAATAAGGAAAAGTAAATAAAAATAAACATTTCTTATTTTTATGTAAATAAAAAATAATCAGATGAGTGGGTAAATAGTGTTATACCCATGCAATTGAATATTCATTAGAAAGAAGACAAATGAATGAACTATAGCTACATGCAACAATATGGTTAAATCTCAAGCTGAGGCAAAAAAGAAAGACCGTAAAAGCAGATAATGTGTGATTGCAGTAATAATTTTATACAAAATGCAAGTCGATTTTTGGTTGCCTAGGGATGAGAGGGGGTAAGAAGTGGATGTGGGGGTAAAGGTTAGGAGGTGAGATTAAAAAGTGGGCCCCAAAATTTGAGAGGTCATGGCAATACACATTTTCTTAAATGTGGCAATGGCCTCACAGATGTATATATAATGTCAAACATAATTAATTTTATATTTTAAATATGCACAATTTATGTTGTGCTATTGATACTACAATAAGTTACTTAAAAATTTAGAAAAGTGGAAATATTACTAAGTGCCTATGTGCCGTGAACTGAACTAGATATTTGTACATATATTTTCTTATTTGAAATCTGGCTATTGCTACAGTTACAAGAGACTTCCTCACAAGAGGTAATCTGAGCTTTCAAATGTACATTATTTTGTTTGATAATCACCACTTCTATTGCCAAAAGAGTAACATTATGCAATGCTAAAAAAACTTCTGAGTTTTTTTTTTTTAAATGAGAAAACATACCCTTTTTTCAAAATTGACTTTTCCAACCTAGTATATATTTTTTGGAGAGGTAGGGTTTCACATTTAGGATTTTACTTAGGGTGACTTAAAATGGGTGTTTTGCTTGATAAATAAAACTCAGAAGCATAATTTTTCTGAATGCTGCACATAAAATTTTAGTGGAAAAGCTGTGCCAATATTAAATACAAACCTGATTAAAACTTGTGAACCTCTGATTTTCATGCAAAAGTATTGATTGATTGAGAAATTACCATGTGAATGTCCTCATGTAGAGAGCTGAAATAAAATTTATTTTCTAATCCATATTTATTTATATATTTTGTCCTGAAGAAGACAAAGTTTATATTTGGTTGTGCCTTTAAAAAAAATTCTCAGATGCTCCGTCACCTCTCTAGATGATTGGCTGTCAGTAATCAATGATTTTTCAAAAAGGAAATCTATTCAAACAACTCATCTCTTTTTTGAAAAATTTTGAATTTTTATTCTAAAATCTCATTTTATACCAAGTAAATGTTGCAGTTTAGGGCATTATCATTAATAAATACGCAGTGGCATCCACACATTCAAAGTGAATACAATCTTAGAATAAAATAGTGCAGAATAAGAGTAAAGTCCTTAATATATTGGTTCTTTTCGATTCTCTGTTTTGATATTGTTGAGGCTTCCCTCTCTTCATGAGTCTTTGTTCTGTCTGCATTACAATTAATCCAAGCATTACTAAAGAAGTGAAATTGACAAATCAATCAATTGTTAAGAGCCTATATGTGTGGTTCAATTTTAAGAATGTATTTTTGAATTTCAGTTCTTTTACTCAAATGTATTGTATCTCATGACTTGGAAATATAACATTTGTTTTTTAAATCTTGCCCTGTTTCTAACAATGAGACCTATGAAATTAAACCTAATTTTTTTGTAAAATATTATAATGTATTTGATTATCACAGCTAAACAGTTTAAAAACATATATTTTACTATAATTTTATTTACTAAAACTATCTACAGTCTTTCTATAGTCACACTATTCCTGAAATTAATAAAATTGAAATATTATGCATATTGAATTATGCATAAAATTTGGCCACCCAAAAAAAGTATGCAATATGATTTTCTTAGTCCTTTAGCTTGTTGAAACTTTCACTTTTTTAAAATTCAATTTTACAAAGATAATAGAATCAGGTATGCCATTGCAAAACTCAACTTGTGATTCTGGTTTATTTAATATGAAAAAGTTAATGTTGACAAGGAAAGTATCTTGTCCACTGTACAATTGGTGTGAAGATTTTGTTGTTGTTGTTTTGAATCGAAGTCTTGCTGTATTTCCCAGGCTGGAGTGCAGTGACATGATCTCGGTTCACCACAACATACACCGCCTGGGTTCAAGTGATTCTCCTGCCTCAGTCTCTTGAGTAGCTGGGACTACAGGAGCACGCAACTGCGCCTGCCAAATTTTTTTTGTATTTTTAATAGAGATGGAGTTTCACCATGTTGGCCAAGCTAGTCTTGAACTCCTGACCTCAGGAGATCCGCCCACCTTGGCCTCTCAAAGTGCTGAGACTACAGGCATGAGCCACCGCGCCCGGGCTCACTTTGGAATTTAAAAGAAAAAAGGACATCCTGGGGATCCACTACATAGAAAACATTTTTTTTTTTCCAGGCAGTGTGAACAGCACTGTGAGCTATACATAGTTGTCAGGGGCTTACAGTCTACTGGGTATGACAAAACTATATATAATCAATTTTAAGCAAGCTGTACTATAACAAGTGATGGAATAGAGGATCAAATAATATACTTTGAACTGTGAGGAAAGAGAGAAATTAATTTCTAACTGATGAGAAAAATTTCTGAGAACGTTCATGGGATATAAAATTTGAGTTATTTATAAATAGGTAGGATTTCAATGAGTAAGTATAAACTCTGAGTGGTAGAGATCTTTTCACTATTATTCTGTATTTGCTATATAATTTTCCAGACTCACTCTTGGCATTTATATATACAAAAAAATCAGAACTTTCAAAATAATTAGAGAAAGGGAGGTGAGCGTGAAGCATTAGAGGGTGGAGGGCAGGCAGCCTAGCATGCGTAGTCAAATTATCTCACACAAGTAGAATGTATCCACTTCCAAGATAACTAATCCTGAAGTTTCTTTTTTTAAAGTATTTTTTAAAGTTGCTATGATTATCAATCACTTATGTTAAACATAGTTCCCACTTCCCCACCTTCCTTTGAATCTCGTTTCTGGTTACAGGTTCTCCTGAAATATGTCTATTTTGTATTCGAGACCTGTGTGGTCAGTGTTGAGAGAAAAAAGTTTCCAAAGTGGGACACACTCATAATTTTAGTGAAAGATCAGAAAATGTAGTTCTCATAGAAATAACATAAAAAATTCTTTTCCCTTCCTCCTCCACAAAGGATGTCTGGAAAGAATGCTATATTCTAATCAATTATAACCTGACTGCATAAGATAATGGCTTGTCAACAGAAGGATAATCTACCCAGAGATTAGAAAAAAAGAGAACCAGTATAATGCTGTTTTAGTTACTATAACCTTGTAGTATAGTTTGAAGTAAGGTAGCTTGACGTCTCCGGCTTTGTTCTTTTAGCTTAGGAGTCCCTTGGCTATTCAGACTCTTTTTTGGTTCCATATAAAATTTTATATATTTTTTTTCTAGTTCTTTAAAGAATTTTAATGGTAGTTTAATAGGAATAGTGTTGAATCTATAAATTGCTTTGGGTAGTATGGCTATTTTAGTGATACTGATTCTTTCCATTTATGAGTATAGAATGTTTGTTTATTTGTGTTATCTCTGATTTCTTTGAGCAGTGGTTTGTAGTTCTCCTTGCAGAAATCTTTCACCTCCTGATATGGTTTGGATTTGTGTCCCCACCCAAACTTCATGTCAAATTTTAATCCCCAGTGTTGAAGAAGGGGCCTGGTAGGGGGTGATTGGATCATGGGGGTGTGCTTTCCCCCCTTGCTGTTCTCATGATAGTGAGTGAGTTCTATGAGATCTGCTTCTTTAGAAGCATGCGGCACTTCT
Source organism: Mandrillus leucophaeus (assembly GCF_000951045.1). Taxonomy (NCBI): domain Eukaryota; kingdom Metazoa; phylum Chordata; class Mammalia; order Primates; family Cercopithecidae; genus Mandrillus; species Mandrillus leucophaeus. Next base: position 2,872,256 of record NW_012106253.1, on the reverse strand, counting down.
CCCTTGGCTCTCTTCCTCCTGCTTCAGCCATGTAAGACATGCCTCCTTTCTCTTCTCCTTCTGCCATAGTGGCAGGTTTTCTGAGGCTTCCCCTGCCCTGCTTCCTATAAAGCCTGTGGAACCATCAGCCAAATAAACCTCTTTTCTTTATAAATTACCCAGTCTCTGGTCCTATCCACTTACATGGTATACATGAAAGTAAACATGGCTGCCTACAATTCCCCAATTATGTACCCTACAATTAGAGGTGACATTTAAAGTATTTAACCACCAATCAGAATAGATGGGTTTTTTTTTCACAACACTGATGCACATTTGACCCGGGCAACCACACTGATTCTAGTCCAGGGTTTCAGAGAAAAGCTGACCTGAATCTCAGTCTCAAATCCAAAAATCTTAGGACACAAATTTATTGACCAAGTGCCAATATGAATCAAGTGCCCATGTCTGGACAGATTAACTGCGGTACAAAGAAGAGTCATACAATAGCACAACTTCAACATGCAGATGGAAAGGGAGGGTCGTTCTTAGAAAATGAGTCCTCATCAGAAAATCTGTCAGATACTTACTACAAACATCTAAGTGTGAGCTCAGGAGAAACACCAGCTTTTGGGAACCATCAGCATGTGGATGGTAATGATGTCATGGGAGAAGGTGAAGATCATTTAGGGAAGATGTGTATGGATGAAAGAGAAGGCTAAAGAAAAAGAGCTTTAATGTCTGCAATTAATGAAATTTGGCAGAAAAAAAGTCACCTTGAGGGCGATTCAGAAAGAATGACCAAAGGGGTTAGAGGCAAACCAAAAGAATATGTAGAGAATATATTGTCAGGAAGTCAGAGAAACAAAGGGATTCCAGATGACACTCCATGTAAAATGTTGCATAAAAATCAAATGCCCTTCTGAATCAGCAAGAAGAGGACTTTGGAAGCTAAAATAAGAGTAATTTCAACAAAATTGCAGGGACACCAGCAAGAATGTTGAGGGTGGAGTTGTGAGTAAGAAGTGTGAGAATGGGTGCAGCATGTAACTATCATACTCAGAAGAAGCTGGAATCCCTAAAAAGCACAAAAATATTTTTGCGTATGTAGATATATGACTAGTGAGATTTGACACAACTCTGTGATTGCTTTTATTTACTGTTTTTGATACCCTGAATATAAATTCTGGTTCAGGACCATGTTTTATGCAAATATGAACTTCCCAGGCTTATGTTCATTATGAAAATGGATTTTTTCATACCAAAGCAATACAAACTATGGAAAAGTACGTAAGTAAAATCATAAAATGTCCATTAAAAATCATAATTTTATTACCCTTAAAATATCAACCAGTCTAAGGTAGTTATTTGTACAAATATAAGAACAGTTAGCTAGTTAACTGTATTCCTATGTATTTAATTCTTTTGTGGCAATTGTGAATGGAAATTCATTTCTGGTTTGGCTCCTGGCCTGACTGTAGACCAGTGGAACAGCATAGAACCCAGAAATAAGACCACCCACCTATAACTAACTGATCTTCAACAAACCTTGCAAAAAACAAGCAATGGGAAAAGGAATCACTATTCAACAAATGGTCGTTACAGAAATACAAACCAAAACCACAATGAGAAACCATCTTGCACCATTCAGAATGGCTATTACTAGAAAGTCAAAAAATAACAGAAGCTGGCAAAGTTGTGGGATAAAAGGAACACTTACACACTGTTGGTGAGAATGTAAATTAGATCAACCATTGTGGAAGACAGTGTGATGATTCCTCAAAGACCTAAAGACAGAAACACCTTTCAACCCAATAATCCCATTACTGAGTACAAACCAAAGGAATATAAATCATTTTATTATGAAGACACATGAATATGTTTGTTCATTGCAGCACGATTCACCATAGTAAAGACATGGAATTAACCTAAATGCCCATCAGTGATAGACTCGACAAGGAAGAATATGGTACATATACACCATGGAATACTATGCAGCTGTTAAAAGAAAGAGATCATGTCCTTTGCATGAACATGGATGGAGCTGTAGGCCATTATTCCTAGCAAATGCAGGAACAGAAAACCAAATACTACATATTCTCATTTAAAAGTAGGAGCAAAATGATGAGAACCCATGCACACATAAAAGGAAACAACACATATTGGGGCCTATTGGAGGATGGAGGAGGGAGGAGGGATAGGATCAGGAAAAATAACTAATGGGTACTAGGCTTAATACCTGGGTGATGAAATAATCTGTATGACAAACCCCCATGACAAAAGTTTGTCTATGTGACAAGCCTGCCCTTGTCCCCCTGAACTTAAAAGCTAGATAAATTTAAAAAAATTTACAAAGTGAAGCAAAGGGATAGATTTCTATAGTATATCTTCATTATCAGAGACCCAGAAGGAAATAGATACAGAGTAAACAGTAATCCAAGTGGCATTATTTAATAAAATTTCCTTTAAGCCAACTTCTTTGTTTTCATTCCGGGTTCATCAACTTTTTGTTCTAATTTGTTCTCCCAAGTAAATTTATCCATAGAAAAGTGTGCAGATAAAACGAAAACTAGTTACATCACCAGTTTATGTCTTCTAGAGTAAATAAATCAGCCCTCTGTTTTTGTAGTCTATTCCACCTAAATTTGATTAATATGTCACCTCTAAGCAAAAATAGAAAAGCTGAAAATTAAAACCAAGGCTCTTGGGAGGCAATATAGCCCAATGGTTAAAAGACTAAACGATTTTATAAGAACAAAGTCTTTGAGTGCCTTACTATTTGATCCAAAGTGCCCTGAAAATTGTAAATGTTCTGTAATACTGATTAAATGAATCAATCACTAAATAAATAATAATCATGGGTACGAATATCCCTTGACGACTTAATCCTGTGAGACCCTGGGCAAATTACCTACTATGCTAAGCTTTATTTCCTCAACTGAAAAGTACTGCCTCTCAGGGCAAATGAGATGCTACAGGTAACTTCTGAAATTATATTAGGTATATCTTAATTACACTAAAAATGTTAATTGTGCTACTGTTAATAGTAGTTGTAGTTGTGTTAATATTAATAATGGCATTAGAGGAGGTAACCCACAAAGTTGCTGATTTTCAGGGGCCCAATTGAGCAACTAGTCATATTGCTAATATATCTCTTTTAGCACAACAGTGTTTAACATGCTCCACATCCACATCATCACTAGTCAATCGGCACAGATCAAAAGAATAAAGCCATTGAAAAATATACCACCTGAATGAGCAAAAGTTGCAATGTCTGTCAGTGAAGCCAGGTGAGCAGAGTGTTCTGGCCATTCTCTCACTGCACAGTGTAGACCCTTCGAAAAGTATCTGCAGACTGAATTTAACATTTTTCACTTTTCTGATTCCATTAATGTCCAAAATAGAGTTCTTATCTCTTACAGTTTTTGTGAAGTATTTATAAAAATATACATGAAAGTTGCTGCCAGAGGGCCTGTCATATAGCAAGTACTCCATAAATATTAACTACCGGTAGTTTCCATTTATGTAATCTCCAGAACAATCTTAAAAAGTAGTGCCATTATTTTACTTATTTTAAAAATTTAGAACCACGAAAGGTCATTAATTCACCCAAATTGATACAGACAGTAAGTGTCATAGTCAGAATTCAAATACATGTCTACCTGACATCTTTTCGCAGTTTATTCATTACAACGACTACCTCCCAAAAAGAACACTCATAAGGTAATCTGATTCATACTGTGATATGAGTATCTCATTGCATTTCCTCAGCCAGGGAAATTTTAAGTTTTGACATCTTAACATCGTCACTGAACACACACCTTCCACCTCCTACCAGACTTTTACCCTTGTGTAAACTTTTCCCTATAGATAAAAACTTATTTTAGATAAATACCTAGCGATGAGACTGTTAGGTCTAGGTATTTAGATAAATACCTAGCGATGAGACTGTGATCAGTGTGATGGTTAATACTGACTATCAACTTGATTGGATTGAAAGATGCAAAGTATTCTTGCTAGATGTGTCTGTGAGGGTGTTGCCAAAGGAGATTAACATTTGAGTCAGTGGACTAGGAGAGGCAGTGCCACGCTCAGTCTGGGTGGGCACCATCTAATCAGCTGCCAGTGCGGCTAGAAAAAAGGAGATAGAAGAAAGTGGAATGAGCAGACTTGCTGAGTCGTCTAGCCTTCATCTTTCTCTGGTGTTGGATGCTTCCTGCCCTTGAACATCAGACTCTGGATTCTTCAGCTTTTGGACTCTTGAACTTAAACCAGTGACTTAAACCAGTAGTATAAACCAGTGACTTAAACCAGGGGCTCTGGGTCCTTTGGCCACAGATTGAAGGCTGCACTGTCGGCTTCCTTACTTTTGAGGTTGTGGGATTCGAACTGGCTTCCTTGCTCCTCAGCTTGCAGATGGCCTTTTGTGAGACTTCACCTTGTGATCGTGTGGGTCAATACTCCTTAATACACTCCTCTTTATATATACTTCTATCCTATTTGTTATGTCCCTCTAGAGAACCCTAACACAATCAGTGTATATTTTATGTCATAAGAAACTGCCAAAATATTTCCAAAGCAGCTTTACTATTTCCTGAAAACAATGTATAAGGGTGTCAGTTTCTCCACATCCTCCCTAACATTTCATATTTTCTGTGTGTTGTGGTGATGGTGATTGTTTTATTTTGGTCATTCTAGCTTGCATAATGCAATGTTTCATTATGATTTTAATTGTGTTTTCCTAATGAATAATAATGTTGAACACATTTTGATTTGCTTATTTGCCATAAATATATCTTTGGCTCATTTAAAAAATTGTTTTTTTTTTCACTTTGCATTGAGTGTAAGAAGTATTTATATATTCTGGATACAAGTTTTTTATCAGGTATATGTTTTGACACGTTTTTTCCTGCTGTGTGTCCTGTCTTTCTATTACTTTAACATTGCTTTTTCAAAAAGCAGAAATTTAAAATTGTGATAAAGTTTATTTTTTCAATTTTTAATTTGACATTTTGTGCTTCTGAGGTTTGAAGAAATATTTGCCTAGCCCCAAATCACAAATATTATCTCCCATATTGCCCTATAGAAGTTTTTTCTTAAGCTAAAATATATTTATTAACTCATTTTGTAGTTTTAACACACTGATATACTAAAGTCTTAAGAAATTTATCTAAAAGTTTAAAACTAATGAGTAGCTGAGCCAAGATTTGAAACAAGTAATGGTTCTTTTTTTAAATATATATATATTTTAGGTTCAGTGATACATGTGCAGGTTTGTCATGTAGGTAAGCTCATGTCACAGGGTTTTGTTGTACAGATTATTTCATTACCCAGGTACTAAGTCTAGTACCCAGTAGTTATTTTTTCTGATGCTCTTCTTCCTCCCACTCTGCATCCTCAAGCAGGTTCCAGTGTCTGTTGCTCCCCTCTTTGTGTTCATATATTCTCTTGATTTGGCAACCACTTAAAGTGAGAACACACATTATTTGGTTTTCTGTTCCTAGTTTTCTAAGGATAAACGCCTCCAGTTCTATCCATGTTCTTGCAAAGGATGTGATCTTGTGATTTTTATAGCTGCATATTCCATGGTGTATATGTAGCACAGTTTCTTTATCCAGTTTACCACTGATGAACATTTAGGCTGATTCCATATCTTCACTATTGTGACTAGTCCTGCAGTGAATGTACACATGCATGTGTCTTTATGATAGAACAATTTATATTCCTTTGGGTATATACCTAGGGAAGAAATTGCTGGATTGAATGGTAGTTCGTATTTAGCTCTTTGAGGAACTGCCACATTGCTTTCCATGAGGGTTGAACTAATTTGTACTCCACCAGCAGCACATAAGTGTTACCTTATCTCCACAAGATTGCTAGCATCTGTTACTTTGTGACTTTGTAGTGATACACACTTTGAGTGGTGCAAGATGGTATCTTACCATGGTTTTGATTTGCATTTTTCTACTGCTTCGTGATTTTGAGCTTTTTTCGTATGCTCCTTGGCCACATGTATGTCTTCTTTTGAAATGTGCCTGTTCATTTCCCTTGAACCAATTATTAATGTTTTTTTTTTGAAATTTGTTTAACTTCCCTATAGAGGCTACATATTAGACCTTCCTCAGATGCATAGTTTGTATATATTTTCTCCCATTCTATAGATTGTTTGTTTACTCTTCTGATCGTTTCTTTTGTTGTGCAGAAACTCTTCAGTTCAATTAAATTGCATTTGCCCATTTTTCCTTTTGTTGACATTGCTTTTGGTGTCTACATCATGAAATATTTTCCAGTTGCTATGTCCAGAAGGATATTACCTAGGTTGTCTTCCAGGGTTTTTATAGTTTTGAGATTTACATTTAAGTCTTTAATCCACTTTGAGTTGACTTTTGTATATGGTGTAAGAAAGGTGTCCAGATTTAATCTTCAGTATGTGGCTAGCTAATTATCCCAGTACCATTCTTTAAATAGGAACTTTATCCCTATTGTTTGTTTTTGTTAGCTTTATCAGAGATCAGATAGTTGCAAGTGTGTGGCCTTATTTTTAGGCTATTTTGTTCCATTGGAGTATGTGTTTGTTTTTGTGTCAGTACCATTCTGTTTTTGTTACTGTAGCCTTGTAGTATAGTTTTAAATCAGGCAGAATGTTTTCTCAAGCTTTGTTCCATTTGCTTAGAATTGTCTTGGCTATTTGGACTCTTTTTTTGATTGCATATGTATTTTAAAATTGGTTTGTCTAGTTCTGTGAAATATCTCAATGGTAGTTTAATAGAAATAGCATTGAATTTGTAAATTGCTTTGGGCAGTATGACCATTTTAATGATATTAATTATTTTCTTTTCCATGAGTATGGAATGTTTTTCCATTTGTTTTGTCATCTTCAATTTCTTTAAGCAGTGTTTTGTAATTATCATTGTGGAGATCTTTCACCTCCTTGGTTAGCTGTATTACTATGTATTTCATTCTTTTGGTGGCAATTGTGAATTGGATTGCATTCCTAATTTGGCTCTGAGATTGACTCTTGCTGTTGTATAGGAATGCTAGTGATTTAGATATTGATTTTGTATTCTGAAACTTTGCTGAATTTGCTTATCAACTTAAGGAACTTTTAGACTGAGACTATTGCATTTTATAGATGTAGAATCATGCCATTTGCAACCAAAGATAGTTTGATTTTCTCTCTTCCTTTTGGATACCCTTTAGTTCTTTCTCTTGCCTGATTGCTCTGGCCATGATTTCCAATATTATTATTATTATTATTTTCTTTTTTTATTATACTTTAAGTTCTAGGGTACATGTGCACAACGTGCAGGTTTGTTACATATGTATACATGTGCCATGTTGGTGTGCTGCACCCATTAACTCGTCATTTACATTAGGTATATCTCCTAATGCTATCCCTCCCCTCTCCCCCCACCCCAAAACAGTCCCCAGTGTGTGATATTCCCCTTCCTGTGCCCAAGTGTTCTCACTGTTCAATTCCCAACTATGAGTGAGAACATGTGGTGTTTGGTTTTTTTGTCCTGACGATAGTTTGCTGAGAATGATGGATGGTTTCCAGCTTCATGCATGTCCCTACAAAGGACACAAACTCATCCTTCTTGATAGCTGCATAGTATTCCATGGTGTATATGTTCCTCATTTTCTTAATCCAATCTATCATTGATGGACATTTGGGTTGGTTCCAAGTCTTTGCTATTGTGAATAGTGCCACAATGAACATATGTGTGCATGTGTCTTTATAGCAGTATGATTTATAATCCTTTGGGTATATATCCAGTAATGGGATGGCTGGGTCAAATGATATTTCTAGTTCTAGATCCTTGAGGAATCGCCATACTGTCTTCCACAATAGTTGAACTAGTTTACAGTCCCACCAACAGTGAAAAATTTTTCCTATTTCTCCACATCCTCTCCAGCACCTGTTGTTTCCTGACTTTTTAATGATCGCCATTCTAACTGGTGTGAGATGGTATCTCACTGTGGTTTTGATTTGCCTTTCTCTGATGGCCAGTGATGATGAGCATTTTTTCATGTGTCTGCTGGCTGCATAAATGTCTTCTTTTGAGAAGTGTCTGTTCATATCCGTTGCTCACTTTTTGATGGGGTTGTTTGTTTTTTTCTTGTAAGTTTGTTTGAGTTCTTTGTATATTCTGGATATTAGCCCTTTGTCAGATGATTAGATTGCAAAAATTTTCTCCTATTCTTTTGGTTGCCTGTTCACTCTGATGGTAGTTTCTTTTGCTGTGCAGAAGCTCTTTACATGGTGCTGGGAAAACTAGCTGGCCATAAGTGGAAAGCTGAAACTGGATCCCTTCCTTACACCTTATACAAAAATTAATTCAAGATGGATTAAAGACTTAAATGTTAGTCCTAAAACCATAAAAACCCTAGAAGAAAACCTAGGCAATACCATTCAGGACATACGCATGGGCAAGGACTTCATGTCTAAAACACCAAAAACAATGGCATCAAAAGCCAAAATTGACAAATGGGATCTAATTAGACTTCCAATATTATTTTGAATAGGAGTGGTGACAGACGGCATCCTTGTCTTCTGCCAGTTTTGAAAGGGAATGCATTCAGCTTTTAACCTTCGGTATGATGTTGGCTGTGGGTTTGTCATAAATGGCTCTTGTTATTGTAAGGTATGTTCCTTCAATACCTAGTTTATTGAGAGTCTTTAACATGAAGGAATGTTTAATTTTATCCAAGTTTTTTCTACATCTTTGAGAAAATCCTGTGATTTTTGTCTTTAGTTATGTTTATGTGATGGATCACATTTATTAATTTTCTTAAATTGAGCCAATCTTGCATCCTAGGGATAAATCCTACTTGATTGTTGTAGATTAGCTTTTTGATGTGCTGCTGGATTTCGTGTGCTAGTATTCCATAGAGAAAGTTTGCATAGATGTTCTTCATGGAACTTTAGCCTAAATTATTATTTTTTGTTGTGTCTAGGCCATATTTTGGTATCAGGGTGTTGCTGCCCTCATAGAATAAGTTGAGGAGGAGTCCGTTCTCAAATTTTTGAAATTGTTCAGTAGAAATGGTAATAGATCTTCTTTGTGCATCTAGTAGAAATCATCTGTGAATCTTTCTAGTTCTAGGCTATTTGTTTGGTAAGCTACATATTACTGACTAAATTTTGGAGTTCCTTATTGGTTTATTCAGGGATCTAATTTCTTCCTGGTTCAGTCTTGGGAGGGTCTATGTGTTCAGGAATTTATTCATTTCTTCTACCTCTTCTAGTGTGTGTGCATTGAGGTGTTCATAGTAGTCTCTGGTTGTTATTTGTATTTCTGTGGGATCAGTAGTAACCTCCCATTTGTCATTTCTAATTGGGTTTCATTGAATCTTCTTCGTTTTCTTCTTTATTAGTCTAGTTAATGTTCTATCTATGTTTTTAGGGTTTTCAAAAACCAACTCCTTGATTCATCAGTCTTCTGAATGACTTTTATGTCTCAATCTTCAGTTCTCTCTGATTTTGGTTATTTCTTGTCTTCTTGTCTTCTGCTAGCTTTGGAGTTGGTTTTGCTCTTGCTTCTCTAGATTTTTTGTTGTTAGGTTGATAATTTGAGATCTTTCTGACATTTTGATGTGTGTATTTAGTGCTATAAATTTTTATCATAACCCTGCCTTGGCTCTGTTCCAGATATTCTGTTTGTTTGGATCTTTTCATTAGTTTCAAAGAACTTCTTGATGTCTGCCTTAATTTCATTATTTACCCAACAGTCATTCAGGAGCATGTTGTTTAATTTCCATGTAATTGTGAGATATTGAGCAATTTTCTTATCCTTGATTTCTATTTTTATTGTGCTGTGGTCTAAGAGAGTGGTTGGTATGATTACATTTCTTTAATAATTGCTGGGGCATATTTTATTACAATTGTGTGGTTGATTTTAGACTACATATGGTGTCGTCATGAGAAGAAAGCACATTATTTTGTTTTGGGGAAGACAGTTCTATAGATATCTATCAGGTCCATTTGGTTCAGTTTTGAGTTCTGGTCTTAAATATCTTTGTTAATTTTCTTTCTCAGTGATCTGTCTAATGCTATCAATGAGGTGTTGAAGTCTCCCACCATTATTGTTGGGCTTCTAAGTCTCTTTTAAAAACTCTAAGAACCTGCTTTATGAATCTGGGTGCTTCTGTGTTGGGTGAATATATATTTAGTATATTTAGGTCTTCTTGTTGAATTGTACCTTTTACCATTATGTAATGCTCTTTCTTTGTCTTTTTTTTTTTTATCTTTGCTGGTTTAAAGTCTGTTTTGTTTGTATAATTAGTATTGCAATCCCTGCTTTTCTCCATTTTCCATTTTCTTTGTAGACATTTTGACATGCCTTTATTTTGAACATAAAGATGTCATTGCATGTGAGATGGGTCTCTCAAAGATATCATTCCCCTGAATCTCACTTTTTTATCCAACTTGTCACTCCCTTTTAATTGGGTCATTTATCCTTTCGATATTCATGGTAGTATTCATATGTACGGATTTGATCCTGTCATCATGCTGTTAGTTTGTTATTATGCAGACTTGTTTATGTGGTTGCTTTATAATATTACTGGTCTGTGTACTTAAATGTGTTTTTGTAGTGTCTGGTTATAGTCTTTCTTTTCCATAATTAATGCTTTTTTCAGGACCTCTGGTAAAGCAGGTCCGGTGGTAACGAATTAGCTCAGCATTTGCTTCTCTAAAGGGCAACTTATTTCTCCTTCACTTATGAGGCTTAGTTTGCCTGGATATTTAATTTTTCCATGCAATTTATTTTCCTTAAGAACATTAAATGTACCCCCCTTATGCCTTCTGGCTTTTAGAGGTTCAACTCAGAGGTCTACTGTTAGTCTAATGGGCTTCTCTTTGTACGTTACCTGTCCTTTCTCTCCAGCTGCCTTTAACAGTTTTTTGTTTGTTTGTTTGTTTGTTTGTTTTCATTTCAACCTTGGAGATTCTGAAGAATTTGTGTTGGGTGTAATCTTTTTGATAAGTATTTTGCAGCAGATCTCTGCATTTCCTGAGTTTGAATGTTGGCCTCTCTAGGTAAGTTGGGAAACTTATCATGGATGCTGTCCTGAAATATATTTTCCAAGTTGCTTCCATTCTGCCCATCTCTTTCAAAAATACCCATATGTTGTAGATTTATTCTCCTTACATTACGCCATATTTCTCAGAGGTTTTGTTCACTTCTTTTTATCTTTTATTTATTCTTGTCTGAATGTCTTATTTCAGAAAGCCAGCCTGCAAGCTGTGAGATTCTCTCCTTAGCTTTGTCTACTAGGCTGTTAAAATTTGTGATTACATTATGAAATTATTGTAGTGTGTTTTTCAGCTCTATGAACTTGATTTTGTTCTTTTCTGTACTGACCGTTTTCTCTGTCAGCTCCTGTGTTACTTTATTGTAATTCAAGCTTCCTTGGATTGGGTTTCAACATTCTCTTGAATCTCTATGATCTTCATTCTTATCTGTATTCTGCATTCTGTTTCTGTCATTTCAGCCCTCTCAGCTTGGTTAAGAACCATTGCTGGGGAACTAGTACAGTTATTTGGAGGAAAAAGGGCACTATGGCTTCTTGATTTGTCAGAGTTCTTGCACTGATTCTTTCTAATCTTTGTGGGCTGATGTTCTTTCAGTCTTTGAAGTTGCTGCCCTTTGGATTTTTTTGTTTTGTTTTATACCATTTGATGACCTTGGAGATTTGATGGTAACATAATATGGGTCCAGTAAATTGGCTGTGTTTCTGGAAGATTTTAGGGGGTGAGGTTCAGATATGGACTTGTGAATAATGTGCTTTAATTCTTGGAGACTGGTATTGGGCTGCAGGTATGTTCTCTGGCTCCTCAAGGTTACGAACCTGCTGTGTTGTGAGGACCGAGATGCTCTCTCACTGCGGTCATAACATTCTGAAACGTGGTGCTAGCCAAAGTGTTTCATAGGGTAGTGGCAGTGGCGTCTGTTCTTCTTCGCACATGCCAGACAGCACCAGAAGAAGAACAAGAGAAGCAGCAGCATGGCATAGTAAATGCTCATCACCTGCAGTGGGGTGCTACTGGGTATTACTGTGTGTCGCCCTCCATGTGGGGGTCCACAGCAGTAGTCTTGGCAGCATGGCAAGAGGGGGTGGGGAACCCAGCAAGCGTCTGTGCATCTGTTTGTGCTGGTGGTGGTGTTAGCCTGGGTGTAGGTCACTGGTGGAGGCAGGAGTGTGTGAACCCTCGTGCACATTCACACAGGCAAGAGGGGCCACTCAGGGCAAGGATGTGTTCACTGTTCTTCATGCCTAGGTGCCTGGTTTCATGCCAGTGGCAGTGTTATCACAGGGGCAGGGTGCTGTTGGGCTTTGTACCCACCAGTGTTCCAATGGCAATGGTAGTGCAGTAGGGTAAAGGGGTGCATTTTGCACTCATGCCAGCAGCAGTGACACAGCAGGGTACACACATACATGGACTTGGTGAGTAATGGGAGGCAAGAGTCACTAGTGCACATACACACACCAACAATGTAATGTGGGAGGTGGCTGTGTGTGAGTGCATGCAGGCAAAGTGGCACTGGAAAGACGGTAGTGTAGGGAGGGTGCAGGTAGGCTGTTGTGTGTCTGCAAGGGTCACTTGGCTAGAATTTTCTATATTCATGTGCCATCGGCCACTGCAGGAGCTAAGATGTAGGCCCCTAGGAGGTAACTCTCTTGCTACCCAAGGCATGTTCAGGCTCGGGCCACAGGAAAGGCCAGCAGACGAAAAGGTGCTGAGGTCAGACCAGCCCTGAACCTTCAGTGTTCAGGTTCAACATTTCCCCTGGGGCTAAAATCTCCTATGGAAGCAAGTTGAGCATACAGAGATCGGCATTTTTGACTGTTCTTTATTACAGGCACTTCTGCACCAAAACCTCTGGGGTCTGCAATGACTGGAGTTCTGACCCTATTATTTCTCTAAGCAGCTCTCCCTGCCAACTCAAATGTCTGTGGTGGTCATGGGGTCTGCTCCTGTTGGGATTCCGGAGGTCTGTGGCAAGAGTGGGTTTCTCCTTGCCTGCTTTACTCACCCCTTCCCTTCCCTAGTAGTTGCTGTGGGCCAGGAACAAGTCTTAGCATACAGGTAGCCCTTTCAAGGTTCCTAGTCTCTTCCTTTTTCAGCTCAGTATCTGTGCCTTTCCTCTGTCCACTCTCATTGCCTTTCCTCTGAATATATGCTAGGAGTGCACAGTCTTTCTGATGTCCTGGTTCTTTGGTGGCAGGTGTTCCTCCTGGTTGCATCTAATCAGCCATCTTGCCAAGAAAACCCCTAAAACCGGTAATGGTTATCATGCTAGCATTATGTGTGTTGCTGTGTTTCTTGTCATTTAACCAGGTATTAATTTTTTTATTTGATGGTTTTATTTAACAACTCTATTGGGGTTTTAGACAAGAAAATTTAGACAACAAAAATCACATCATTAAAAACGTTCAGTTTGACTGGGCACAGTGGCTCATGCCTGTAATCCCAGCACTTTGAGGGGCTGAGGCAGGCGAATCACTTGAGCTCAGGAGTTTCAGACCAACCTGGCCAACGCGGTGAAACTCCGTCTCTACTAAAAATACAAAAATTAGCCAGGTATGTTGGTGAGTGCCTGTAATCCCGGCTACTTGGGAGGCTGAGGGAGGAGAATCACTTGAACTTGGAAGGCGGAGTTTGTAGTGAATGGAGATCGTGCCACTGCACTCCAGCCTGGGCAAAAGAATGAGACTCTCTCTGAAAAAAAAAAGTCAGTGATACGAGTTTCAGTAAATATGTGCTGTTGTGCAACCATCAAGCTGGACAACAAACCACAATCAAGTTTTAAAGTATTTACTTCATCTCAAAAAGTTGCCCTTTTACTCTCTGACATTTCAATCCATGCTTTCACTCCTCATCCCAGGCAAAAGCAACTTATACTTTTTGTCAATAAAATTGAGACTTTTCTAGAACTGTTATAGAAATAAACATACAAATAAAAGTATGCAGTGATGTATAAATGAATTTATACATTATGTAGTCTTTTTCATCTGACTTATCTTATTTAGCGTGCTGCTTTGAGATTCACCCATGTTATTTTATATATCAGTCATTCATATTATTTTATTGTTGAATAATATTACTTTGTATGGATACACCATATTTCGTTTATTCAATTCATCTGTTGATGGACATTTCACATGTTTCTAGTCTTGTGATATTACTATTAATGAACTTATGAATATTTTTGTACAAACCTTTGTGGACAGTTGTTTTAATTTTTTTATTTTTTGATTGATATCTAGGAGTGTAATTACTTCATTTTATAACACATGAGTGTTTAACTTTATTAGAAAAGGTCAGGTGCAGTGGCTCACGCCTGTAATCCCAGCACTTTGGGATGCTAGGGCGAGCGGATCATCTGAGGTCAGGAGTTTGGGACCAATCTGGCCAACATGGTGAAACCCCATCTCTAAAAAAATATAAAAATTAGCTGGGCATGATGGTGGGTACCTGTAATCCCAGCTACTCAGGAGGCAGAGGTGGGAGAATCACTTGAACCTGGGAGGCGGGGGTGCAGTGAGCCAAGATCACATTATTGCACTCCAGCTTGAGTGACAGAGTGAGACTCCAACTCAAAAAAAAAAAAAAAAAAAAAAAAAAAAAAAAAAAAAAAAAAAAGAAGGAAATGGCCAATTTTTTGGCAAAGCTGCTGCTTCATTTCACATTCTCTCTATGTATAAAGATTCTGGTTTTCCGGCTAGTTAGTCCATTCTACATCATTACTAACATTTTGGTATTAGGAGGCTTACTTTTTTTTGTGTGTGTGTGATGTCTCACTCTGTCGCCCAGGCTGGAAAGAGGCTTACTTTTCTAAGGCATCCTATTAGATGTGCAGTGTTATCTCAATGGGGTTTTTATTTTTACGTTCCTAATGAAAGCTAGTGTTTAACCAATTTTTACATGCTTATTGGCATTTTTGTACCTTCTAGGGAGAAGTGGTTATTCACATTATTTACCCTGTTTTATCACACATGCAAACACACACACACGTGTGCACACACACACACATATATATACACATAGAGAGAGAGAGTATATATATATATGGAATTGTTATATATCTATAGTATTAGTCTGTTCACGTGCTGCTAATAAAGACACACCCGAGACTGGGTAATTTATAAAGGAAAGAGGTTTAACAGACTCACAGTTCCACATGGCTGGGGAGGTCTTATAATTATGATGGAAGGCAAATGAGGACCAAAGCCAAGTCTTACATGATGGCAGGCAAAAGACTTGGGTAGGAGAAATCCCGTTTATAAAACCATCAGAACTTTTCATATTTATTCACTACCATGAGAACAGTACAGAGGTAACCATTCTCATGATTCAATTATCTCCACCTAGTCCTGCCCTTGACATGTGGGGATTATTACAATTCAAGGTAAGATTTGGGTGAGGGCACAGTCAAACCATTACACACACACACACACACACACACACACACACATATATATATGCAAACACACATGTATATATGTGTATATATATACGTGTATTTATATATATATACTTTCCGCTGAATTATGTTTATGTTTGCACCTTTGTTTAAAAAATATATATGTAATTTTCACGTAGTTCTCCAAGTATGTCACTTGTGTTTTAATTCTCTTTCAATAGTATCTTTCCAGGAGCAGAAGTTACTAATTTCAATGAAATCTAATTTTTAATTAATTTTAAATATTTTTGCTCATCACAAGAAATCTTAGACTTTCTTTTGTTTTTTAAAATTTTATTTATTTTAAATACACTTTATTGTGTATGTTTAAAGTTTCCATCATAATATTATGGGACAAGTAAGGTAAAATGGTTGCTATAGTGATGGAAATTCACATATATTGTTGTACATACATTTTTCTTGACAAGAGCAGCTAAAATTTACTTATTTAATACAAATCTCTGATCCAATACAATTGTATTAACTACAATCCTCATGTTATACATTATATCTTTAGACTTGTTCATACGACATATCTGCTATTTTGTATGTTTTGACCTATAATACATATACCATATACTCATTTCCTCTGGCCAAATACCCCACTTCTAGTTGCTAATGTTTTATTTTCTATATCTGGGTATTTGATGTATTTTTAAAGAGACTCCACATACAAGTAATTTCACGTAATGCTTTTCCTTCTGTGTCTCTTATTTAATTTAGCACAATGTCTCTCAGTTTCATCCATGTTGTGGCAGATGATAGAATCTCATTGTTTTCAAGGCAAAAGATTGTTTCACAGTGAAGGAAACAATCAATAAAGTGAAAAACAACTTAAAGACTAAACAAAATATTTGCATCCTCATATTTGATAAGGGATTAATATCCAAAAATCAGAAATAACTCTTACTACTCAATAACAGAAAAACAAATAATATGATTAAAATGGGCAATAGACATGAATAGATATTTCTCCAAAGGAGACATAAAAGTGACCAATAGATATATGAAAATATTCTCAATATCACCAATTATCAGGAAAAGGCAAATTAAAACCCCTCTGTGATACTACCTCACACCCATTAAAGTGGCTATTATCAAAAGGACAAGATATAACAAATGTTGATGAAGATGTGGTGAAAAGGGAAGCCTAGCATACTGTTAGTGGAATATAGATTATTGCAACCATTAGCTCTTACTCTTTCAGCTATGATCAATTTGGAATTAACTTTTAATTATGTTGTGAGGTAGGTGTCAAGGATATACTTTCAACATTTTGGATGTTGTGTGTTCATGTGTGTGTTTTTCATATGGCTTTACAATTATTACAGTGCCATTTAATGAAAGGAAACTTTTTACCTTTTTATTTATTTATTTATTGAGACGGAGTCTTGCTGTGTCACCAGGCTGGAGTGCAGTGGTGCGATCTCAGCTCACTGCAACTTCCACCTCCCAGGTTCAAGTGATTCTCCTGCCTGGGCCTCCCGAGTAGTTGGGGCGACAGGTGCACGCCACCACGCCCAGCTAATTTTTGTATTTTTAGTAGAGACGGGGTTTCACCATGTTGGCCAGGATGGTCTCAATCTCTTGACCTCGTGATCTGCCCGCCTCGGCCTCCCAAAGTGCTGAGGTTACAGGCATAAGCCACTGCACCCGGTCCTTTTACCCTTTTAGTGACATTTGCATTTTGATCAAAAATTACTTATTCATGTATTATGGGTATATTTATATATTGCATTATGTTTTGATTAATCTATAGTTTCATGCTTATCCTTATCATTTACTTTGTGAGGAGTGTTGATATCTGTAACTATAATTGTGGATTTATTTCTTAACGTTTTAATTACCTCAGTTCCTGTTCTATGTATATTACAGCTATGTTTAGTATTCATTTATATTTAGAATCATTATGTCTTTTTGATAAACTAATCTACTTTGGTGTCTAATAATGTTTCATTTGAAGTTTATTTTGTATGATATTGCATAGTAATTCCATTTTTTGTTTAAGTAGTGTTTCATCATACATCTTTTCTCATTTTTTCACTTTTAACATATTTACTTCTTTATATTTAAAGTAAGTTTCCTATCGATAGAATATAGAAGGATAAAATTTTCTTATTTAATTGGACAATCAATGCATCTAATTTGGATATTCAGTAAATGTATATTTAATGTAATAATTGATATAATTGATTTAAAATCTACTGGGCAACTGATTTCTTTCAACTGTTTGATCTGGTGTTTTTTACCTTTTTTTCTGTCTTTTTTTTTTTTTTTTGCTAACAACTTTAAGTTGTATTTCATATACAATACAACATACATATTTAAATTGTACATTTAATGGATTTTAACTTATTCACAGTTTTCAAACTATCATCACAAAATAATTTTAGAATATTTTTACTACTAAAAAGAGACATTTTTTACTCATTGTGATGGTTGGTTTTATATGTCAACTTGACTGGAAGTGCCCCAGTAGCTAAGAAAACATTATTTTGGGGTGTGTCTATTAGGTTGATTCTGGAAAAGCTTGACATTTGAATCAATAAACATAGTGAAGATTGCCATAATCAATTTGGGTAGGCATTATCTGTTTAGTTGAGGATTCAGATATAATAACATGACAGAGAAAGGGCAAATTTGCTCTCTTTGCTTGAGCTGGGCCATGCATGTACTCCGGCCCTTGGATATCAACACTTCTGGTTCTTGAACCTTTGGCCTCAGCCAAGGACTTGGACCATTGCCTCCCATGGTCCTCAGGCCTTCAGACTTTCACTGTCACTGCACTACTGGCTTTCCACAGCCTCAAGCTAAAAGTTGAATAATGTGCTATTTCTCAGTCTTCATAATTTCGTAAGCCAATGTTTCATAATAAATCATATATATATATATTTGTGTGTGTATATATACATATATCTATGTGTGTGTGTATATCCTACTGGTGGTGTTTCTCTGAGGAATCCACAGTAATACAGATTTTTATACCAAGAGTGGTTCTAGAAAAAGAATTTTCAGAATAAATTTTCTAAAATTTGTTATGAGGTTTCTGAAATTTTCCCTCTAATATTATTAGATTTAAAGATACTAAAGTTTCTATTTCTAGTAGTAAAGAGAGCATCTAGAGCTATGGTGTGAACTATTTATAGAGATACATAAAATATCTGCTTTAGAACTCTTAATTAACTACTTACAAAATCAAGGAGCTAACTGACTCTGTATGTAATAGTTTCAAGCATTTCTGTAAAACTAAGAAACATAATGTCATTGGTTGATTGTTTCTAAAGTTACTGGTAAAAACAGTAAAAGAAAAGCATGAGCTAAAGGATTTAGATTTACAGCTCAAGTGCCACATAAGTGACATAAGAGCTTCTATGTATTTCCCGAATGGTACCTAATCTTTTGTAGCAGCAGAACCAATATTTACAAAATAAAATGTGGAGTCTCATCCTTTATTTGGATGAACTACAGCAAAAATTGAACTCCCGTTTTCACAGGGCTCTACCGTAAAAGTGATGGCACTGAGTGGGAAAAAAGTGGGATCATATAACTTGTGATTAGAGCATATGGAAAAACTCTGATGAAGCTAAAAATATTTATCTCCTAAATTCTGATGAATTGTTTTTCCAAATGAAAGAAGTCTCCCCACCCACCTTGGAAGCAGCCTCTCCAATCCCAGCAGAAGTAACCTTGCCACCACCATGAGCAGTGATCTGCAAATGCCAATTTGTATTGTCCTTTACACCAAGAGTAGTATCTGCCTTTGCAACTCCTTATAAGATAATTAATTTTACATTGCCTGAATTAATGGTAATGAACTCCCCGAGGCAATTTTTGTGCAAGACCATTCTGATTCTCTTGAAGATGCACCTGCTATTGCCCCTCTTTGATACTAGACCAATAACTATACTAAAGTGCCAACAGGTCCCCAAAGGTGAAGCACAAAGTATGACCCATGAGAACGTATGCTACACCCCAGAGGAACAACTTGAATTTTCTAATTTATACAACCAGAAATCTAGGAAAACTGTGTATGAATGGGTGCTAACGGTGTGGGATAATAATGGAAGTAACATAAAATTAAATACAACAGAATGTATTAATATGGGTTAATGAAGCAGAGATTCAGTATTTGATGATGTAGCTTGGGGGGTTATAAAGGACTCCAACAGTTTAGTTGATTGCTGAAACATAGACCAAAAGATGGCCAACTCTGAGTGAACTGAAAATGCTCAACCTCCCTTGGTTTAATGTAGAAGAAAAATCCACAGCCTTAGGGAGTTTAATATGTTTAAGTAGATTTGTCATTTAATACCTACTTATCTGTACTAAGAAGTTCTGGAAGGCATATTTTTCACCAAAACTTTTAGAAATAAATTTATGAGGAATCTTCTCAGTATTTTTGAATAGTCCCATAATTATTTTACTTTGTAGCCCAGAATTTACAGTGGAATGATAATAAGTGTTGGTAAAGACGTGGAGAAATTGGAATGCTTGAACAGTCTTGGAAGGAATGTAAATTAAAGATTCATTATGAAAAACTGTATGGAGGTTTCTTATAAAACCAAAAATAGAATTACCATGTAATACAGCAATTCCACTTCTGGGTATATATCTCAATAACTTGAAATCAGTATGTTGAACAGATACCTGCACTCCCAGTCATGAGATTGCTGGGTCAGATAGTAGTTCTGCTTTTAGCTCTTTGAGGAATCACCATACTGCTTTCCACAATGGTTGAACTAATTTACACACCCTCCACTAGTGTATAAGTGTTTTATTTCTTTGCAACCTTGTCAGCATCTTTTATTTTTTGACGTTTTACTAATAGCCATTGTGGGTGGTGTGAGATTGTATCTTATTGTGGTTTTGATTTGCATTTCTCTAATGAGCATTGGTATTGAGCATTTATTCATATGCTTGTTGTCCGCCTGGAAGTCTTCTTTTGAGAAATGTCTGCTCATGTCTTTTGCTCACTTTCTAATGAGGTTGTTTGCTTTTCTCTTGTTAATTTGTTTAAGTTCCTCATCGATGTTAAATATTAGACCTTTGTCATATGCATAGTTTGCAAATATTTTCTCACATTATGTGGGTTGTCTGTTTACTATGTTGATAGTTTACTTTGCTGCACAGAAGCTCTTTCATTTAATTAGATTCCACTTGTCAATTTTGCTTCTGTTGTGATTGATTTGGTGTTTTTGTCACAAAATCTTTGCCCATTCACATGTCGAGGAAGGTATTGCCTAGGTTGTTTTCCAGGGCTTTTATAATTTGAGGTTTACATTTAAGACTTAATCCATTTTGAGTAGATTTTTCTGTATAATGTAAGGAAGGGGTTCAGTTTAAGTCTTCTGCATATGACTAGCCTGTTATCCTAGCACCATTTATTTAATAGGGAGTCTTTTTCCATTGCTTATTTTTGTCGACTTTCTCAAAGATCAGATGGTGATAGATGTGCTGCCTTATTTCTGAGTTCTCTATTCTGTTCCACTGATCTCTGTGCCTGTTTTTGTACCAGTGCAATGCTGTTTCGGTTCCCACACCCTTGTAGAATTTGAAGTCAGGTAATGTGATGCTTTCAGATTTGTTCTTTTTGCTTAGGATTGTCTTGGGTATTAGGGTAATTTTTTGGTTCCATATAAATTTTAAAATACCTTTTTCTAGTTCTGTGAAGAATGTCGTTGGTACCTTTATAGGAATAGCAATGAATCTGTAAATTTCTTTGGGCATTAAAAGCAGTGTGGCCGTTTGAATGATATTCATTCTTTCTATTAATGAGTGTGAGATGTTTTTGCCTTTGTTTGTGTTTTCTTTGATTTATTTGAAGAGTGCTATATAATTCTCATTGTATAGATCTTTCACCTCCGTGGGTAGCTGCATTTCTAGGTATTTTACTCTTTTTGTGGCAATTGTGAATGAGGTTACCTTTCTGACTTGGCTCTTGATATATAGGAATGAGAGTGATATTTATACATTAATGTTGTATCCTGCAACTATACTGAAGCTCTTTGTAACCTGGAGGAGGTTTTGGTCCAAGACTATGGGCTTTCCTAGATAAAGAATCAGGTCACTTACAAACAGAGATAATTTGTCTTTCTCTCTTTCTCTCTCTCTCTTTTTTTTTTTTTTTTTGGATGCCCTTTATTTTTTTTCTTCTTCCTGATTGCTCTGTCTAGGATTTCCAATACTATATCGAATAAAAGTGGCAAGAGAGGGTTTCTTTGTCTTATGTTGGTTTTCAAGGGGAATTCTACTACCTTCTGTCCATTCAGTATAATGTTAGCTGTGGGTTTTTCATATATGGCTCTTATTATTTTGAGGTATGTTCCTTCAATACCTACTTTATTGAGAGTTTTTAACATAAATTGTTGTTTACTTTTATTGCAAGCCCTTTCTGTGTCTACTGAGATAATCATATGGTTTTTGTTTTTACTTCTGTTTATGTGGTGAATCACATTTATTAATATGTTTGTGTTGAACCAACCTTGCATCCCAGGGTTAAATCTTACTTGATCATGGTGAATTAGCTTTTAGATGTACTGCTGGATTCAGTTTGCACCTATTTGTTTATGGACCTTCGCATCAATGTTTATCAATGATACTGGCCTGAAGTTTTAAGTTTGTTGTGTCTCTTCCAGGTTTGGGTATCAAGATGATGCTGATCTCATAGAATGAGTTGGGAAAGAGTTCCTCCTCCTCAGTTTTTTTTAAATTGTTTCTGTAGAAATGGTACCAGGTCTTTTTTGTAAATCTGGTAGAATTCAGCTGGGAATCCATTAAATCTCAGGCTTTCTTTGGTTGGTAAGTTATTTATTACTGATAAAATTTCAGAACTCATTATTGGTCTTTTCAGGGACTCAATGACTTTCTAGCTCAGTCTTGGGAGAGTGTATGTGTCTAGGAATCATCCATCTCTTCTACGGCTTCTAGTTTATATGCATATAACTGTTCATAATAGTCTCTGATTTTTTTGTTTTTATTTCTTTGAGGTCTTTAACATTTTCTTCATCATTTCTAATTGTGTTTTTTTGGATCTTCTCTCTTTTCTTATGTATTAATCCAGTTATTGGTATACTTATTTTAACAAATTCTCCATAAAACCAACTCCTGGATTCTTTTATCTTTTCAATGGTTTTTCATGTGTTAATTTCTTTCAGTTCAGGTCTGATTGTTGTTATTTCTCATCTTCCATTAGCTTTGGGGTTGATTAGCTCTTGCTTCTCTAATTTTTTTTAAGTTGTGAAGACACACTGTTAATTTGAGATCTTTAAATTTTTAGATGTTGGCATTTAATGCCATGAATTTTCCTCATAACACTGCCTTAGCTGTTTCCTGGAGACTCTGGTGTGTTGTATTTTTGTTCTCATGATTTTCAAATAACTACTTGATTTCTGCCTTTATTTCTTTATTTACCCAAAAGTCATTAAAGAGCATGTTGTTTAATTTTTGCATTATTGCATGATTTTAACTGATATTTATAGTTTTGACTTCTGTTTTTATTGTATTGTGGTCCAAGAGTATGCTTGGTATGATTTTGGTTCTTTAACATTTGTTGAAAATTGTTAATGTGGTCAATTTAGATTATGTCCCATGTGCTCGTGAGAAGAATGTATATTCTGGTTTTTGGGGGAGTGGAGAGTTCTGTAAATGTCCATCAGATCCATTTGGTCCAATATTAAGTTAGGTCCTTAATATTTTTGTTAATTTTCTGCCTCAATGATCTAATACTGTCAATACAGTGTTGAAGTCTCTCACTATTATTGCATGGGAGTCTATATCTCTTTGTAGGTCTCTAAAAGCTTGCTTTATAAATCTGAGTGCTCCTGTGTTGGATGCATATATATTTAGGATCATTAGGACTTCTTGTTGAATTGAACTCTTCACCATTATGCAATACCCTTTGTCTTTTTTGATCTTTGCTATTTTGAAATATATTTTTTTTCCTGAAATTAGGATTGCAACTCATGCTTTTATTGTGTGTTTCATTTCCTTGGGAGATTTTCCTCCACACCTTTATTTTGAGCCTAATTGAGTCTGTTTACACAATGCCATAAAGAACTCCCTAAGACTGGGTAATTTATAAATAAAAGAGGTTTAATTGACTCACAATTCCACATGGCTAGGGAGGCCTCAGGAAATTTACAGTCACGATGGAAGGCACTTCTTCACAGGGCGACGGGAGTCAGAATGAGTGCCAGCAGGGAAAATGCCAGATGCTTATAAAACCATCTGATCTCCTAAGAACTCACTTACTATCACCAGAACAGCATAGGGGAGTGATCCCCATGATTCAGTTACCTCCACCTTGTCTCTCCCTTGACAAGTGTGGAATTATGGGGATTACAATTTATGATGAGGTTACGGTGGAGACACAAAGCCTAACTTGTATCAGAATGTCGTTATTTGTGAGATGGATCTCTTGATAACAGCATATCATTGGATCTTGCTTTTTCATCCTGACTGACATTCTGTGCCTTTTAAGTGGGGCATTTATCCTGTTTACATTCAAGGTTTGTAATGATATATGTTGAATTGATCCTGTCATTGTGCTGTTAGCTGGTTATTATGTTGGCTTGCTTTTGTGGTTGCTTTATAGTGACACTGGCCTGTGTGTTTGTGTGTTTTTGTATTAGCTGGTAGAGGTCTTATCTTTCTATATTTACTGCTCCTTTCAATATAGCTCTTAAGGCAGGTCAGTTTGTAATGAATTCTCTTAACTTTTGCTTATCTGAAAAGAATCTTATTATTCCTTCACTTAGGCAGCTAACTTTGGCTGAATATAAAATTCTTGGTTGAAGATTTTTTCTTCTTTACAGATATTGAATATAGGTCTCCAATCTCTTCTGGCATATAGGGTTTCAGCTGAGAGCTGCACTGTTCACCTGATGGGAATTTCTTTGTAGGTAACCTGCCCTTTCTCTTTGGCTTAGTTTAACATCACTTTTTTTTTTTTTTTTTCATTTCAACCTTTAAAAATCTGATGGTCTTTGGGATGATCTTCTTATGTAGAATATTTCAGGAGTTCTCTGTATTTTCTGATTTTGAGTGGTGGCCTCTCTAGCAAGGTTGACAATGTTTTCATGAATGATATCGTGAAATATGTTTTTCAAGTTGTTTGCTTTCTCCACCTCCCTTTTCGGGATGCTAATGATTCATAGATTTAGTCTTTTTATATAAACTTGCATTTCTCAGAGGTTTTGTTCATTCCTTTTTATTTTTCTTTTGCTATTTTTGTCTGATTGTCTTACTTCAAGGAACCAGTTTTCAAGTTCTGAGATTTTTTCATCAGCATGGTTTATTCTGCTGTTAAAACTTATGATTGCATTGTGAAATTCTGGTATTGTGTTATCCAGCTCTTTCAGACCTCATAGGATTTTTGTTGTTGTTGTTGTTGTTTGTTATTGGCTACTTTGTCTTTCAGCTTCTACATCCTTTTATTGTGATTCTTATTTTCCTTGATTTGGGATTTGCCATCCTCCTGAATCTTGCTTATATTTGGTTCTATCCATATTCTGAATTCTGTTTCTGTCATTCCAGCCAATTCAGCCTGATTAAGAACTCTTGTTGGAGAACTGGTGCAGTTGTTTGAAGGACATATGACCATCTGGCCTTTTGAGTAATTGGAGTTCTTGAGATTTTTTTTTTATCTCATCTGTTAATGTGGGCACTCTTTTATTAATAAGTGCAGTGTAGATTGAGAACAGCCAATAGACTTCTTTTCCACATGTTTTCACCAGGCTGGGTCTTTATGAAGAATCTTCAACTACATCTGCCTTCTTGTCTATGTTTTCAGAGGGGGTTATGTTAGTGAGTTGTTTTCATGTTGAAGCTTTAGGGTGTAATCCAGCAGGTAGCACTTAGGCTTATTGGTCAGTTGTTAAACTCTTGATCAGTTGTGTGGCCCTGTTTTCTCACAGTTGCAGCCATGTTCCCTTTCTGTGCTCTGAAAGTGTTGATTTCTCTCCCCCATGAATGCTGGCTGCAGATTGCAACTTGGCACTCCTGGGCCTTCCACTGCACTTTTGGGGTGAACTCAGTATTTATGTTTCTTTCCCAACTTGGAGGCAGCAGAGAAAGAGACCTTTGTAGTGTTTTTCTTCTGGGGGCTCCATCCTAGAGAGATGCAGTTCAGCAATCCCTCAGTGCAAAAAACCCAAGATTGAGGGTATGTGCTATGGGTCCAAGCCAGAAGTTCCCTGTCTGGTTACAAGAAGCAGGAAGTGGGGTGTGTGGGACCCATGGGAAATGGACTGGCCTCCTCTCCTAGGGTTGACTGCAGCTTGATGGAAGAGTGGATAAGGCACTTAGGGTCTTTGCCCCTTTGTTAGTTTGAGGGTGGTAAGGGCAGTTCTACTGCAAAGGCAGTGGCAGAGACTTTCAGTTGCCCCTGAAGGTTCTGCCCAGGGAGTTGCTGAGTTGCTACTGGTTTGATATCTCTTGTATGATGTGGCTGGAGGCCCAGGCTTGGAGGACAGTCCTATCTGGTGAGGAGATATGAAAATGTGCACCCGATTTCTGTTTTTTTTGTTTTTTCAATTTGGATGCACTTTATTTATTTTTCTTGTCAGATTGTTCTAGCTCTAAGTATGACTTCCAATACTGTGTTGAAAAACAATGGTGAAAGTGGGCAACCTTGTTGTGTACCAGATTGTATTAGTCCATTCTCACACTGCTTGAAGAAATACACAAGACTGAGTAATTTATACATAAAAAATGATATTCTGTCATTTGCAACAATGTGGGTGGAACTGAATATCAGAATGTTAAACAAAATAAATGAGACACAGAAAACAATCTTTGCATATTTTCACTATTTGTGCAATGTAAACATCAAAACAAACTTATGATGATGGAGAGTAGAAGAATGGTTTACCAGAGGTGGGACACAGTAGTGGGCAGGTAGCAGGAGTAGGGGATGGTTAATGGCTTTAAAAGAAAATAGAAATAATAATAAGACCTAGTATTTGATAGTACAGGAGGGTGACTATAGTCAATAATAATTTAATAATACATTTAGAAATAAATTAAAATGTAATTTGATTGTAACACAAATGATTAATGATTGAGATAATGAGTATCTCATTTTCCATGATGTGATCATTGCACACTGCATGACTGCATAAAAATATCTCATGTGTTTCATAAATATATACACCTACTATATACTCACAAAATTAAAATTTTCTAAATAAAGAATATTCTATTGTATTTAATTCACAAGAAATCAACTAATTATAGCAAGACATATAAATTAAAATTACAAGAAAGATAAAGATAAATCCTGCTAACATTAATAAAAACAAAACTAGAGTAGTTATATCAGTGTTTTATTAAAGATAGATAAATTACATATTGACAAAGTGATTAATTTTCAACAAAGACATAATTATTAATGTGTACACACCTAACAGCAAAGCATCAAAATATATGAGGCAAAAACTGATAGAATTGCAAAGAGAAATAGATAAATCCATTGTTATAGTTGAGAATTTTACATATCTCTATCAGTAATGGGCAGATCCATCACACATAAAATTAGTAAGGATATAGTTAAACCTAACAACATAATCAATCAAATGATTATAATTGTCATCTATAAAATAATTTTTACAATAACAATGTAATACACATTATTCTCCAGCTTGCATAGAATATTCCTCAAAATATATTTCATTCTGTCTGGGAGCATTGGCTCACATCTTGTAATCCTAGTTCTTTGGGAGGCAGAGGCAGGAGGATTTCTTGATGCCAAAAGTTTGAAAACCAGCCTAGGCAACATACTGAAAATGCTCCTGTATTAGTCTATTTTCACACTGCTGATAAAGACATACAGGAGATGGTGAAATTCATACAGGAAAAGGTTTATGGGACTTATAATTTCACGTGGCTGGAGAAGTCTCACAATCATGGTGGAAGGCAAGGAGCAGCAAGTCACATCTTCCATGGATAGCAGCTGGTAAAGAGAGAGCTTGTATAGGGAAACTCCACCCTATAAAGCCAACAGATCTTCTGAGACTTATTCACTATCATGAGAACAGCATGGAAAATACCTGTCCCATGTTTCAATTACCTTCCCCCACATCTCTCCCACAACATGTGGGAATTCAAAATGAGACTTGAGTGGGAACACAGCCACACCATATCATTCCACATCTGGCCCCTCTCGAATCTCATGTCCTCATATTTCAAACCTAATCATGCCTTCCCAAGAGTCCCTCAAAGTCTTAACTTATTTTTGCATTAACTCAAAGTCCATAGTCCAAAGTCTAATCAAAGATAAGGCAAAACCCTTCCACCAATGAGCCTGTAAAACCAAAAGCGAATCAGTTACTTCCTAGATATATTGGGGTACAGGCATTGAGTAAATACAACCATTTCAAATGGGAGAAATTGGTCAAATCAAAGGGGCTACAGATTCCGTGCATGTCTGAAATCCAGCCAGGCAGTTAAATCTTAAAGCTTCAACAGGATCTCTTTTGACTGCATGTCTCACATCCAGGTTACACTGATGCAAGTGGTGGATTCCCATTGTCTTGGGCAGCTCCATTCCTGTGGCTTTCCAGGGCACAGCCTCACATCCTGGCTGCTTTCATGGGCTGGCATTGAGTGTCCATGGCTTTTCCAGGTGCATGGTGCAAGTTGTCAGAGGATCTACAATTCTAGGGTCTAGAGGATGGTGGCCCTCTTCTTATATCTCCACTAGGCAATGTCCCAGTAGAGACTCTGTGTGGGGACTCTGACTCCACATTTGCCTTCTTCACTGCCCCAGCAGAGGTTCTCCATGAGGGCCCTGTCCCTGCAGCAAACTTCTGCCTGGGCATCCAGGCATTTCCATACTCCACTGAAATCTAGGCAGAGGTTCACAAACCCCAATTCTTGACTTCTGTGCTCTGTCAGGCTCAACACCACATGGAAGCTGCTAAGGTTTGAGGCTTTTGCCCTCTGAAGCCACGGCCTGAGCTTTATGTTGACCCCTTTCAGGCATGGCTGGAGTGGCTGGAATGCAGGGCACCAAGTTTCTAGGCTTCACACAGCATGGCAATTCTGGGCCCAGTCCATTAAACCACATTTTCCTCCTAGGCCTCCTGGTCTGTGATGGGAGGGGCTGCCATGAAGACCTCTGATATGCCCTGGAGACGTATTCCCCATTGTCTTAGGAATTAACATTAGGCTCCTCACTAACTATATAAATTTCTGCAGGTGGTTTGAATTTCCCCTCAGAAAATGGATCTTTTTTTTCTATTGCATTGTCAGGCTGCAAATTTTCTGAACTGTTATGCTCTGCCTTTCTTGCAAAACTGAATGCTTTTAACACCACCCAAGTCAAGTCTTGGATGCTTTGCTGCTTAGAAATTACTTCCACCAGGTACTCCAAATCATCTCTATCAACTTCAAAGTTCCACAAATTCTAGGGCAGGGGCAAAATGCCGCCAGTCTCTTTGCTAAAACATAACAAGTGTTGCCTTTTCTCCAGTTCCCAACAAGTTCCTCATTTCCCTCTGAGATCACCTCAGCCTGGACTTTATTGTCCATATTGCTAA
The DNA here is from genome assembly GCF_000951045.1 of Mandrillus leucophaeus. Classification (NCBI taxonomy): domain Eukaryota; kingdom Metazoa; phylum Chordata; class Mammalia; order Primates; family Cercopithecidae; genus Mandrillus; species Mandrillus leucophaeus. The sequence continues at coordinate 2,843,269 of NW_012106253.1, read as the reverse complement.
CAGCATTTTGGGAAAAGCCATTCAACAAGTCTCCAGGAAATTCGACACTTCCCCACATTTTCCTGTCTTCTTCTGAGACCTCCAAATTGTTCCAACCTCTGCCTGTTACCCAGTTCCAAAGTCACTTCCACATTTTTGGGTATCTTTAAGTCAGTGACCCACTCCTGGTACAAATTTACTGTATGAGTCTGTTTTCATGCTGCTGATAAAGACGTACCCAAGACTGGGTAATTTATACAGAAAAAGGGTTTTATTGGACTTACAGGTTCTACATGGCTGGAGAAGTCTCACAATCATGGTGGAAGGCAAGGAAAAGCAACTCACATCTTACATGGATGGCAACAGGCAGAAAGCTTGTGCAGTGAAACTCCACCTTATAAAATCATCAGATTTCATGAGACTTATTTACTCTCATGAGAACAGCATGGGAAGACCTACTCTATGATTCAATTACCTCCCACCACACCCCTCCCACAAATTGTGGAAATTCACAATGAGATTTGAATGGGGACACAGCCAAACCATATTACATACCCTTTCTAAAAATAACTTATCTGGGTGTAGTGGCACATTCCTGTAGCCCCAGCTACATGGGAGGCTGAGGAGAGAAAATTGCTTGAGCCCATAAGCTCAAATCTGCAGTGAGCTGTTACTTCACCACTGTACTCCAGCCTGAGTGACAAAAAGAAAATCTGTCTCTCACTAAATATATATAAACACTATACTCTGGCCACAAAATACACTAAAACTGATTTAAAATATTAGAAATTACAATGTCTGTTCTCTGACTACAATAAAATTAAATTGAAAATTAATAATGGAAAGATTGCTTTAAAATATCAAAATACTGTGAGATTAAACAGCACACTCCTAAATAAAATGTGTCAAAGAAATAATTTCAGAAAAATTTAAAAATGTATTTTGAACAAAATGAAATTGAAAACACAATTATCAAAATTCATAGGATGGAGTAAAAGCATTGTTTAAGAAAAAATTAGCATCAAATGCATATATTGTAGAAAAGAGGTTTCAAAATCAGTAATTTTAGATTCCACCTTAGGAAAGTGGATAAGTGAAATAAAAAAAGAATAAAAATAAAAGAAAATAAAAAGTAGAAAAATCAAAATCCAAAATAATCAGAACAAAAATAAAATTAAAAATTTGAACAGAAATCAATAAAATTGAAAACAGAAAATTAATAGAGAAAATCAACAAAATTAAAAGTTGGTCTTTTCAAATGTTCAAAAAAAATTCTTGTCATTGTAAGAAAACACACACACACAATTTACTAATATCAGAAGTTAAATAATTAAATAAAGAATGTTACTACAGATCCCATGAACATGAAAAGATAGTAAAGGAACATATTGAACAAATGTATTTTCAAAAATTAGATAATCCAACTGAAAGAAATAAATTACTTGAAATATGCACTCTGCCAAAATTAAAGCATTACCAAAAAATGCAACAAACTAATATTTCTCATGAACATAGATACCGAAAATTCTCATCACAATGTTAGCATACTATAATTTAAAAATTATACAAAAAATTATACACTAAAGACCAGGTTACATTTATCCTATGTATGTAAGTTTGTTTTAACATTCAAAAATAACTTTATGTAATGCATCATATTAACAGGTTAAATAACAAAACATACATAATTTTATCAACAAATTAAAAAACTGACACAATTCAACACTTCTTCATAATTAAAACTCTCAGAAAACTAGAAATTGAGGGGAAAATCCCTCAACTTGATAAAGAACACCTGCCAAAACAAACAAACAAATGAACAGCTAACTTAATACTTGACTGGGAGAAACTAGATGCTCTCTTACCTAAGATTAGGAAAATTTTTTAAATATCCCTTTTTTCACTTATTTTCAACATTATAATGGAAGTATAGCTAATGCAGTAAGACAAGAACAGAAAATGAAAGGTATTCAATTTGAGAAGAGAAAATACTTTTTGTTCTCAGATAATAAGTTTATCTATGTAGAAAATATGAATAAATCATCAAAAAAGTTCCTGGAACTAAGAAGCAATTATTGGAAGGTTGAAGAATACAAGGTTAAAAGCAAAAGTCAATTATTTATTTATATACCAGTGATAATTTACTAGAATCCAAAATTAAAAAGGCAGTGCCATTAACAAATTCGCCAACAAATTAAGTACATAGAAATAAATTATATGTACAAGACTATTATTAGGCAAACAAAAAATTCTTGAAAAATTTATAAAACTCAGATAAATAAATATTTAATGTGCATATAAGAAAAGATTCAATGTTGTCCAGATATCAATTTTTTTCTATGTTGATTCATTTATTGAAAAACAATCTCAATTAGAATTCCAGTGAGTTATTATATAAATACCAACAAACTAACTTTTAAGTTTATACAAAAAGGAAAAAATATACAGAATAGCTAATATAATTTTGAGGAACAAAGACAAACCTGAAGGACTAAAACTGTGTATTCTAAAGATATACTCTAAAAGTACAGTAATCAATGAGCGTGGTATTTGTGAAGAAAAAGACAAGTAAAAAATTGTAACAAAGTAAGCAGAAGTATACTCACACAGTCAAGTAATTTTGATAAGAATCAAAAACAATATAATGGAGCAAATATTTGTTTCTTTTAAATAAACATTTGCCTTTATAACAAATGACATTGGAACAGCTGGATATGCAATGCAAAAAAAAAAAAAAAAATCTGGGTGCAGATGTTACACTCTTTATACAAATTAACTCAAAATGGATTATAGACCTAAATGTAAAATGGAAAACAGTAAAAGAGAACTCTTAATATATAACATCTGCATGCCTTTGGGTTTGGTAATGACATTTTAAATCCAGCACAAAAACAAAAAATTATGAAATAAATAATCTTTATTAAAATAAAAATGTCTGCTCTAAGACAGTATCAAAAATAAGAAGATAAGCCACAGACTTGGGAATATATTTGCAGAAAATATATAAGATAAATGATTTTATCTGAAATATACAAAAAAAAATCTTAAAATTCAACACAAAACAAATAGCCTGATTAAAAATAGACAAAATATCTGAAGAGACACTTCACCAAAAAAATACACAAATAAAAAACAAACATATAAAATATGCTGTATAAATTTTGTTATGGCATAATTGAAAATTAAAACAACAATGAGATTCCTAGCAATAGAGAGTAAAATATTGATTGCCAGAAGCTGGGGTGGTTGGAAGGATGGGTTTAAAAAGATCTTGATTACAAGATACAAAATTACTCTTTGATTAAAAGAAATAGTTACTGCGTCATCTAAGTGTAATTACATCCAAGTGTAATTTTGTAACCTGTAACCAAGATGGTTTTAACCCCACCTTTCCAACCCCCAGGCTTTGCTAATCACCATTTTAAATTGCTGAGAGTGGATATTAAGTATTGTCTTTAAAAAATAACTAAGTTAGGTTAGGTAATGCATGTGTTAATTAGATGAATTTAATCATTAAAAATATATATAATCAAAATATATTGTATATCATAAATACATACAATTTATCTGAAAATGTAAATTAAATATAAATAAATTTGAAAATAAATAAACTAAATCTTTATAGACACAGAAAGATGGGGTATTTACCATATGATGTTTTCGAAGCATTTCTGCTTAATCAAAAGTAACTTTAATACATTTTTATTTTTTATTAGATACCATTTTCTACTTGCAGAAGAAAACAATTTTCTCAATTGTATTTTTTTAATAAAATGTTTTGTTAGGTGAATGAAACAAAAAATTATGACTATAGAATCTAGAGAGTCTACAAGGCATTTGGCAAAAATAATATCATCCAAAGGAAAAAAAGCACAGCAATCAGATAGCACTATACACCTATTAGAATGTCGAATATACAAAGCATTGACAACACCAAATAGTGGCGTAAATATGGAGAAAGAAAAACTTTAACTCATTTCTGGTGGGAATGCAAAATAATGTAACTATTTTGAAAGACAGTGAAATTTTCTTTTTTTATGTAACTTATTTAGGGGTACATGAACAGGTTTGTTATATAAGTAAATTTTGTGCCATGGGGGTATGGTTTACAGATATTTCACCACTCGGACAATAAGCATAGTGCCCAATAAGATCGTTTTTTAATCTTTACCCTTGTCCCTCCCTTCGCCCTCAGGTAGGCCCTGGTGTTTGTTTTCCCCTTCTCTGTGTCCCCATATGTACTAATGGTTTAGCTCCCACTGGTAAGCAAGATAATGCAGTATTTAGTTTCCTAATCCCATGCTAGTTCACTTGGGATAATGGTCTCCAGCTCCATTAATGTTGCTGCAAAGGGCAAGATCTCCTTTTTTTTAATCACTGTGTAGTACTTGCATGTACTATATTTTCTTTATCTAGTCTACTGATGATGGACATTTACATTGATTCAAATTCTATGCTATTGGGAATAATGATGAGATGAACATACATGTACATATGTCTTTATGATAGAATTATTTATTTTCTTTTGGGTATATGCCCAATAATGGGGTTGTAGGATCAAATGGTAAATCTACCATGAGTTACTGGACCAATCAACAAACTGCTTTCCACAGTGGCTGAGTTAATTTACATCTCTACCAGCAGTAAATTAGCATTCCCTTTTCTCCACAACCTCGCCAGCATCTCTTAATTTTTGACTTTTTAATAATACTATTCTGACTCTTGTGAGATGGTGTCTTAATTTGCATTTCTCTAGTGATTAATGATGTTAAGCATTTTTATATGCTTGTTGACAATTTGTATGTCTTTTTTTTAAAAAAAGTGTCTGTTCATGTCCTTTGCGCACTTTTTTGATGGGGTTGTTGGATTTTGATTGTTAATTTACGTATAGATTCTGGGTATTAGAACTTTGCCAAATGCATAGTTTGCTAATGATTTTTCCAGTTCTGTAGGTTGCCTGTTTACTCTGGGAGTAATTTCCTTTGCTGTGCAGAAGCCCTTCAGTTTCATTATGTCACATTTGTCAATATTTGTTTTTGTTGCAATTGCTGTTGGCATCTTCATCATAAAATTTTTGCCTGGCTCTATGTCTAGAATGGTATCTGCTAGGTTATCTTTAAGTATTTTTATAATTTTAGGTTTTATAATTAAGTATTATATTAATCTTGAGTTGATTTCTGTATATGGTGCCTGGCGGTGGTCCAACTTCAATCTTCTGCATATAGCTAGTCAGTTACCCCAGCACCATTTATTGAACAGGGGATCCTTTCCCCTCTGCTTGTTTTTGTCAAACCTTATCAACCTTATCAGATAATCTGATAATTATCAAATTAAAGGTGTGCAACATTATTTCTTGACTTTTTAATTTTACTTTAAGTTCTGGGATACATGTGCTGAATGTGCAGGTTTGTTACATAGGTTTACATTTACCATGGTGGTTTGCTGCACCTATCAAGCTGTCATCTGGGCTTTAAGTTCTGAATGCATTGGGTATTTCTGCTGGTACTCTCCCTCCCCTTCCCCCGACCACCCGACAGGCCCTGGTGTGTGATGTTCCCCTTCCTGTGTCCATGTTTTCTCATTGTTCAGCTCCCAAAAACTTGCGATGTTTGGTTTTTTGTTCCTGTGTTTATTCTGTTCAATTGGTCTATGTGTCTATTTTTGGTATCAGTACCATGCTGTTTGGTTACTGTGGCCTTGTAGTACAGTTTGAGGTCAGGTAACATGATGCCTCTAGCTTTGTTCTTTTTGCATAAGATTGCTTTGATTTCTACAAAACCAAACACGTTACAATACAATCTAACAATTCATGTTCCTTTGGTGTTTACCCAAATAACTGAAAACATTTTGTACACACTAATACCTGCACATAGATGTTTACAGCAGCTTTATTATAATTGTCAAAACTTGAAAGCTAGATGTCCTTTAGTAGATGAATAGATAAATAAACTGTGGTATGACAAGACATTGGATTATTATTGAGTGCTAAACAGAAATAGCTACCAAGCCTTTGAAAAACACTGAAGAACCTTAAATGTATATTATTAAGTTAATTGAGCTAAACTAAAAAATGTACTATTGTAAAATACCAATTCATTGTCATTCTACAAAATGCAAAACTATAGAGATTGTAAATAGATTGGTGGTTATCAAGGATTGCAGAATGGGATGGTTGAATGGGCAGAGCAGTGTGAATCTGTAGGGCAGTAAACTTATTTGGTGTGTTACTATAATTGTGGACACATATTATTCTTTATCAACGCCCATAGAATTTACAACACCAAGTGTGTATCCTAATGTGAACTATAAATGTTGGGTGATGAAATGTCCATGTAGATTTATTAGTTTTTACAAATGTACCACTCTACTTTGAAATGTTGATAATGGTAGTGTTGTGGGACTTCCTCCTTAGTTCAGCTAAAACGAGGTCCTTGTCACGTGGCCACAAAAAATTAGGCTCGCAGATTATTTGAATGGGGAGGAAAATGGGACATATTGGGCAAAAGGAAAATAAAATGGAAACAGGAACCCTCCACAAAGCCAGAGTCTCTGCTAGTGCACTTTATGCCTCACAGATTGAATCCCAGGTTCCACCAAGGAAGAGGAGGGGCCAGGCTCCTCCCTGCTGTAAAAAGTGCGAACTTCTGTCGCTCCATCCCAGCATGTACTCCTCCCAGTGCGCAGGCTGATTGGAGTTTCTTTGGGGACCCCTTTCCACCTGCTGTCTCATTCCCGCCTATAAAGAAGTACATCTAACTGCTGTTAAAATAAGGATAAAGATAAGGACAAAGACCAATCTTAACTACTGCTTCCTGCACCCCTTCAGGGGGTGTAGTTTTGGGGAAACGGGTAGTTAGCTCTCTGTCAGAGGCCTATTTAAGGGTTCTCAGCAGAAGGGACCATTGTCAGAGGCTCCAGTTGCTTGACCATTTGGAGTTTGATGGCCTGAAGGCAAGAAGAGATAAACCAGGTTATCAGAAAACATGTATCAAAAGGAAACAAAGGTAAAATCCTGAGGCCTTTTACCAGTTTGCATAGAGAGAAGGAGGCCAAAAGCTTGACTGGCAAAAAACTTTACCCTTTTGCCGGCATGTTGGGTTTCTGGGTTCCCTTCCCCTCAGCCCAATCTTAAGCCAACCAGTTTAAGGTTTGGGAAATTAACTCTTTCCAGTTTGGAGGATGCATCTGAGGGTAGTGTTCCATAGTACGGAGATACTATTACTTATCTGTGAAGAGACAATCGAGGAAAAAAAAAAAAAAAAGAAGAAGAAGGCATTTTTTTCAAAGGAGACCCAGGGGTACAGGATGCATTTGAAAGGGGTAGAGATCAAAGATGAATGGCCGTCTATCTAGAAAAAGGGGAGCAGGCATCCCTGGTTTGTTTATTTTCCTAGCAAATACCCAGGGTATGTGAGGAAGAGAAGGAAGAGCATCCTCTTTCCCTCTTCTGTCCTTGTACACCTGAATCCCTGTGACCTTGGCAGGCACCAAGATGTGTGCCAAAGTGGCTTGCACCCATGAAGCAGGGGGGCCTAGGGCGTGGAAATTATCTGCTCTACCCATGTATGACGTATCTCTCCTGCTGCCCTATCTCCAAAGATCCCTGCAGTAGCCTTGAATTCCCTAGACCTCATTTATGCCATGGATACTAACATGGCCTCTATCCATGAAATGGAAAGCTTGGCTTAATCAAAAAGAATCAGCCACAGTCACCTGCACTGTGCCTTTTAGCCACCATTATCATCTGTCCCTCTATCACTCAGATCCAGTTTTCCTTCCTAAGGCTTCTCCCCAAAGCTTGGAATTGAATTTGGGACAAAAATGTGTCTGGGGAGCTTGCATGGGCTTCTTATAAGCCAAAAGCTAAGGTGAAGCTGTGAAACTGAGTCCTCCTCCAACAATAGAGAGAAAAGGATGTCTTGTGACACGCCCAGATAATTGGTGGCTATAGTTATGCTTGCTGGGATTTGGGTGCATGGTGCTTGGCTTTGGTTAACTCCCTTAGTCTTACTTTCCCCAAAGGAAACCTCCAAATCGTGGGCATTCTATTTATTCCTACCACCTGCTAGGATTTGCAGGATAATTGTTCAGAACTAGAATATTGATCCAGATATTTATATTACCTATCCTGCTTTTTCTTACTGAGCTACAACTGGAGATTGCTGGTTGGTTCACTGGAACAAGAAGGGTTCGTCTAAAACTGTAGGCAAAAACTTAAAAACAACTAATCAGTTTAGAATTTAATGACAAATGTGTCAAAAGTTTTGAAACATAATTTCTCTTTCTCCAGTCCTCATTTTTGTTAAAATCATCATAGGACTGTGTTGTTTGCAAAGTAGACTTAAGTCTTATACTTGAACTGATTATTTACATAAAGTGCAGCAAGAATAATTATTTCTACATAGAGCTTTTCAATTGACTTCGATGAAACACTGTTCCAAAAGGAATCTCAGAAAAGATCTTTTAAAGCTGAGTCCAGCCATGGTTTTATATCCTCAAATACCTGTGAGTTGGGTGAATTTCTCCCTTTAGTTTTTTGAAATGGAGTCTTGCTGTGACACCCAGGCTGGAATGCAATGGTACGATCTTGGCTTACTGCAGCCTCTGCTTCCTGGGTTCAAGCGATTCTCCTGCCCCAACCTCCTAAGTAGCTGGGACTACAGGCACGAGCCACCACTCCTGGCTAATTTTTATGTTTTTAGTAGGGACTGGGTTTCACCATATTGGCCAGGCTTGTCTTGAACTCCTGATCTCAAGTGATCTGCCCTCCTTGGCCTCCCAAAATGCTGAGGGCTTCTAATTATCTCATATTAAAGAACATATTTTATTGTTCTTACACACCTCGCATGTACACCTTACTTCCAGTAGTCTCAATTACATGTCATAATAACTCTTAGCAATTTTTACATAAAATTGTGATTTTAATGTAAAACCTGGTAAGTTGTTTTAATTGTGTGCTAGGTGCAGTCAAGGTTTGACTCCCAGAAAAATTAAGTGTGTGGTTAGTGTTCTATGTTCCCAGACTTTACCAATTGTGAAGCTGACAAGTAAAGTAGTTCTCAAAACCCAAAAGGCATAACCTTAAAACACTTAGCAAACCTTGCATGTGACCTGCATAATTTAGTTCACCTATTTACATTTTGAGGACATCTGCTTTTCACCAATAATCTTTAAGGCTGTTTTTTTATTTCTCAAAGATTAAAATCATGTGAACTGAAAGGTACCACAGCTTTTATCTTTCCTTTGAAAAAAAGAAATATTTGATCCATGTGCTTGTCTTCCTTTAGGACAAATTAATTCGAGGTTTCTTTTGTTTGTTTGTTTGTTTGTTTTTTCTTTTTTTTTTTTGATGGAGCCTTACTCTGTCGCCCAGAGTGCAGTGGTGTGATCTCAGCTCACTGCAAGCTCCGCCTACCGGGTTCACGCCATTTTCCTGCTTCAACCTCCTGAGTAGCTGGGAATACAGGTGCCCGCTACCACGCCCAGCTAATTTTTCATATTTTTAGTATAGAAATATTTTAGTGTTAGCCAGGATGGTCTGGATCTCCTGACCTCATGATATGCCTGCCTCGGCCTCCCAAAGTGCTGGGATTACAGGCGTGAGCCACCGTGCCCAGCCAATTAGAGCTCTTTTTACAGACATCATGCACAACAAATATATAGTTACACAGAAAGGCAGAAGAAAACCCAGTTGCTGGTGGGGCCCTTTAAGAGACAGGGCTAGGAAAACATGCAGATAACAAATCAGAAAGGGCTCATTTCCTAAGGCAGGATTGCTAAACAAAGTCTTGCCACTGGGTTACAGACCACAACCCCATGACATAAAACAAGTTGGAGGTATGCAGCAAAGTTTGATATGAACCATATAGACATGCAAAGCACACCAGATTGTCTACAGCTTAACACCAGCCTCACAAATCCTTTTTCACAATTAAAACTTCACAGAAAATGTAAACAAAGATCCTTATTGTTCTTAGCATAGCAAAAATCTTCTAAAAGGAAAAACCTCACTTAAATATTAACTGCTTACTGAGTGGAGAAAGGGGAGTAAAGAAGCAGTTTTAAAATGCCTGGGAAAGAACCACTTATTCTTATGCAACTGGTTCTTCTACCAGGGAGAGAAGCTTAATTACTGTCCATTAAAGTTGAACCCCTTGGCTGGGTGAGGGGAAGATGCTATGGACGTGTGGTGCTCCCCAGTCCCAGATGCGCAGGGAGTAGAAGTGAGGAGATGAGGGAAGCTGCACGTAAAAAGGAAGGAAAAGGCCATGGAGACTGAGGCTGACCTTCTGAATCCCTGGGAGTGACAGAAGTGGGGGCATGGTATCCCCTACCCTCAGGAGTCCGAGAGTGAGGCCAGGTGTGGTGGCTTATGACTAATCCCAGCACTTTGGGAGGATGGGATGGATGGATCACTTGAGGTTGGGAGTTCGAGACCAGCCTGGACAACATGGTGAAACACTGTCTGTACCAAAAATACAAAAATTAGCCGAGCATGGTGTCAGGCACCTGTAATCCCAGTTACTTGGGAGGCAGAGGCAGGAGAATCACTTGAACCTGGTTGGTGGAGGTTGCAGTGAGCCAAGACCGTGCCATTGCATTCCAGCCCGGGCAACAAGAGTGAAACTCTGCCTCAAAAAAAAAAAAAAAAAAAAAAAAAAGAATTCCAAGGGTGAAAAGGCTTAGAAACAACAATGAGAGGTTTTGAGTCCCCATTGTACTCACCTCTTCTGAAGCCTCATGTCCTGGGCATCAAAAATGTTATAGGACTTTCTTCTTGGTTTTGCTAAAAACAAGGTCCTTGTCAAATGGCCATGAAAAATTAGGCTTGCAGATAATTTGAAGGAGGAGACAAATGGAATTTATTGGGCAAACATAAAATAAACAGGGACACTCTGCAAAACCAGGGTCCCTGCTGGTGCACTTCCCACCTCACAAATTGAATCACAGGTTCCACCCAGGGGAAAAGAGGGGTCACGCTCCTTCTGCTGCATATGACACACACTTCTATGGCTCCACACAAGCGTGCACACCTCCCAGTGCATAGGCTCATTGGAGTTTCTCTGGGGACCCCTTCTCACCTGGCCGTCTCAATAGAGTCTGTGTGTTTGTGAAGGCAGAGTATGTATAGGTAAGTTATTTGTATTTTCCCCTCAATTTATCTGTAATTCTAAAACTTTTCTAAAAATACAGTGTAGTTATAAAAGAATTGTGAAAAATATAAGTTTGAAATATTTTTAATGCTTCCATATTTTTCTTTACCAGTGTTCTTTGTATTTTCATGGGGATTTGTTATTCTTTGTTTTCCATTGCTTTTAGCTTTACAAATGTCCTTTAGTATTTCTTGCTAGGTAAGATTATATCAATAAATTGTCTCATTTATTGCCAGTCTAGGAATGTTTCTATTTTAAATCTATTGCTGAATGTTAGATTTGTCAAATGTAGAAATATTACTTGAGAGTTTTATTTACTACATTTGTGCTCTTTGAATATGCAATCCCACTGCCTTTTGGCCTCCAGTGTTTCTTATAAGAAGTCAGTTGTTAATCTTAGTGAAATTTCCCTGTAAGTAAGGAATCTTTTTTTCCTCCTATCAAGATTTTTCTCCCAATATTTACCTTTTGGCATTTTATCTATATTGTATCTGAATGTGGATCTCTTTTTTTTAATCTTACTTGAAATTTGAAGAACTTTTAGATGTGTAGTTTAATGTTTTTCAATAAATTAGGGAAGTTTTTAGTCATTGTTATTTTATTAACACATAATAAGGATACACATTTATAGTGTACATGTGATGTTTTGTTACATGAATACAATGTACAATGATCAATTTGGGGAATTTGGAGTATCCATCACCTCAATTATTTATTACTTCTATATTTTGGAAACCTTTCAATTCCTCTCTTACAGCTATTTTAAAATATATAAACATTATTATTGACTATAATCTCCTTACTCTGCTGCTGAAGTTTATAACTTATTCTATCTAAATGTGTTTGAACACATAGGCCAACCTCTCTTTACCCCTTGTCTCGCACATACAGTATGATTCTACTTTCCATCTTCATGTTATGATCTTTTTTAGCTCCCACATATGAACAAAAACATGGGATGTATGTATCTCCATGCCTGGTTTATTTCACTGAACATACAGACCTCCAGTTTAATCAATGTTGCTACATCAACAGGATTTTATTTTTTAAGACAAAGTACTATTTCATTGTATATATATATATATACATTACACATTCTTATTCAATTTGTCTATTGATGGACACTTAGTTTGATTCCATATTTTAGCTATTGTGAATAGCGCTGCAATAAATATGTAAGTGAAGAGATCTCTTTGATATACTGACTTCTTTTCCTTGGGATAAATACCTAACAGTTGGACTGATGGATTATACAGTAGTTGTATTTTTAGCTATTAAAAAAAATCTCAATGGTGTTTTCCATAGTGGCTGTACTAATTTAGATTTCCACTAACAATATATAAGAGTTCACTTTTATCAGCATAGGTTTTTTGGCAATTTTATTAATAGCCATTCTAACTGAGGTAAGTTGAATTCTCATTTTGGATTTGATTTGCATTTTTCTTATGATTAGTAATGTAGAGCTTTTTTTTTTTCATATATACCTGTTAGCCATTTGTATATTTTCTTTTGAGAAAAGTCTGTTTACATATTTACATCTTCTTAAATTGTGTTATTTGATCATTATTTACTATTGAGTTTTTAAATTCCATGTACATTCTTGATATTATGCACTTGTCAGATGAATAGTTTACAGCTATTTTCTCTCATTCAACATGTTGTCTCTTCACTCGGTTAACATTTTGCTATGCTATGTAGAAGCTTTTTTATTGTAAAATAACCCAATCAGTGCTGAGTCTGTCCTGCAAACTCTGGCCGAGTGACAGATGAAAGAAGTATGCTGACACAGGTATTTTGCCTGACAGTGTGGCTAGGGGACTGCAACCCTCAGCACCACCAATGAGAGTGCTGCAGCCACCGAGAGAGTGCAGCAGCCACCAAGAGAGTGCAGCCCCCATAAACCAGCCCTGCTCATATTTATTTATTACAGATTTAATGACAAAGGCTTGGAGAAAACACAATTTGTGGATAATAAACATTGTCAACCCCCTCCCCCTGCTCCAGTAGAGAGCAGTCCTGCACGCAAATGGTCAAAGGTTGGTTTCTGGAGACAGGAATAAACAAATGTATCCAGATAAATTCGTTTACATTCCTTTGTTATCTACCCATTGCTCTCAGGCTCCAGATAAGATTATTTGGCTGCCTTCAGCCATAATTCTTTCCTGAAGTTTTGCAAAACCTCCCAGCCTTCCAAAAAGGTTTGTGTCTTTCCCTATAACTTTTTCTTACAATTTTTCCCACCACCCTGACCAAACTCCTACGAATTAGTTTATTTTTGTTTTAGTTGCCTGTGCCTTTGAGCTCTTAGCCATGAAATATTTGCCTCGACCAATGTCCTGAAGTGTTTGCTTTTGGTAGTTTTATGGTTTCAGGTCTCACAGTTAAGTTGTTACTCCTTATTGAGTAGATTTTTGCATGTGATAAGAGATAGGGGTTCAGTTTTATTGTTTTGCACATGGATATCTAATTTTCCCAGCATTATTTATTGAGGAGGGTGTCCTTTTCCCAATTTATGTTCTTGGTGCCTTGTCAAAAATCAGATAGCTGCACATATGTAAATTTATTTCTGGGTTCTGCATTCTGTTCCACTGGTCTATATGTCTTGTTTTCTGCCAGTGACGTAATGTTTTGGTTACCCTAGCCTTGTAATGCATTTTGAAGACAGATAGTATGATATGTTCATCTTTGTGCTTTTTGCTCAGAATTGCCTTGACTGTATAAATTTTTTGTTGTTGTTTCACACATATTTTAAGATTTTTTTTTTTATTTCTGTGAAAAATGACATCAGTATTTTGATAGGAATTGCATTGAACATGTATATTGCTTTGGGAAGTGTGGCTATGTTAATGGTATTAATTGTTCCAATTCATGAACATGGAATGTCTTTTCATTTGTTGTTTCTTCTGATATTTCTTTCATCAGTATTTTGTAGTTTTCTTTTTAGAGGTATTTCAGCTTCTTTATTAAATTTATTGTTAGGTTTTAAAATTATTTTTGTAGCTATCATTAACCCAATTGCTTTCTTGATTTCTTTCTTAGATAATTCAGTATTAGTATACAGAAATTCTACTAATTTTTATGCAAATTTTATATCCTGACACTTTGCTTACTCTGTTTATTATATCTTGGAGTGATGTGATGAACTCCTTAGATTTTTCTTGATGTAAGGTCATAACATTAGCAAAAGAAAACTATTTGAATTCATCTTTTTCCATTTTAATGACTTCCATTTCTTTTTCTTGCCTGGTTGCTCTGACTAGAACTTCTAGTACTATATTGATAAGGAGTATTGAAAGTGAGTATCCTTGTCTCATTCCAGATCTTAAAGGAAATATTTTTAGTGTTTCCTCGTTCAATATAAGCTCTGGGTTTATTATATATGGCCTTTATTACATTGAGATATGTTCCTTTTAAGCTTAGTTTGTTGGGAGTCTTTATCATGAAGGGATGTTAAATTCTATTAAATGCTTCCTCTCATGTCACAACATGCCTGGCAAATTTTTGTATTTTTAGTAGAGGCAGGGTTTGATCATATTGGCCAGGCTGTGTATCACATTTTTTGATTTGCAAACATTTCATCATTCATGGATTCCTTGGATAAATCACACTTAATTATCGTGTATTATATTTCTAATATGCTGTTGTATTCACGTTGCTAGTATTTTGTTAAGAATTTTTCCATCTATGTTCACCAGAGACATTGACATGTAGGGCTGCGTGTGTGTATGTGTGTGTGTGTGTGTGTGTGTGTGTGTGTGTGTGTGTGTCTAGTTTTGTTATGGTTATTGCTGGCCTTCTAGAACATGTTAGGAAGAATTTTTTCTTCTACAATGTTTTAGAATAGATTGACGATATGGATGTCAGTTCCTTTCTTGAATCTTTGATAGAATTCTACAGTGAAGCAATCCAATCTCAAACTTTTCTTTGTTGAAAAAATTTTAATTACTGATCAAATCTCATTACTTATTAATAGTATGTCCACGTTTTCTATTTCTTCTGGAATCAATCTTGGTGGGTTGCATTTCTCTAGAAATACATTCATTTTCTCTAAGATTTTCCAGTTTATTAGTGTATAATGGTTAATGATAATCTGTAATTAGTTGTAATGTCTCATTTTTCATTTTCAAGTTTGTTTATTGGATCTTTTCTTAGTCTAGTTATTTGTTTTTCTATTTTGTTTTGTATTGCTTTTTTTAGTTTGTTTTGTTTAGCTTTGCTCTGATTTTAATCACTTTTTCCATTTTACTTATTTTTGGTTTGGTTTGTTATTAATTTTCTAGTTCTCTGAGGTGTATTATTAAAGTCTTAATTTGAAATCTTTCTACTCTTTTTTTTGACAAAGGTGTTTACTGTTATAAACTTTACAGTTTATAAATGTTAAAACTCTTAGCATTACTTTTGCTATATCCCAGACGTTTTCATATGTTGTATTATCATTTTCATTTGTCTTAATAATCTTTTTTCTTTCCACTTTAATTTCTTTTTGGCCCAATGGTCATTCAGGAGCATGTTGTTTAATATACATGTATTTTTACTGTTTTTGAAGTTTCTCTTGTTATTGGTTTCTAGTTTTATTTCATTTCTCACTAAGAAGTTGCTTAACTTTTTTTTTTTAAAGTTGTTGAGACATATTTTGTGTAATAACATATGGTGTATCCTGGAAAATATTCCATCCATTGATGAAAAGAATGTCATAGAAATGTCTTTAAGGTCCATTTGGTGCAATATGCAGTTTAAATCCAATGTGGGTTTTGTTGTGGTGGTTGTTAATTTTCTATTTAGATTATCTAATACTGAGAGGAGGTGTTAACATTCCCAACTATTAATGTATTGCATCTTTCTCTTTAAATCTAATAATATTTGCTTTATATATCTGGGCAATCCAATGTCTGGTGCAAATAAGTTTATAATTTTTTACATCCTCTTTCTTCACTAAGCAAAAACCTTTGCTCTTATCATTATTTTTTAATTAATGTCTTTGATATAAGTAGATCTCTTCTTATTTGGCTTTTGTTTTGTTTGCATGGAATATTTTTAAACCAATCAATTACTTATAATCTAAATGTGTCTTTACAAGTGATATGAGTTTCTTATTGGTAGGATAGTTGAGTCAGCATATAATTTTATTTTTACCCCATTGAATCAGTCTATATCTTTTAAGTGGTTAGCTTAATCTGCTTATATTCAATGTTAATATTACTATGTAAGGGCTTATTCCTGTTATTTTATAAACTGATTTCTGGTTCCTTTATATTTTTTATTCTTTTATTTTTTATTATTGTGGCTTGGTTGTTCTTTGTAGTGATAACATTTGAGTTATTTCTCTCCCTTATTCATGTATTTGCTCTAGATTGAGTTTTATACTTTTATGTATTTTCAGGAAGTTAGGTATCATTCTTTTATATCCAGGTGTTGGACTCCCTAAAGCGTTTCTTGTAGGGTTAATCTAATTTTAATGAATTTCCTTAGATTTTGCTTCTCTGGGAAAGATTTGTTTTTTCTTTCAGTACTTTTAATATATCATCCTATTCCCTCCTGGCCTGTAATTTCTGCTGAGAAATTAACTATTGGTAGGCTAGAAGTTCCCCTTATAAGTGACTAGATGTGTTCTCTTGGTGATTTTAGAATTCTATTTTTGTGTTTAACTTTTGAAAGTTCAACCCCTGTAGAATGAAAAGATCTGTTCGAAATATATCTATTTGGGGATCTCAGCTTTTTATGCATGAGTGTCCAAATGCTTTACTAGAGTTGAAAAGTTTTTAACCACCATTTTGTTAAGTAGGTTTTCTGTCTTTTGTATTTTATCTTTAACTCCCAGTACCTCCAAAATTTGAATACTTGATTGCTTTGTGGTGTCACATATGTCATATTGTCTTTACCAATTCTTATTTATTTATTCACATTTATTTTTGTGCAACTCATTTATTTCAAGAGATCTGTCTTTAAGTTCTGAAATTCTTTCTCTGCTTGATTTAATAAATTGCTGAAGCTTTAGAATGTATTTTTTTTAATTCATTCAATGAATTCTATATTTCCAGAATTTCTTTTTGGGTCTCTTTTATGATATCTATCTTTTTGGCAAACTTTTCATTTATATTTTAAATTCTTTGTCTCATTTATTTGTATTTCTCTATTCTCTTGTAAATCATTAAGCTTCTTTAGTGGCAGTATTTTGAAATCTTTTTCCAGGATTTTATAATTATTTTTCATTGGAATATTTTTTGGGTAAACTACCCTTTTTGAAAGCATTTTATTTTATTGCCTTTTCATTTTTTGTGTATGTTTTTACATTGATATTTGCACATCTTATATAACAGCCAATTCCTCCAATTTTTTGAATTTGCTTTACCATGAACTGGTGAGATTTAGTGTAGTATGGGCTATGGTGGCTTCCCCTCAGGAAGGCATGGTTGCCTCCACCCAGCAAAGCCATGGGTGAGGACAACTGCCATAATATATCTGAAAAGCATGATCTTCATCAAAATGTATATGGAAGGCAGGACCTCCACACCAACTATCCTGGAGGGCAAAGCATTAAGCCAGAGAATTAAGCTTGAAACTTAAGGTCTAATAAAATTTTCTCCGTTGGGTTTTGGACTAATTTAGAACTTGTCACTATTTTATGCTTTCCTATCCTACCTTTAGGAATGAGAATGAATAGTTCTCTCTTATTGCACCATTGGATTTGGAAAGCAAGTAGTGCTGATATCACAGGTGCTCAGTTGGAGAAAAAAATCATCTTAAAAAGAAATGTACTTTCATTCTCACCCATATCTTGTCTAAATGACATTTATATGAGACTTTAAAATTATACTTTAAAATTGATGCTGAAATTAGTTAATACTTTTAGGCTATTAGGATGGAATGAATGTATTTTGCATAACAGAAGAATATAAATTATGGGGAAGCAAGTGTGGAATGTGATGGTATGAATATTTGTGTCACTCAAAATTTATATGTTGAAATCCTAACCCCCAAGGTGATGATATTATTATATGAGACTTTCGGGAAGTGGTTTAGGTCACAGGGGTGGAGCCCTCATGAATGGTAACCATAAAGTGAGCCCTCACCAGATAGTGAGTCTGCTCATGCCTTGATCTTTGACTTCTCAGCCCCCGGAACAGCAAAAAATAAACTTCTGTTGTTTATAAGCTACCCAGTATATGATATATTGTTATAGCTGTTGCAATGGACTAAAATGGGGGGGCGGGCAGGTATGGAATATTTATATCCTTTAGCCAAATTTACATATTGAAAAGTAACACCTATTATAATGTTAGGAGGTGGAATTTTGGAGAGGTAATTAGGTTATGAGGGTAGGAGCCTCATGAATGAAACTAGTGCCTTTATAAAAGAGACCCCAATCACTTCTCTCACGACTTCTACAACATAAAATTATAGGAGAAGATGACTATATATCAAAAAGGAAGCAGGCTCTTATCAGATATCAAATCTACTGGCATTGCGATCTTGAACTTCCAGGACTACAGAACTGTGAGATATAACTTCCTGTTGTTCGGCAGCAAAAGCCAAAATTGACAAATGGGATCTCATTAAACTAAAGAGCTTCTGCACAGCAAAAGAAACTACCATCAGAGTGAACAGGCAACCTACAGAATGGGAGAACATTTTTGCAATCTATTCATCTGACAAAGGGCTAATATCCAGAACTTACAAAGAACTCAAACAAATTTACAAGAAAAAAACAAACAACCCCATCGAAAAGTGGACAAAGGATATGAACAGACATTTCTCAAAAGAAGACATTCACACAGCCAACAGACACAAGAAAAAATGCTCATCATCACTGGCCATCAGAGAAATGCAAATCAAAACCACAATGAGATACCATCTCACACCAGTTAGAATGGCAATCATTAAAAAGTCAGGAAACAACAGGTGCTGGAGAGGATGTGGAGAAATAGGAACACTTTTACACTGTTGGTGGGATTGTAAACTAGTTCAACCATTATGGAAAACAGTATGGCGATTCCTCAAGGATCTAGAACTAGATGTACCATATGACCCAGCCATCCCATTACTGGGGATATATCCAAAGGATTATAAATCATGCTGCTATAAAGACACATGCACACGTATGTTTATTGCGGCACTATTCACAATAGCAAAGACTTGGAATCAACCCAAATGTCCATCAGTGACAGACTGGATTAAGAAAATGTGGCACATATACACCATGGAATACTATGCAGCCATAAAAAAGGATGAGTTTGTGTCCTTTGTAGGGACATGGATGCAGCTGGAAACCATCATTCTTAGCAAACTATCACAAGAACAGAAAACCAAACACCACATGTTCTCACTTATAGGTGGGAACTGAACAACGAGATCACTTGGACTCGGGAAGGGGAACATCACACACCGGGGCCTATCATGGGGAGGAGGGAGGGGGGAGGGATTGCATTGGGAGTTACACCTGATGTAAATGACGAGTTGATGGGTGCTGACAGTCGATGGGTGCAGCACACCAACATGGCACAAGTATACATATGTAACAAACCTGCACGTTATGCACATGTACCCTAGAACTTAAAGTATAATAATAATAATAAATTAATTTTAAAAAATAAAATAAAAAGCTTTTTACCATTTTATGCAATATTGGAGGAATACATGCATTAAGTATATATAAATGAGCAATCTCATACTCTTAGAAAAAGAATTTTTGTTTGTTTGTTTGGGAATTTTTTGTGATTTGTTTTGTTTTGTTTTGGTTTGTTGAAACAGAGCTTCGCTCTGTCACCCAGGCTGGAGTGCAGTGGCGCAGTCTCAACTCACTGCAACCTCCACCTCCCAGGTTCAAGCAAATCTCCTGTCTCAGCCTCTGGAACAACTGGGACTACAGGTGCATGCCACCACACCCAGATTATTTTTATATTTTTAGTAGAGACAGGGTTTCACCATGCTGGCCAGCCTGGTCTCGAACTCCTGACTTCAGGTGATCTGCCCACCTCACTTTCCCAGAGTGCTAGTATTACAGATGTGAGCCACCCGACCCAGCCCCAGAAAAAGAATTTTTAAAGAAATATAAACGGTTTGTGCTATAATTTTAGAACATATATCAATTTTCATGCATGGAATAAACACAGTTTTGTCAAAAGTTTCAGCAATTATTAAATAAAACAAAAATGTTTAGCAAGTGAAAAAAAATAAAAAACTTCCTGTTGTTTATCTGTTACCCAGTTTATCTTATTTTATTATAGAAAACAATACAAGCTAAGACAGGTGGTACACAACAATCTATGTTTAACTTTTTAGGAAACCACTCGAAGCTTTTACTTTTTTTTTTCTTTTAGTGATTCAAAGTAATTAATTTGTATTTCATAATTTCAAATTAACTGGATTTATCTGCATCTACCCTCAGTTATTTTTTATAGTATCATTTTTCTAACCCTTTTACATGATATATATGTATCTATATTCATAACTTTAATCAAATGTTCCATATATTTATGCATGCAGTTTGTCTTTAATTATTTAATATATAAATTACAGTTATTTAAAATTTCTTCTCTTATTTTTCTAATACTTGGTTAATCTTTGAGCATGATTGTGTTGGTTCCTTATAACTTGACAAAATGTTCTTATCTTAATAGAGTACTGGCAATCAGGCATGGTAGCTCATGCCTGTAATCCCCGTAATTTGAAAGACTGAAGTAGGAGGATCACTTCAGGCCAGGAGTTCAGGACCAGCCTGAGCAACACAGAAAGACACTGTCTCTACAAACAAACAACAAAACAAACCCACCTTAACTGGGTAACCAGGCATGGTGGCGTGTGGCTATCATCCCGGCTACTTGGGAGTCTTTGGGAGGATAATCACTTGATCTCAGGAGAGTCTGGAGTTGTAGTGAACCAAAATTACACCACTGCACTCCAGCCTAGGTGACAAAGGAAAATACTGTCTCTAAAAATTGCTGAATATTTTGTATAAGAGAAAAAATGGAGCACAATATAAATAGTATCTATCATCAGAAATTAATATGGCTTTGATTATCTGAGGCCAACAGTGGAGTCAGGAGTTGACTCAATCTAGTCAGGAGTTAAATTCAATTTGTTTTATTTTTGCTACATTTATGTTCAGTGCAACACAACCTTAAAATTCTTGAAGCAGTGGTTTGTTGTTACCTTGTGCATAGTGTGGAAACCTTAAACCAGAAGATTTTTCTCAATGTTTCTGTTCTATCCCGAAATTTCAGCAGCCCTTGCATTCTTATACCCCAGAGGGGTTTTTCTCTACTTTACTCTCCCACAACCTTAGATGTAGGCTATCACTTTTGTTACTTATTCTTAACCTAGTCATACAGCCAGAAGAGATTATTGTCTCTCCTTTTTTCTCTCAATGTCTCAGTTTTAGACAGCTTATTTGTGCTTAGGACTTGGGGTAAGGCTCTTTTATTCTTATTATTGCTTCTACCACTTCCCGCATGCCAATTAAAGTATGTCTTGTTTTTGTTTTGGGTCTTGATCAGGGGAGTTTCCTGACTCTGTCACTGGTAGCAGGTATCTTCTTTTTATTAGCACAGAATCCTCAATCAACTAGGACTTTTCTGCATCTTTCCCAGAGAAAATTAATTTCTGTTTTTACTCCTCTCCAAGTAGAAGTAGATATTGATGTGAAGCAAACAGAATTTTTAATAATTTCCTTAGAGGAAGATAGGTTTTACATCTAACCCAGCCATAGAAACAGTGGAAGTTGGCCTGATCATTGAAAACAAGGGAATTTCCTGTCTCTCCCACATCAGCTTAATGTTTTCTCTTTTTATGAGAAAACTGTCCTAGTAAGTGTGTGCAGAGTTTTCTACCAGTGTGCTACTGATAGTTACTTATTTTGTAGTTTCCTCTCCTGCCCTAATCTTTCTCTTGAGAACTTGATGAGTGCTTATAAAAGAGAGCTTGTCAGTGAATGCAAACTCCCACTGTGTCTGGTGGTGGCAGTTATTCTAAGGGGATATTTGACATAACTCATCCTTTAATAATTAATATCATTTTAGCTGATTTCTTATAATCTACTGTTATGGTCCTACATCTTTTCATGCCTGGTAAAAGATGAAACAGTCTGTGTGTCCTGTCTCTTCTCAGAGGGGCCTGCTACACTTTCAAGTTTCATTTAATCTTGTTTTCATAAGACCCCATCTATCTGAAGGGATCATAAAAGTTGTTTCATAACTTTGAGGTTTTTCCAATGTTATTAGCATTGTGGCAACATTCTCTTTGATACACCCTAAACAACAGAAAATAACACTTGAATTTACCTGTAAGATCCTCCAGTGTTTAGCCTTCTCCAGTTTCTCCAACATCACTTTAGGCCACTTCTTTCAACACACTCTCCCAATGACATGCTATGTTTTTTGACACATAGTTTACCAAAGTTTAATTCTTTTCATCACAGATTCTTGAATTATTCCGACATTACTGACTTCAATGTTCTTCTCAAATCCCTTCACCCAGTTAACTCTCATATATAATTAAGATTTAGATTCAAATATTGTATTATTCTAGGGTCTTCAGATAAACAGAACAAAAAGGAAAAATGGATAGGATTATAAGAAACTAGCTCACATAGTTATGGAAAGTGAGAAGTCACAATATCTTCAGTTGGCAAGATGGAGACCCAGAATAGCCAATAGTATAGTTTCAGTTCAAATACAAACACCTGAGAACAAGAGAGCCAATGTTGTAAGCTCTAGTGTGAGTCTGAGGCCAAAGGCAGAAGAAGACTAATATCTCAGCTCAAAAACAGTCAAAGAGAGAAAGAAAATTATTATTTATACAGCTTTTTGTTCTATTGAGGACTTCAATAGATTGGACGAAGGGAATATACTTTAGGAAAGGTAATCTGTTTACTCAGTCTACTGATTCAAATGTTAATGTCATCCAAAAACACACTCGAAGACACACTCAGAGTAATGTTTAACCAAATATCTGAGCAACCCTGCTCCACTCAAATTGACACGTAAAAGTAACCATCACAATTTCAAATCTCTTCAATTTAGCACCCATACACATCTCCTTAAATAATACTAAATCTCTAAAAATGATAACAAGGTCAGAATCCCACTTAACATAATACAGTTATCCAGTGTACAACTGAAAAGACCTATTAATATGTGTTTTCCTCAGAATGAAAATGGTAGATTATGTCTTGTTTGCTTTACTTCTTGATGTCTTGTACACTAAATAATATAAAGTAAAATTGACAATACCTTAAATACTGTGATAACAAGTGCATACCTCTTATGTCACATAACAAAGGAATAAGAAAGATAAGAAAACAACTATATATGCATACATATGTGTGTGTATGTGTACATTTATGACAAAATGAGAAGAAATACTCATGAAAATTAGAGTCCATATTTCTTGGACTGATCATACAGTCATAGTTGAAACTGATAACTACTTTCCTCCACTATTCATTTTCTATTTCCTGAAACTTCAGAAAACACATCAATTCATTGTAGATATTTATCTTGTAGAATTATTCAACACTTCCTGAAAGTTCTGGGCCACTAGTAGTCCTGCAAGAATTATGTAGTTGCAGTTTTTCATTAACATTGATGACAGGGTCTGGTAAAACTAAGATATCCTCAGAGATCTCTTGTACCATAGACAAACTCTTCCTTATCTTCACTATGGAGCAACGATCCAACTTCTCTTTGGTGGTCAGGAGCAATCACTTCAGCCAACACTGTAACTCCCTTCTTTGCCTGTTGACTCAGAGGCATGAGGAGTTAAAAGTGGCCAGGTAGACGGCTTAGCGTCCAATTCAATAGAAATATTATTGTCTCTCCCAGTGGAAGCATTCTTCTCTCTGGAACTAAGGCCACTAGGCCAGTAGAGCATGAAGTCATAGAAACAGGAAGAAAATATTTTGCCTTTTGGCACTAAAGTATAGTGAGTGGTTTCAATTCCCTTTTCTATCTCTTAATTCCTGGACCCATAAATCCTGGGTATGGAAGAAACATCCAGTGCTGATTGTGAACATATGCAGTGTCCTCGAGAACTGTGTTTATACCCTGCCAGGTACAGCCACCTAGAAAATACTGTAGCTGAGTTGTTAAAAGGCCATTTCACTATTCTAGCACTATTATAGCACTTTTTTTTGGCCATAAAATCAGTTTATTCATCAGAAGCATACTGTGTGAAATACGATGATGATGGATAAGGCATTCTGAAAGTTCACTGATGGCAGTTTTGGCAGAATTATTCCATGCAGGGAAGGCATATTTATATTCAAGAGTAAGTTTCTATTACAGTAAAACAAAACACTACTCTTTCTATAATACAAATAGATGTAATTAACTTGTTATCAGGTAGCTGCCTAATCACTCTAAAAAAATGGCGACATATTAAGAATTCAATATTGGTTTCTGCTACTGGCTGATTGATCATTCAGTCATGGCCATAGCCAGTTTGGCCTTGGTGAATAAAAGTTTATATTGCTGAACCAATGTATAACCTTCATCTCTGCCACCATGACCACTTTGTTTATGAGCAGGAACAGCTGTAGCTGAGAAAAGAGGCTGACTACTATCCAAGTGTAATTATTAAAATCCTCCACTGATGACATAATTCTTTGTTGAGCACTCACAGGGGACACAGATATTTTCATGGTTTTTTTTTTTTTTTTTTTTTTGCCCATTCAGGAAGATATACCCGCATATCTCTTCTCCTAATGTATTCGTCACCATTTATTCAATCATGTTGGCTATGGTTTGGATGTGGTTTGTCCTTGATAGAACTCATGTTGAAATTTAATTGCAAATATAATCATGTGGGGAGGTGGGGCCTTTAAGAGGTTATTAGGTCTTTGAGATAAATTAATTTCTTCTTTCAAGATTGGGTTAGTTCTTGTAGGAGCAGGTTGTTACCAAAAAAAGGTCACCTCTCATGTTTTGTCCTTTTTGAACTCCTGCTTCCTCTTCTACTTCTCCTACATCTTATGACACAGCACAAGGCCCTCACAAGAAGCCAACCAGATGTGGCTGCCTATTCTTCCCTTTCCAGTCACCATAATTATGAGCCAAAATAATTCTCTTTTAAAATATAAACTACTCGAAAAACACAAACAACCCCATCAAAAAGTGGGCAAAGGATATGAACAGACATTTCTCAAAAGACGACATGCATACAGCCAATAGGCACATGAAAAAAATGCTCGTCATCACTTGCCATCAGAGAAATGCAAATCAAAACCACAATGAGATACCATCTCACACCAGTTAGAATGGCAATCATTAAAAAATCAGCAAACAACAGGTGCTGGAGAGGATGTGGAGAAATAGGAATGCTTTTACACTGTTGGTGGGACTGTAAACTAGTTCAACCATTGTGGAAAACAGTATGGCGATTCCTCAAGGATCTAGAACTAGAAATACCATTTGACCCAGCCATCCCATTACTGGGTATATAC
>NW_012106253.1:2780624-2817450 GCF_000951045.1 Mandrillus leucophaeus | reverse complement strand
AACCAAACACCGCATGTTCTCACTCATAGGTGGGAATTGAACAATGAGATCACTTGGACTCGGGAAGGGGAACATCACACACCGGGGCCTATTATGGGGAGGAGGGAGGAGGGAAGGATGGCATTGTGAGTTATACCTGATGTAAATGATGAGTTGATGGGTGCAGCACACCAACATGGCACAAGTATACATATGTAACAAATCTGCACATTGTGCACATGTACCCTAGAACTTAAAGTATAATAAAAAAATAAAATAAAATAAAATGAAATATAAACTACCCAGTCTCAAGTATTTTGTTGCAACACAAAACAGGCAGAGACAATATTCCTTCCAAGTGCCTGGTCATGCAGACAACTATTGGCCACAGTCCATTAATTGGTATAGTTTAACATCTGGTCATTTCTCCTTCCAAGGAAAGTCAATAACCAGGTGCACTGCTCAAAATTTTGCCTACTAAAAGAATTTCCGTTCACTATCATTTCTTAGGGATATGCAAGAAAGGCACTGTTGGGTAGTACTTACAAATTATACAGAACTAACTGCAAATAAGGGTCAATTTTTTTTCATCTGTCAAGTACTTGCAAGGGACTCCTTATGAAGCCATAAGTGCAGGTTGAGAGAGAGAAAGCAGTGTAGCAGGAGTGAGAACCATGAACATTTGGGCCACTTTTTTATGTAACTTATTTATGTGTTCAGGACCTGCTCAGGCTCATTCATGTATATACTACCTCCATTTGATTAAGGAGTGCTGCTCTGAATACCAAAATTTGTGGTTTTCTAAGTGAGATAGTATCAGGTTTATGATGGGTAGCTCAGGTCACATAGTAACTTGCTGACCCGTGGTTAAGTTTTAATCTCTACCAGACTCAGTAGCAAGCCAAGAGCTTTTACTCAAAAAGAGAGTAGTTATCTACAGATGAAGGTATAGCATTGCTCCAAAATCCTAAAGGCTTAAACTGTAATTCATACATATAGATACCTATCTAAGGCTCAAAACAACTTATGTGTGTGCCACTGACACTTCAAGCATCATTGGATCTGCTGAATCATATGGTCCATGTGGTAGAGCATCTTACACACTAGTCTGGACCTTTTGAATAGCCTTTCTTATTCTTAGCCCCCACTCAAAACTAGCAGCTGTTTAAGTCACTAAGTAAATAGACCAGAGGAATACATCCAAATGAGGAATATGCTGCCTTTTATTTTTTTATTTTATTTTATTTTATTTTAAATGGCATGACTACTTTATTGAGCAAATATTCTGTCCTAATGATATTTCAAAATTTGGATCTTTTTATTTATTTATTTATTTATTTTTATTATTATTATACTTTAAGTTCTAGGGTACATGTGCATAACGTGCAGGTTTGTTACATATGTATACTTGTGCCATGTTGCTGTGCTGCACCCATCAACTCGTCATTTACATCAGGTATAACTCCCAATGCAATCCCTCCCCCCTCCCCCTTCCCCATGATAGGCCCCGGTGTGTGATGTTCCCCTTCCCGAGTCCAAGTGATCTCATTGTTCAGTTCCCACCTATGAGTGAGAACATGCAGTGTTTGGTTTTCTGTTCTTGTGATAGTTTGCTAAGAATGATGGTTTAAATTCAAATAGGTCCACTAGACATTGAGTCTTTTATTAGGTTATAGGAGAGGCCAGATGCAGCATTTTATCCTTTAGCTTAGACAGAATATTTTGACATACCCTACATCACTGGATCCACACAAATTTCATTGAGGTAGAAGGCCCCAAATCTTTTTCTGATTTATTTCCAACACCCTGACATGCAAGGATCCAAACTATGTTGAATATAGTTGCTATTTCTTACTCACTCCAATCAGCATAATGTGATCAATGTAATGAATCAGTGTGTTATCTTGTGGAAGAGGAAGGTCGTCAAGGTCCTTGAAAACTAAATTAAGAAATAGGACTAAAGAGTTGATATACATTAGAGGTAGGACAGTGAATGTGTATTGCTGATCTTGCTAGCTGAAATCAAACTGCTTCTGATACACCTGATGACAGGTTAGGATAAAAAGGCATTTTCCAGATAATTAGCTACATACCATGTGACCAGAATGTGTTAATTTTTTCAAGCAATGAAATTGCATTTGGTACAGCAGCTGCAATTAGAATCAACATCTGGTTAAGCTTACAATAATTCACTGTCAATATTCAAGATTTGCCTGTCTTCTGCACAGGCCAAATAGGATATTTGAATAGGAATACTTCCTGCATCTCTCAAGTTTTTTAGAGTGGCACTAATCTCTGTAATATCTTCATGAATGCAGTATTGCTTTTGATTTACTAGTTTTCTAAGTAGAGACAGCTCTAATTGCTTCCACTTCATCCTTCCTATCTTAATAGCCCTCACTCCACAGATCAGGAAACCAATATGAGAATTCCACCAGTTGCTGCATGTATTTATTTCAGTTTTGCTTTCTGGGACTGGAAATATAATCACAAGCTGGGTTAAAAGATACACTGGTCCCTCTTAGAAGTGGACCTAGCTAAAAATCCATTTAAATACTGACATCCATAAGTTTCTACTCTGACCACTGGACCGCAGTGATCTTTTGAATCTCCTGAAATAAATGCCAGTTCAGATGTAGTACCCAGTAGTCCTCAGAAGGTGTGTTTATTTTTATTTATTTATTTTTTAAATATAACAGTACCCTGTCAATAGGCCACAGGTCTTTTTGGGTAAGGCAGGAAAAAAGATTAGTAGTATAATTTTTTTTCACCATATCCCATGGTTCTTCCTCAAGTGAACTCAGCCTACTCCACTTCACTAGGAAGATTCTAAGTCAGTAAACTAACTTAAGTGTGGAAATTGGTTGAGAAGCAATGACTTTCTGTTTATATAATGTGAGTGTCATCACTTGTCCCTTGAGATCCTACCTCCCAATTACTTCTGTTACATTTTAGATTCCCAATTAAGTGACCGCATTTCCCAGTGTAAGGTCTGGCCTGTAGTGATGAGTGATTACAGAGCTCATCTAAAGTGGTGATGCTTCCCTTATAAATATATTTTACCCAGTATTTCTGGAAAGTATGTCTTATGGACCCTCTAAGGATGAGACAATATTAAATGAAAAATCCACTCCAACATACTAATATCCCTTAGCCTTTGAATACCTTCCTGTACATTAAACCAAGGAATCAGCTTTTCTAATTCTCTCACGCTTAGTGAGCTTGTATTAATAAATTTGGTCTGATCTAACTTTATGTTCCTTTCACCATTATGCCAAATCCTCAACATGCATTCTCATATATATTTCCCTGATTTCTGTCCCTATATATATATATATATACACACACACACACACACACACACATAAAATATATAACTCAGGTAGTTCATTTGGAATATAGTGAAATTCCTCTTGAGTCACACTCACCTTTATGCACCTGCTGAGATTTGAGTTTAGTTAAATTTCCTATTGAGATTTATTGGAATTCTCAAATATGAGATTCTATTGGAATTCTCATATTAGTTTCCCTTGATTTAGAAGAAAAGAGGTGTCATGAGAGTCCATCTTGAGGAAAATCAGCATTATATTGTATGACCACAGCCTGGGAAGGCCGTTACGGTTTCCTCAGGTAATCTAAGGGTTAATCTCCTCAAACAAGTGTGCAGAGGCTGCTACCACTAAGGTTGCAGAGGTTGCTTCTTCTAGGGTTTTGTAGGCTGTTTCTGCTCTAATTTTGGAGGATACATTCACTGGGAGTGAGGACTTCTATGGACAAAGAAGATACATCAAAATTCAGGAGCTTAATGTTCCCAGTTTTGTCAGAGTGTTTCCATGCATCCTCATTTCCATTGGTCACATTATTTTCCAATCAACGCCCTCTTTTTAGCAATAGACAGACACCATGTAATACTGGGGATTCAACTTGTAATTCAGCCAGATACAGGATGAAATTACTATTTTCAGCAATTTCAACGTTGTGGTTACAAAATAAGAGTTTCCTTTATGGTACACGTAGAAGGTCACTTATGTGGTGCTTTAGCTGGGAATTTAAATACCTGAGCTCATTTTTTTTATTTCCCCATTTACTCCAGAAACTTTAAAAACAACCATGCAACCTCATTATATTTGTTAGTATTCCAAAAATATTTCAAAGGGCAGTATGAACAGTCACCCAGCTCCTTGCTTCTTACGAGTTTTTGATTAGGAGTATCCAATGAAGATATTTTGAACATCTCTATATCCACACTATGCCATGCACTATCAGTACTCTCTTTACTACTGGAAATACAGCCATGTTCTTTTAAAATCTAGTTAGACTAGAGGGAAATTTCCAGAAACTCCAGAACCAATTTTAAAAACTCACCTTTAAAATTATCTTCCCGTAA
This sequence comes from Mandrillus leucophaeus, assembly GCF_000951045.1. Lineage (NCBI taxonomy): Eukaryota > Metazoa > Chordata > Mammalia > Primates > Cercopithecidae > Mandrillus > Mandrillus leucophaeus. The sequence goes on along the minus strand of NW_012106253.1, from coordinate 2,813,084 downwards.
AACCACTCTTGGTACCAAAATCTGTAATAGTCCTAGGTCTTCTAAGAATCAGAACCAATGTGTGTGTGTGTGTGTCTGTGTATGCATCTGCACATGTGTGTGTGAATGTGTGTTTGTATGTGTGTATGTATAAAGTCATTTATTGTAATAAATGGTTTCACACACTTATGGAGGTAGAGAGGTACCAAGATCTGCATTTAGCAAGTTGGAGAAACAGGAGAGCTGTGGCATAGTTCCAAGTAGACTCTGAAGGTCTGAGAACCAGGAGAGCAAATGGTGTAAGTTTCAGTCTGAGTCCATGTCTGAAGGCAGAAGAAGACTAATGTCCCAGCCTGAAGGCAGGCAAAAAGAGTAAACTTTTTTTTCCTCAGCCTTTTGTTCTATTCAGGCCTTCAAATAATTGGATGAGGACCACTCATATTGGGGAGAAAAATATGCTATGCCAATCTACAAATTCAAATGTTAGTATTATCTATGAACACCTTCATGGACACACCCAGAATAATGTTTAACCAAAAATCTGGACACCCAGTGGCCCAATCAAATTGACACATAAAATTAACCACTACAAATATTGCTGCTCCTCCAGGTAATATTGACATTAAAAGTCAGTGTCAGTTCTCTGTTATATGCCTTTATAGAATCATGCAATTCCTTGTGGTTGCATCATATCTCTGAATTATATTTGCATGGGTGTGTGTAGTAATTTAATTAATGCATTTCTGAATGCCTATACTAGTAATTCCATGAAAGCAGAGTCTATTCCTTCTTACAATTTTACCTTTAGTTCCCAGTCTGTGTGTGTGTGTGACACAAAGCGAGCTCTGAAAAATAATTGTTTAATAAATTACTGAGTATCTATGTGCGTGTCTTTCAAGACTTTTAATATTGTACTTTATGTAACATGTTTGTGGGGTGATATAGGGGAAGTTGTAGTTGTCAAAAATGTGATAACCAGAGATATGATGTAAAAACTCCCAGAAGCTGAACACAAGCATGAAATAAACAGATTCAGTCTAGGAGTCAAGAAGTAAAACTGCATGATTAATATGAATGGGAGACAACATGAGATGTGGAGGGGAAGTTCCAGAGACAGTTGATATACAGAAACAAATAATCAAGTACTAAAATGCAGATATTAACAGGAAACAGAGGAGCAGATAGCAAAAGGTGGGATATATGACCTAACTCAGTTAAAGCATGAGTTTTGGATAAATATTATGCTTGACTGAATGTTTATTATGATATGAGTAATGCATGTTCATTCACCAAGTTTGGAAAATATAGAAGAGTTCAATAAACATAATACAAATTATTGAAAAACTTAGTACATTGCATTGCTAATGTTAACACTGTGTTTTAAATTTTTTTTTGATTTTGTAGATATATATGGATATTTAAACCTTATTAATTACATACATATAAGTTTGTGTGTATGCATGTGTAAAATAATCCTCTTATGTATATGTCCTTTTAACTTTACAATAAATCATGAAAAAATATGACACAAATAAAATTATACTATTTTTAAAACTTCTATTATAAAAAGTTATGATCTTTTTAAAAATATTATTTTAATGAGCAGAAGGGGGTCTATTGTACAAGTGAATTATGATTCATTTAACCACTCCCTTATTATCAAAAATTTGCATTTATTGAAGTACTTAGCAGTTTTCTTAATCCTAACTAGTAAAGCCTTAGTATGAATCTATGAATGTCTATGGAACAGGAAAGCTGCAGATATGATAGAACCTGGAATACTGGGTAAACATAATTTTATTTCTTTGATTTCTCACATATTTCCATCCAAATTTGTCTGTAGATTTTTTTTTACCAACCAAAAAAATTAATTCATGAAGCTGTGGACTCTTGTTTTTCATCTGTTATTTTGGATCTGGAAATAATTGTTTTTTAATATTGTCTATTCTAGTGGCTTTTCTGTCACAATTTTTAACTTCTTCCCTAAACATACTTATTTCTGAGAAAAAAAGACATTTATTCGGTGAGTTTTTCTCCCCTAATTACAAATTAAATTTATTTTTTATTGTAGTGGAAGAATCTGGTCTAAGAAGAGAAAGATGCCTTCTAGCAACACAATTATTCAATAATGAATTGTGGGTCATATACAATATAAAATACAAGTAAAGACATTATAAAGAAGGAAGAAAACTGCCATCTCTTTACAGACAGCATTATTAGCTATTTCAAAAACCAAGATATTAAACTAAAATTTAAAGAGTTCATAAGATAGCAGTCCGAACACCAGATACAAAATAAACAAGTTAAAATCATTAGCTTCTCTGTATTCTAACAATAGCAATTCGAAGATATACTGATAATGGAGAAAGATATTTTCTTCACAATAAAAACAAAAATACAAAATATCTTGAAATAAACTCAACAGAAATATAAAGCAATATGGATAATCAAGTTGTAAATACTGAAGCTTAAAATATAATGATGAAATAGGGCATATACCATGTTTATCAATAACATAATGTGTTAATTCTCCATGACTTAATGAATAAATCCAATCCCAATCACACTCAACAAGATTTTCATGAACTCTAAAATATGCTTTCAAAATTAATATGAAATATAAAATAATGAAGGAAATCCAGGAAATATTTGAGTTAGAACAACAAAGGACAATACTTATTAACGATACCAATTAAAATAATTCAGTATTGATAAAGAAATAAATCGATTGAAAATAATAGACTGATGTGGTACATATGCACCATGGAATACTATGCAGCCATAAAAAGAGATGAGTTCATGCCCTTTCTGGGGACATGGATGCAACTGGAAACCATCATTCTCAACAAAGTAACACAAGAAGAGAAAATCAAACGCTGCATGTTCTCACTCATAAGTGGGAGTTGAACAATGAGAACCCATGGACACAGGGAGGGGAAAATCAGAGACCAGGGCCTGTTAGGGGGTGGAGGGTTGGGGGAGGGATAGCATTTGAAGAAATGCCTAATGTAAATGAAAAGTTGATGGGTGTAACAAACCAACATGGCACATGTATTCCTGCACTGTAACAAACCTGCACATTGTGCACATGTACCCCAGAACTTAAAGTAGAATAATTTAAAAAAGAAAATAAAGGACCATAAAAAAATCAGAAAACTGAGAGAAGAAGCATAAGGGCTAGTGAACACTAAACCTACCCGCTGATCATCTAAGAAACCACACCAGAATCTATCAAGGCAGCAGGGGAACACAGAGAGAGAGGAGCGAAGCTGGGCATCAGCCTATTGGGTTCAACTCAGAGCCAGGAGAATCTTCCAACAGGAGTGATTAAGTGAGAGCCCCCAGGAGAAAGTACACTTTCCGCAGGTACCTGTAAAAGACTAGGAATGAAAGAATCCCCTGCAACCCCATGCAACCCCACTCACCCTGTCACTGACAGTCAGGAAGGCAATGCCTGGCAAAGCTTCTGGCCCATTGTTCCTGCCTCTATGAGAACTCAGCTGGAGGGCATAGCTTTCTGTTGTCCTGAGAAACACTGGGATGACAGAGCAGACAACCCCACCCAACCTGGCAACTAATAGTCAGGCAAGCAACACCTGCTAAAGCTTCAGGCCCAGAATTCTTGCTCACGTGGGGACTCAGCTGGAGGGCACAGCATCCTTTTGTCCAGAAAACATCTGGATGGCAGAGCACATGACTATCCCCCTACACACACTGATAGCCAGGTGGGCAATGTCTGCTAAAGCTACTGGCCCAGCGGCCCTGCTTCTGTGTAAATTCAGGTAGAGGGTACAGCTTCCTCTTATCCAAGGAAACACCCAAACAGCAGCAGAGCGCAAAATCCCTCTTACCCCCAACACTGATAGCTAGGGAGCCACTTCTGCTAGAGGTTCTGTCCCAGCGGTCATATTTCTGCCTGAATTTGCTGAGGGGTGAAGCCTCCAGTTGCCCTGGAAACACCTGAATAGCAGGTAAGTGACTCCACTGACCCCTAACTCCTGTACTCAGACAGGCCACACCTACTAAAGATTCCAACCTTGTGGTCCAGCTCCTGCCTGAATTCTGCAGGCAGGTGCAATCTAGTGTTTCCCCAGGATGAACATGGGCAGCACATTAGGTCTGAGCTGGCAAGTATACAGCTTGCCTGCCAACTGTGGCCCCTTCCTGAAGGAGCCCTGTGGACCAGAACACCCAACAAAAGAAACATAGGCATGGAGAAGGTTCAGAAGGGGCTCTTTCAAGACACAGGAGCGGACTAGAAATCAAAGCCAGTCAACTGAACCCACCTTATACCATAATCAAAACCCCTTCAAAAAAGACAAAAAAATAAATTTGTAAAACAACTACTTCAAAGATTGAAGGAGCTCTGGGCCACACAAATGAGAGAAAAACAGTATAAGAACTCTGGCAACTCAAAAAGCCAGAGTGCCTTATTGCATCCAAAGAACTACACTAGTTCCCTAGTGAGGTTTATTAACTGGGCTAAAATGGCTGAAATGACAGAAATAGAACTCACAATATAGATAGAAATAAAGGTCACTGAGATTCAGGAGACTATTGAAACCCAAACCAAGGAAGCTAAGAATCACAATAAAATGATACAGGAACTGATACGATGAAACAGCCATTATAAGAAAGAACCAAACTGATCTGATAGAGCTGGAAAACACACTACAGGAATTTCATAATTCACTTGCAAATATTAAGAGCAGATAAGATCAAGGTGAGAACAAAACATCAGAGCTCAAAGGTTGGCTTCTGAAATATCTATCTCAGTCAGACAAAAATAAATCAAAACTTTAAAGAAAAAAAAAACTGGAGAAATAAAGGATTATGTAAAGAGACTAAACCTATAACTCATTGGCATCCCTGAAAGAGATGGAAAGAAAGCAAGCAACATGGAAAACATCTTTTAGCATATCATCCATGGAAACTTTTCCAACCTTGCTACTGAGGCAAACACTCAAATCCAGGAAATGCAGAGAACCCATGTGAAATATTACACAAGAAGACCTCCCCCAAGAAACATAATTATCAGATTCTCCAAGGTCAAAATGAAAGAAAAAAATATTAAAAGCAGATAGAAAGATGAGCCAGGTAACTTACAAAGGAAACCACATCAGGCCAACAGTAGACATTTCAGTAGAAACTCTAAAAGCCAGAAGACATTGGGGGCCTATGTTCAATGTGAAAGAAAATAAATTCCAAGGAAGAATTTCATATCCAACCAAACTAAGCTTCATAACTGAAGGAGAAATAGGTTTTCATTCAGAGAGCAAATTCTGAGAAAATATATTACCACCAGACCTACCTTACCAGAGGTCCTGAAAGAAGCAGTAAATATGGAAAAGAAAGGCCATTATCAGCCACTACAAAAACACACACTTAAGTACACAGACCAGTAGCAATATAAAGCAACACCCAAACAAATCTGTCTAATAACCAGTCAACAACCTGATGACAGGAACAAATTCACAGATATCAATACTAACCTTGAAAGTAAAGAGGTTAAATGTCCCAATTAAAAAGGACATAGTAATAATCTCGGTAAAGAAACAAGATCTAATGGTATGTTGTCTTAAAGAAACCCATCTCACCTGCAGTAATATTCATACACTCGAAATAAAGGGATGGGGAAAAATCAACCAGGCAAATGGAAAACAGAAAGAAAAGCAGGATTACAATCCTAATTGCAAACAAAATGGACCTTCAACCAACCAACATCAAAAAAAGGCAAAGAAAGGCATTATATAATAGTAAAAGCTTTAATTCAGCAAGAAGACCTAACTATTCCAAATATATATGCACCCAACACAGGAGCACCTTTTTTAATAAAGCAAGTTCTTAGAGACATGCAGGGAGACTGAGATTTCCACACAATAATAGAGAGAGACTTTAACTCCCCACCAACAGTATTACACAGATCATCGAGGCAGAAAATTAACAAAGATAAAAACCTGAACTCAACACTTGACCAAATGGACCTAATAGACAAAACTCTCCACTCAAAACCAACAGAATATACATTCTTTTTATCACTACATGGCACACACTCCAAAATCAACCAAATATTCAGACATAAAGCAATACTCAGCAAATTCAAAAGGACCAAAATCATACCAACCACCCTGTCAGGCCACAACACAATAAAAACTGAAATCAATTCTAAGAAAATTACTCAAAATTATACAATTATATGGAAATTAAACTCCTCCTGAATGACTTTTGGGTAAACAATGAAATTAACACAGAAATCAAGAAGAAGTTCTTTGAAATTAATAAGAGCAAAGATACAACATACCAGAATCTTTGGGACACAGCTAAGGCAATGTTAAGAGGGAAATTTATAGCACTAAACATCCAATCATAAAGTTAGAAAGATCTTCAATTAAAAATCTAACATCACCTCTATAACTAGAGAAGCAAGAGCAAATCAACCCCAAAGCTCACAGAATACAATAAATAACTAAAATCAGATCCAAACTGAAATAAATTGAGACATGAAAAACAGTTTGAAAGATCAACAAATTTAGGAGATTGGTCTTTGAAAAAATTCGTAAGATAGATACAGCACTAACTAGACTTATAAAGAAAAAAACGGAAGCTCCAAATAAGCAGAATTAGAAATAACAAAGGGGATGTTATCAGTGACCACACAGAAATAAAAAGCAAGACCATAAGAGACTACCATAAACACCTCTATGCATACAAACTAAAATATCCTGAAGAAATAGATGAATTCCTGGACACATACACCATCCCAAGACTGAAACAAAAAAGAATTGAAACTCTGAACAGACCAATGTCAAGTTCTGAAATTTACTCAGTAGTAACTAACCTACCAACCAAAAAAAATCCAAAACCAGATAGATTCATAGCTGAATTATATCAGACGTACAAATAAGAGCTGTTACTATCCCTACTGAAGCTATTCCCAAATAATGAGGAGTAGGAGCCTCTTCCCAACTCATTCTATGAGTCCAGCATCATCCTGATACCAAAACCAGACAGAGAAACACCAAAAGCAGCAACAACAGCAAAACACACAAAAAAGCCACATCAGGCCAATGTCTTTGATGAACATAGATGCAAAAATTCTGAACAAAATAATAGCCAACCAAATCAAACAGCACATCAAAAGGCTAATACACCATGGAATACTATGCAGCCTTTAAAAAGAACAAGATTATGTCCTTTGCAGCATCTTGGATAGAGATGGATGCCATTATCAGAAGCAAATTAACACAGGATCAGAAAACCAAATATTGCATAGTCTCAGTTACAAGTGAAAACTAAACAATGAGAAGATATGAATACTAGGAGGGGAACAACAAACACTGGGGTACACTTGAGGATGAAGGGTGAAAGTAGGGACAGGATCAGAAATAATACCTATTGGGTACTATACTTATTACCTGGGTGACAAAATTATATGTATTCCAAACCCCTGTGATCTACAGTTTACCTATATAATAAACCTGGACATGTACCCCTGAACCTAAAAGTTAAAAACATAATCATTAAGAAACAAGAAGACATATGTATGTCATTTCAGCATACATTTAAGACAACATTTCAAACTAGTAAGAAAAATAAAAGACTTTATTAATGATTTGGGGAAATCAATCACCCAAAATTAAAAAAAAAAAAAAAAATAGCGTGAACTCGTTTCAAGTGGCTATTATTATTTGAATTAAATAAAATTTTAGAACAGATTTTGATCTCTGAAATCCACAGACACAAAAATATTATAAAGGCTGAGCTAAGCAACTTATAAAATCCAGACTTCATAAAACAATTGACAGATTTAAATTATAGGATAGAACTTTTTGTCATGAAAGACAGTACAATATAATAAGTAATTTTAACATAAAATATTAATTAGAATTATAATGACAGGAGAGTAAGTAAAATAAGAGAGAAGATCCAAATAAGCTCAATAAGAAATGAAACTGGAGATGTTGCAACTGATACCACAGAAATACAAAAGATCACCCAAGCCTAATATGGACACCTTTACATATGCAAACTAGAAAATCTAGAGGACATGGATAAATTCTTGAAAATATACAACACTTCTAGGTTAAATAAGAATTAGAAATCCTGAACAGACCAACAACAAACGGCAAGATTAAATCAGTAATAAAAATAAATTGCCACCATGAAAAGGTCCAGTATGAGATGGATTGACAGCTGAATTATATTAGACATAAAAGAGATCTTTAAAAAAAAAAAAACCTTATGAAACACTACTGAAAGAAATCATAGACAACACTGGCTTAGGCGGAGAATTTATGACTAAGAACTCAAAAATCAATTCAACAAAAACAAAAATAAATAAATTGGACCTAATAAACTAAAAAATCTTCTGCACAGAGAAAGAAATAACCAATAAACAGACAACCCACAGAGTGAGAGAAAATATTTGCAAACTATGCATTTGAAGAATAACTAATATCAAGACTCTACAAGGAGTTCAAACAAATAATCAAGAAAAAAGCAAATCCCATCAAAAGGTGGGCAAATAACATGAATAGACAATTCTCAGAAGACTATATACAAACAGCCAACAAATGTATAAAAAATACTCACTGATTCCACAGACATACAAACTACCATCAGAGAATACTATAAACCCCTCTACATAAAGAAACTAGAAAATCTAGAAGAAATGGATAAATTCCTGGATACATACACCCTCCCAAGACTAAACCAGGAAGAAGTCTAATCTCTGAATAGACCAATAACAAGTTCAGAAATTGAGGCAGCAATTAATAGTGTACTAACCAAAAAAGCCCAGGACCAGATGGATTCACAAACGAATCCTATCAGTGGTACAAAGAGGAGCTGGTACCATTCCTTCTGAAACTATGCCAAACAATAGAAAAAGAGGAACTCTTCCCTAACTCATTTTATGAAGTCAGCATCATCCTGATACCAAAATTTGGCAGAGACACAACAAAAAAAGAAAATTTCAGGTCAATATTCCTGATGAAAATCAATGTGAAAATCCTGAATAAAATTTTAGCAAATCAAATCCAGCAACAAATAAAAAACGTATCCACCACAATCACGTCTACTTCCTCCCTGAGATGCAAGACTTGTTCAACATATACAAATCAATAAACGTAATCCATCACATAGACAGAAGCAATGACAAAAACCACTTGATTATCTCACTAGATACAGAAAAGGACTTTGATAAAATTCAACACCTCCTCAGGCTAAAAACTCCCAATAAACTAAATATTGATGGAATGTATCTCACAATAATAAGAGCTGTTTATGACAAACCCACAGCCAATATCATACTGAATGGGCAAAAGCTGGAAGCGTTCCCTTTGAAAACTGGCACAAGACAAGGATGCCCTCTCTCACCACATCTATTCAACATAGAATTGGAAGTTCTGGCCAGAGCAATCAGACAAGAGAAAAAAAATAAAGGGCATTCAAATAGGAAAAGAGGAAGTCAAATTTTCTCTGTTTGTAGACTACATGATTATATATTTAGAAAACCCCATTGTCTCAGCCTAAAACTTCCGTAAATTGATAAGCAACTTCATCAACGTCTCAGGATACAAAACGAAAGTGCAAAAATCACAAACATTCCTATACACCAATAATAGACAAGCAGAGAGCCAAATCATGAGTGAACTCCCATTCACGATTTCTACTAAGAGAATAAAATACCTAGGAATACAACTTACAACGGATGTGAAGGACCTCTTCAAGGAAAACTACAAACCACTGTTCAAGGAAATAAGAGAGGACACAAACAAATGGTAAAATATTCCATACTCATGGATAGAAAGAATCAATATCATGAAAATGGCCATCTGCCCGAAGTAATGTATAGATTCAATGCTATCCCCATCAAGCTACCACTGACACTCTTCACAGAATTACAAAAAAACTACTTTAAATTTCATATGCAACCAAAAAAGAGCCCATATAGCCAAGACAATCCTAAGCAAAAAGAACAAAACTGGAGGCATCATGCTACCTGACTTCAAATTATACAAGGCTACAGTAACCAAAACAGCACAGTACTGGTACCAAAACAAATATATAGACCAATGGAACAGAACAGAGGCCTCAGAAATAATGCTATGCATCTACAACCATCTGATCTTTGACAAACCTGACAAAAACAAGCAATGGGAAAGGGATTCCCTATTTAATAAATGGTGTTAGGAAAACTGGCTAGCCATATGCAGAAAACTGAAACTGGACCCCTTCCTTACAGCTAATAGACAAAAATTAACTCAAGATGGATTAAAGACTTAAACGTGACATGTAAAACCCTAAAAACCCTAGAAGAAAACCTAAGCAATACCATTCAGGACATAGGCATGGGCAAAGACTTCAGGACTAAAACACCACAAGAAATGGCAAGAAAAGCAAAATTGACAAATGGAATCTAATTAAACCAAAGAGCTTCTACACAGCAAAAGAGACTATCATCAGAGTGAGCAGACAACCTACTGAATGGGAGAAAATTTTGCAATTTATCCATCTGTCAAAGGGCTGATATCCAGAATCAACACATCTCATTTTTCTATGTTATTCTACACTAATCTACTGCTGTTGTTGTATATTCTTCTATGTGTTTTTTTACATGACTCCATGGCTGAGAAAGTTTATTACATTTATGGAGAGTTGAGAAGAAGAAAAAATAAGAAGTAGTAGGAGGAGAAAGACGGAAAGAAGGAGGATAAGCAGGAAGAAGAAGGGCAGTAGGAGGAAGATGAAAGAAAGGAAGAAAAAGAAAGGGAGCAAGAGGAAGTGGAGACGGAGGAGAAAGTAAATATGAGAATAGCAGTGTAAAAATTAACCAATGTCAATTTTTTTTTTCATTTTGACAAATGTACTATTGTTATGTAAGATATTAATATTCGGCCAATTTTGGTGTCTTTATATGTGAGTCACTGTGAAAAAAGCAGCATTGCATTAGCGGTATATTTGCCAAATTTTCATATCCTGAGCCTAGCCATGAAAAACACCAAACAATATGAGCCTTCCTTCCCACAGAATAAAATGCTACTATTCATTAAAATTGGCACAGTCATGAAATAGAGGGTAAGACAGAAAAACTGTTCCAAATTAAAGGGCAGTAAAGAGATGTGATAATTGAATACAACATTTAATCCTGGATTAGATCCTTGACCAAAAATATAAAATAGGAATTATTGAGACCATTAGCAAAATTTGAATGGAATCTGTAAAATAAATGGCAATGTTTACTAATTTGGAGGTTGCAATGGTGGTATGGTGAAAAAAGTCATTACTTTGGGCAAATGTATACTGTAATAAGTTTGCAGCGTTAGACTTACACTATATTCTTAACTTATTCAGAAAAAGAATAATGCAACATTTTTATCTAACCATATAGTTATTTATTGACAGAGAGAGAGAGAAAGAGAGAGAGCACCCATATCATAAATCATTGACAATTGGTGAGTCTGAGTAAAGAAGATATATACTTTTTGTACTGTTCATATGGCTTTGTTTTAAGTTTGAAATTATTTCAAAAATTGACATCTCAGGTGGTTCTAGTAGATGATTAAAACAAATACATACTTTGATGGAGAGGAGCTGCTGCCCAGTGAGAAAGAAATGATACTAATTAAAAGAGGTGGAAAATGTGTGAAGGCATTAATTAATCTAGACTACTCATTGTTTGAACAGAAGTCTTCTTTATGCAATGAAATTATTGATAATTATCTAATTCATATGCCTTTCCTAATTTTCCAAACAAGTGTGTATTGAAAAAAGACATATTTTACTCGGAATATTTTTTAGAAATATTAATCTTACAAATATTTTATTCATAATTATGCCATCAAGATTAAATAAGACTAAGTTTAAGAAAATGCTATTTCAAATTTCAGTTATACTACTTGCTTTTGACTCATAAATAATCAATTTTTTCTAGGAATATAATTTCACACACAAACCTGTTTATGATATTAATATCAAGTTAATTTTGGGATCTGGAATATTCTTTCATTAAAATAACCAGAATCTCATTACAAAATTTAATTATTCCTGAAACCTTAACACATGAATTTCATTGATAATGAACTTTCATATTTTACCAACTAGTATTAATACTGTGTAACATTACTTTTTATTTCAAATAATTTTCATTGCCTAAGATGAGTCATGTCACTATTACATTCTACAATATTAAAGGCATTTCTGATTAAATAGAAATTCATGATTAAAGATTAGCCACTCACACAGAAGTACTCAAAACGTGAAAATGCATTTGCAGCCTTGGATGGTTATATCTAGGGACAGGACAAAGTTTCCTATAGAATATTTAATTCTAAATTTAAAATTCTATGCCCACTTTGGCAGCATATATACAAAACATTAAAACAATACAAAGATTAGCATGGCTTCTGTGCATGGATGACATGCAAATTTGTGAAGCATTTCATATTTTTCCAGGAAAGAGAGAAAGAGATAAACAGCCTAAAAAGTAATCATTTGGAGTTTCTGTAATTAAAAAACTAATTTAAAAAATCAATTGAAATCTTTATCAATAGACTACACAAACCAGAAGAAAAAAATCTGAGTTTTAACTCTGGTCTTTTGAGTTAATTCAGTATACAAAAAAATAAACAAAATATGTTTTTATAAATAAACAAAGTCTTTGAGAAATATGGGATTATATAAATGACCACACCCACAAATTAATGAGATCCCTGAAAAAGAGAAAGTGAAAGTAAAGAGATTGGAAAACATACTTGAGGGTGTACTTCAAGAAAATTTCCTTAATTTTACTACAGAGATTTACAGCAAGATGCAACAAATCTAGAGAACATCTGTTAGATATTATATGAAACAGCAGCAAGACATATAGTAAATGGATTGACCAAGATCAATGCTGAATAAAAAATGAAAAGGTAACTAGACAAAAATTCAGAATACATCCAAACACCACCAGGCTAACAGGAGATCATTCAGAAGAAACCTTAAAAGCCAGGAGAAACTGGTGGCCTATTTAGAGCATTCTTAAAGGAAAGGAACTCCAACCAAAAATTTCATATCCCACTAAGCTAAGTTTCATAAGGAAAAGAGACACATTTTCCAGGCAAGCAAGCACTAAGAAAATTTGTTACCACTAGGCCAGCCTTACAACAGATCCTTAACGGAGTTCTAAAAACTGAAATAAAAGAACAAGACCTGCTATCGGAAAAACACACTTAAGTACATAATCCACTCACCATATAAATCAACCACAATATAGAAACTACAAACCATCCAAATAACAGCTTAATAGTAAGAGCAAAACCTCTCAAGTCAATATTAACCTTGAATGTAAATGGCCTAAACACCTCACTTAAAAGGCACAGAGTGGCAAGTTGGAATAAAAATAAATAAATAAATAAATAAACCTCTCTGCTGTCTCCTAAAGACCTGTCTCACATGGTCACATGGAAAGACACAAATGGGCTCAAAGTAAAGGGTTGGAGAAAGATTTATTATGCAAATGGAAAATAAAAAAGAGCCAGGGTTGCTATTTTTATAACAAATAAAGCAGACTTTAAACCAACCACAGTGAAAACAGACAAAAATGAGCATTACATGCTGATAAAGGGTTCAATTCATCAAGGATACTTACCTATCCTAAATATATACACATCCATCACTAGAGCAACTATTTTATAAAACTAGTATTTCTAGACCTATAAAAAGACTTTGAAGGAAACACAATAATAGTGGGGGACTTCAACACCACACTTACAGGGTTATATGTAACATCAAGCAAGAACATTAACAAAACAATTATGGAATTAAATTTTACATATGACCAATTAGACCAAATAAAAATCTGCAGAATACTCCACGCATCAACCACAGTATATGCAATCATCTCATCTGCAAACAGTACCTGCACCAAGACTGACCACATGTTCAGCAAATTAAAAGCACTTCTCTATAAATTCAACAAAATCTAAATGACACCAGTCATACTATGAGACTACAATGATACAAACATAGAAATCAATACCAAGAAGATCTCTCAAAATTACACAAATTAATGGAAATTAAACAACTGGTTCCTGAATAACTCCAGGGTGATCATTGAAATAAAGGCAAATATTTTTTTAAAATTTTAATTAATGAAAATAGGGACAGAACTTATAAAAAATGTTTGAGATACAGCTGAGGTAGTATTAAAAGAAAAGTTTAGAGTGTTAAATGTCTACCTCAAATAGTTAGAAAGATCTCAAATTAATGATATAACATCATGTCGAGAGGAACCAAAAAGACAAAAGCTAGCCAAAGAAATAAAATAATTAACATCAGAGCAGAACTAAATAAAATTGAGATCTTCCTCAAATTAATACAAAGTATCAAAAAACCAATAGTTGTTTTTTTAACAATAAAAAATATTGATAGAACACTAGCTACATTAACAAAGACAAAAAAGAGAAGATCCAAATAAGAACAATCAGAAATGACAAAGGTGACCTTACAATGGATACAAAAGAAATAAAAAAGATTCTCAGCAACTGTTATGAACACCTCTATACAAATAAACTAGAAAATCTAGAGGATATTGACATATTCATGGAAACACACAACTTCCGAAGACTGAACCAGTAAGAAATTGAAGCCCAGGACAGACCAATATTGAGTTCTAAAATTTAATCAGTACTATCAAAAAACAAAAACAACACAGACACAAAAATCCTTACAAAATAATAGCAAACCAAATCCAGAAACACATCAAAAAGATAATTCAGTATGATCAAGTCAGCTTCATTCCTGGGATGCAAGGTTGGTTCAACATATGTAAATCAATAAATGTAATTCATCACATAAAAAATTAAAAACAAAATCCGTATAATCAGCCCAATAGATGTGGAAAAAGCTTTTGAGAAAATTCAACATCCTTTTATGATGATAGAAGCCCTCAACCAAGCATTGAAAGAATATAACTCAAAATAATAAGAGTAATCTATGACAAACCCACAACACCATACTGAATGGGCAAAAACCAAAAGCATTACTGTAATAGGCCATCCTTGCATTACTATAAAGAAATATCTGAGACTGGGTAATGTATAAGGAAAAGATGTTTAATTGGCTTACAATTCTGTAGGCTTTACAGAAAACATGGTGCTGGCATCCACTCAGTTTCTGGGGAGACCTCCTGAAGCTTAAAATCATTATAGAAGGTGAAGAGGGAGCAGTCATATAACATGATCAAAATAGGAAAAAAGGAATGGGGGGGGTGGATGGTGCCACACATTTAAGAAAAAAACATTTAATTTTTAAAATTTTCAACGTTTATTTTAAGTTCAGGGACACATGTGCAGGATGTGCAGGCTGTTTACATAGGTAAACATGTGCCATTGTGACTTGCTGCACAGATTATCAATTATGTTCAGGTATTAAGCCCAGCATCCACTAGCTATTCTTCCTGATCTGCTCCCTCCTCCAACCTCCGCCCTCCAGCAGGCACCAATATGCACTGTTCCCTCCTATGTGTCCATTCATTCTTACCATTTAGCTCCCACTTTTAAGTGAGAACATTGAATATTTGTTTTACTGTTCTTGAATAAGTTTGCTAAGAATGATGGCCCCCAGCTCCATCCATGTCCCTGAAAAGGACATGATCTCATTCTTTTATATGTCTGCATAGTATTCCATGGTGTATATGTACCACATTTTTCCTTATCCATTCTATCACTGATGGGCATTTAGGTTAATTCCATGTCTTCACTCTGGTGAATAGTGCTGCAATGAACAAACATGTTCACGTGTCTCTATAATAAACAATTTATATTCCTTTGGTATACACTCAGTAATGGGATTGCTGGATCAAATGGTGTTACTGTCTTTAGGTCTTTGAGGAATCGTCACACAATCATCCACAATTGTTGAACTAATTTGCATTCTCACAGTGTGTAAGTGTTCTTTTTTCTCCACAACCTCACCAGCAATGTTTTTATCTTTTTATTTTTAATAATACCCATTCTGAGAGGTTGATCTTCTAATGGTGTATCTTCCTAAGGTTCTCTGGATTTATTGAATTTGAATGTTGGCCTTGTCTTCCCATTTTGGGGAAGTTCTGGATGATATCCTGAACTATGTTTTCCAACTGATTCTGTTCCCTGCGTCTCTTTCACATACCCCAATCAGTCATAGGTGCAACCTTTTTACATAATTATACAGTCCTCAGAGGTGTTGTTCATTGCTTTTTATTCTTTTTTTTTCTAATCTTGTCTGGCTGTCTTATTTCAGCAAGACAGTCTTCAAACTCTGAGATTCTTTTCTCCTCTTGGTCTATTCGGCTGGTTATTGACACTTGCGGGTGCATTCTGAAGTTCTCATATTATGTTTTTCAGCTCCATCAGGTAATTTATGTTCCTCTATAATTTGGTTATTCTGGTTAACAGCTCCTGTAATATTTCATCATGGTTTTGAGCTTCTTTGTGTTGGGTTAGAACATACTCCTTTAGCTCAGGGAAAGAGTATTTGAACTTATATACCTTTGATCTTTGAGGCTGCTGATCTTTGGATGGGGTTTTGTGGGGTCTTTTGTTTGTTGTTTGTTGTTTTCTGCTTTTTTTTTTTTAATCAGTCAGGCCCGTCTTCAGTAGGGCTTCTGTAGTTTTCTGGGGTTCCATCCAAAACATTATTTGTCTGGTCCCTCCCACACATGGAGGTGTTACCAGTGGAGGCTGCAGAACAGAAAATGTGGCTGCCTGTTCCTTCCCCTGGGAGCTCCATACCAGAGGGGCACAGACCTGATGCAGGTGGGAACGCTCCTGCATAAGATGTCTGCTGGCCCCTGTTTGGGGGGTGGGTTCTCAACAAGTCAGGAGGCATGAGATCAGGGACCCATTTAATGAAGCACTCTAGCCCCAACAAGTGTGCTGAGCTGGGAGGAATGCCCCTCCTCTGGACTGCCAATATTCATCAGAGCCAGCAGCCAGGAAAGACCAAGTTGGCTGGACCCCAGAGACCATGGCTGCCCCGCCCTCCAGTGGCTCTGTCCTAGGGATTTCAGAGTTCTGTCCATAAACCCCTTGCTGCAGATGCTTAAATTCCTGCAGGGAGGCCCCGCCTGGTGAGGAGGAATGGATCCAGCTTCCACCTAAAAAAGCAATCTCGTCACGATTTGCCACAGCTGCTGTGCTGTGCTATGGGGAATTCTTCAAAGTGCAAACCACCAAGTCTCCCGCCTCAGCAGGGGAAAAGGGCTAACTGGAACCGACTTGTTGTCAGCCGCCCCTCCCACCGGGTACTCAGTCGTCTTGGGCAGTCTTCATCCTGCTGATGCTGGCTGCAGCCCAAGCAGCCGCTGAGTATCTGCCCAGCTCCATTCTTGGGACCCAAGGCCCTGGTGGCATGGAGTATCTATCTGACAAAAGTCTAATATCCACAATCTACAAGGAACCTATTTTTTTTAAAAAAAATCTCATTTAAAAGTGAGCAAATGACATGAACAGACATTTCTCAAAATAATACATGTATGCAGTGAAGAAACATATGAAAAAAAAGCTCAACATCTCTGATCATTAGACAAATATAAATCAAAACCACAATGAGATACCATCTCATGCCAGTCAGAGTGGCAATTACTAAAAAGTCAAGAAACAAGAGATGCTGATGAGGCTATGGAGAAATAGGAATGTGTTTATACTGTTGGAGGGAAGGTAAATTAGTTCACCCGTTGTGTAAGACAGTGTGGCAATTTCTCAGAAACCTAAAACCAGAAATATCATTTGACCTAGCAATCTTATTACTGAGTATACTCAAATTAATATTAATTATTCTATTATAAAGATACACACATACACATATGTTCATTGCAGCACTATTTACTATAGCAAAGACATGGAATCAACACAAACGCCTGTCTTATTTTATCAATGATAGAGTGGGTAAAGAAAATGCAGTACATGTACACCACAGAATACTATACAGCCTTAAAAAGGAACAAGATCATGTCCTTTGCAGGGACATGAATGGAGCTGGAAGTCATTATCCTCAGCAAACTATACGGGAACAGAAAACCAACCACTGGATGGTCTCACTTATAAGTGAGAACTGAACAATGTGTACACATAGACACATGGAGGGGAAAAACACCCCAACACACACTGGTGCCTGTCTTGGGGCAGAAGGAGGGAGAGCATCAGGAAAAGTAGCTAATGCATGCGGTCTTAATGCCTAGGTGATGTTTTGATCTGTGCTGCAAATCACCATGGCACAAATTTTCCTATGCAACAAACTTGCACATCCTGTACTTGTACCCCAGAACTCAACATAAAATATGAAAGGGGAATATTCATACACTGTCATTTGGAATTTAAATTAGTTCATCCACTGTGAAACACAGTTTGGAAATTTCTCAAATAAATTAAAACAACTACCATTTGACTCAGCAATCACATTACTGGATATATAGCCAAAGGAAAAAATTTTCCACCAAACAGTCATATGCACTTGCATGTTAATCCCAGCACTATTTATAATAGTAAAGCCATGAAATCAACATAAGTGACCATTAATGATGGATTGCATAAAGAAACTGTGGTACATATACATCATGGAATACTACACAGCCATAAAAAATGAAGTCATGATTTTTGCAGCAACATGAATGAAGATGGGGACCATATATAAATGAAATATATAAATAAAATATATGTAAATAAAAACATATTTATATTTTATAAATTATATATTATATATCATATAATTGTATATATGATATATCACATATGCAATTTCATATATATGATATATATCACATATGTAAAATCTATATATGAAATTGTGTATATATGAATATATATAAAATCATATTTATAATATATATTTCTAAAGATTCAGGTAAACAGACAAAAAAACTATATGTGATGATATATACATAAGGCAATGAATTTGTTAACTAGCATGATTTAATATTCCACATTACAAATGTATAATATCATGACTTTGCAACCCATAAACCTAAAAAATTATGTCAATTAAAAATATAATTATATTTTTAAATACACAGTTATAAATTTAAAAAGGAAAGACCTTGGAACAACTGCTGGCTTATGGTAAAGTTATCCATAAATGTTAACCATTAAGAGTATCAAATTATGGAATCTTCACAACAACCTTGTAAAGTAGATACCAGTATTACCCCCAGTTACAGGTGATTACATGTAGGTTCAGAGAAAGTCTATAACTTGAGTGTGGTCACACACATAGTAGGTAGCAAAAAAATGATTCAAACTTAGGTACATCCAACATTTTTCACTATAACAAACTTCCCCTCCAAAAAATTATTTGACAATCTGTTTAATGCTAAGATGTTTATATCTCAATTTTTTTATTCCAGGGACATTATTTTCATTTTCTATCTCTAGTAACTCCATTGAATTCACACTTCTCACATCCAACATGACTTTCCCTCTAGAGTAATTTTTCTCCAACTTGCCTTAGCAGGTAATTCCTACTTATTATTTTATACATCATATTTTTAAGAGTTGCAAACTTAACTACCCACATTTTTTATTGTTGCTTTTAGACCATTACTCCTTCATTATCTTCCCAAACTCCAAGTTCCTCAGAAACCCGTAAATTCTACCTCAGTCTACTGTTATCCATTCTTCTTACTTGTCTTATATTGACTCCTGGTCTGCCTCTCTCAGTTACTAAAGATCTTAGCAACTGAATCATTGTATTTCTTTCTGCTTTAAAAACTGTCATCATCCCAAATGGTGTCATACCCATATGGATAAAATTATCATCATTCTGGGCAATTGATTTCCTACTTTTTCACCTTAAGTGATCTCCACAGCCAATATCTTGAGCTTCTACATGGCCATGCACCACACCTTTCCATTATCTGAAATTTGATCACATATGAACTCTGATATCTCCTTTCTCATTAAACTCATCACAACTTCCTATCTCTTCACTCTTTTAATTATAATTTAAATTCTCATGTAATGAAAATTACTGAGATAAATCATTAGATTGTTTACCTCTCACTTCAATCTCTTCTCCTTTGCTAACAGTACTTCTTTTATCTTTACTTAATTTCTTATTTTCTTTTTTTTTTTTTTTTTTCAGACTGAGTCTAGCTCTGTTGCCCAAGCTGGAGTGCAGGAGTACAGTGGTGTGATCGCAGTTCACCAGAACTTCTGCTTCCAGGGTTCAAGCAATTCTCCTGCCTCAGCCTCCCAAGTAGCTGGGACTACAGGTGTGCGCCACCATGCCTGGCTAAGTTTTGTATTTTTAGTAGAGATGGGGTTTCACTATGTTGGCCAGGCTGGTCTCGAACTCCTGACCTTGTGATCCACCTGCATCGACCTCCCAAAGTGCTGGGATTACAGGTATGAGCCACCACGCTCGGCCTCTTTACTTAATTTCTTAGCCAGTGTGTTAATTTTCTAAATTCACATTGTTAACAGGGCTGTGTTCCAGCTGGTTGCTCCAGCATATCTTCGTTTCTTTGCTTTTTTCAGTTTCTGCAATCTACCTGCATTATTTAGCTCATGGCAGCTTCCTACATTTTCAAAGCCATCAGTGTAGCAAATTGAAATATTTTTCTCTCTCTGAACTCTGCTTGCCTGGTCATATCTCTTCCTGTGCTTCTTTGGTCATGTTCAGTCTAGATCCCATGGTCCTTTCAGTTTTAGATCAATCTTGTTGTCTTCTCTTCTTTTCTCTTTCTTTTTTCCTTCCCTTCATTTCTCTTCCCTTCCCCACTTCATTCCTTTTTCTTCCATTTCAACACTAAGTTTTCAACTTTGACTTCACATTATCATAAAGTGTTTTGTATAAATACTGTTGTCAGGAGCCTCACTCAGAATCTGTTAAGTCGGAATATCTTGGATGGAGCTAAGGCATCCATACGTTATAAAATCTCTCCAGGTGAATATAATGTGGAATCAAGATTTTGAGCCTCTTCTCTACACTTTCCAGGGGTAATTTTCTTCACTCTTGTTTCTATAATATCATTAGCCATATGTTGATTTCCCATATAGATTTACAACTAAGACCTATCTTCTAAACTTTATGTATTTATACCCAATGCTTACTGGAAATCTCCATTTAGCACTAAAACAGAAGAGGGCAACACTGAGGTTTTTTTTTTTCCCCCAATACCCTAAAGAGGAAAACAAAACTCTTTACAGTCTTTTAAATGAGTATCATATTCTCTGTCTCCAATGCCATTTTTATTTATTTATTTATTTATTTATTTATTTATTTATTTATTTATTTATTATTATACTTTAAGTTCTAGGGTACATGTGCATAACGTGCAGGTTTGTTACATATGTATACTTGTGCCATGTTGCTGTGCTGCACCCATCGACTCGTCAGCACCCATCCACTCGTCATTTACATCAGGTATCACTCCCAATGCAATCCCTCCCCACTCCCCGCTCCCCATGATAGGCCCCGGTGTGTGATGTTCCCCTTCCCGAGTCCAAGTGATCTCATTGTTCAGTTCCCACCTATGAGTGAGAACATGCAGTGTTTGGTTTTCTGTTCTTGCGATAGTTTGCTGAGAATGATGGTTTCCAGCTGCATCCATGTCCCTACAAAGGACACAAACTCATCCTTTTTTATGGCTGCAGAGTATTCCATGGTGTATATGTGCCACATTTTCTTAATCCAGTCTGTCACTGATGGACATTTGGGTTGATTCCAAGTCTTTGCTATTGTGAATAGTGCCGCAATAAACATACGGGTGCATGTGTCTTTATAGCAGCATGATTTATAATCCTTTGGGTATATACCCAGTAATGAGATGGCTGGGTCATATGGTACATCTAGTTCTAGATCTTTGAGGAATCGCCATACTATTTTCCATAATGGTCTAAAACACCAAAAGCAACGGCAGCAAAAGCCAAAATTGACAAATGGGATCTCATTAAACTAAAGAGCTTCTGCACAGCAAAAGAAACTACCATCAGAGTGAACAGGCAACCTACAGAACGGGAGAACATTTTTGCAATCTACTCACCTGACAAAGGGCTAATATCCAGAACTTACAAAGAACTCAAACAAATTTACAAGAAAAAAACAAACAACCCCATCAAAAAGTGGGCAAAGGATATGAACAGACATTTCTCAAAAGAAGATATTCATACAGCCAACAGACACATGAAAAAATGCTCATCATCACTGGCCATCAGAGAAATGCAAATCAAAACCACAATGAGATACCATCTCACACCAGTTAGAATGGCAATCATTAAAAAGTCAGGAAACAACAGGTGCTGGAGAGGATGTGGAGAAATAGGAAGACTTTTACACTGTTGGTGGGATTGTAAACTAGTTCAACCATTATGGAAAACAGTATGGTGATTCCTCAAGGATCTAGAACTAGAAGTACCATATGACCCAGCCATCCCATTACTGGGTATATACCCAAAGGATTATAAATCATGCTGCTCTAAAGACACATGCACACGTATGTTTATTGCGGCACTATTCACAATAGCAAAGACTTGGAATCAACCCAAATGTCCATCAGTGACAGACTGGATTAAGAAAATGTGGCACATATACACCATGGAATACTATGCAGCCATAAAAAAAGGATGAGTTTATGTCCTTTGTAGGGACATGGATGCAGCTGGAAACCATCATTCTCAGCAAACTATCGCAAGAACAGAAAACCAAACACCACATGTTCTCACTCATAGGTGGGAACTGAACAATGAGGTCACTTGGACTCAGGAAGGGGAACATCATACACCGGGGCCTATCATGGGGAGGGGGGAGGGGGTAGGGATTGCATTGGTGTAAATGACGAGTTGATGGGTGCTGACGAGTTGATGGGTGCAGCACACCAACATGGTATAAGTATACATATGTAACAAACCTGCACGTTATGCACATGTACCCTAGAACTTAAAGCATAAGGAATTAAAAAAATAAAATAAAAACAATAATAAAAAATAAAAAGACATACCCAAGCCACACACAAGAAGGGTAATGTAGGCAGACCAGACTAAAGTCTATAAATTCTAGGTTACTGATTTTCCTCATAAGCCATGATGCCTTCCAAATAGCACTAGCTTTTTAAAATTAGAGATTTCTGATATATATTTACTGGGGCTAACAGACAGAATTCTGTAAAAAGTAGAGTTTTAGAAAAAAACAAACAAAACTTTGAACAACAATTCTGTCCATCTTGCAACATTGTGAGGATCCCTGTTTCATTTGGTTGCCAGTTGAGGCAAAATTAAGACCAACAACCACAGGGCAACCATCAGACTGACAGTAAATATAAATAAAGAATGAGATATAAAAACAGAATTATACCAATAAATTAAAGATATTTATTTTAAAATCAAAGTTTCGAATTAATATTCCATATACTTATCACGACCAACTGCCAATACTTTTCTTTCTTAAGCAAGAACTGGAAAGTAATTATTATTGCTTTCACTCCTGGTTTTTAGTTATGAAACTCCAGAATAGTTTCAGTTCATAACTAATTTCAAAATTGCAAATGGAACTTTTAAGTAGAAAATGATTTATCAATATTAGTAAATGAAATGTAACCTTCACATCAGTAATAATTGATGCAGTCTTTGAGATGACACTATGTTTATACATTTTTTTGTTATTACACTTTAAGTTCTGAGTTACATGTGTAGAACGGGCAGTTTTCTTACATAGGTATACATGTGTCATGGTGGATTACTGCACCCATCAACCCGTCACCTACATTAGGTATTTCTTCTAATGTTATCCCTCCCTTAGCCCCCCAGACCGCACAGGCCATGGTGTGTGATGTTCCCCTCCCTGTGTCCATGTATTCTCATTGTTCGAATCCCACTTCTGAGTGAGAACATAGTTAGCGCTTCCTGTTGAATTGATCCCTTTACCATTATGTAATGGCTTTCTATGTCTCTCTTGATCTTTGTTGATTTAAAGTCTGTTATGTCAGAGAACAGGATTGCCACCCTCGCTTTTTTTTTTTTTTTTTTTTTTTTTTTTTTTGCCTTCCATTTGTTTGGTAGATCTTCCTCCATTCTTTTATTTTGACCCTGTGTGTGTCTTTGCATGTGAGGTGGTCCTCCTGAATACAGCACACTGATAGTTCCTGACTCTTTATCCAATTTGCCACTCTGTGTCTTTTATTTGGGGCATTTAGCACATATACATTTAAGGTTAATATTGTTACATATGAATTTGATCCTGTCATTATGAGGCTAACTGGTTATATTGCCCCTTAATTGATACAGTTTCTTCATAGCATCGATGGTCTTTACAATTTGGCATGTTTTTGCAGTGGCTGGTACCGGTTGTTCCTTTCCATATTTAGTGCTTCCTTCAGGGTCTCTTGTAAGGCAGGTCTGGTGATGACAAAATCTCTCAGCATTTGTTTGTCTGTAAAGGATTTTATTTATCCTTCAGTTATGAAGCTTAGTTTGGCTGGATATGAAACTCCGGGTTGAAAATTCTTTTCTATAAGAATGTTGAATATTGGCCCCCACTCCCTTCTGGCTTGTAGAGTTTCTGCCAAGAGATCTGCTCTTAGTCTGATGAGCTTCTCCTTGTGGGTAACCCGACTTTTCTGGCTGCCCTTAACATTTTTTCCTTCATTTCAACCCTGGTGAATCTGACAATTAATTGTCTTGGGGTTGCTCTTCTCAAGGAATATCATTGTGGTGTTCTCTGTATTTCCTGAATTAGAATGTTGGCCTGCCTTGCTAGGTTGGGGAAGTTCTCCTGGATAACATCCTGAAGAGTGTTTTCTAACTTGGTTCTATTCTTCTCATCACTTTCAGGTACACCTATCAGTCGTAGATTTGGTCTTTTCACATAGTCCCATGTTTCTTGGAGGCTTTGTTCCTTTCTTTTCACTTTTTTTCTCTAATCTTGTCTTCTCACTTTATTTCATTAATTTGATCTTCAATCACTGATATCCTTTCTTCTGGTTGATTGAATTGGCTATTGAAGCTTGTGTATGCCTCTCTAAGTTCTCCTACTGTGGTTTCCAGCTCCATCAGGTCATTTAAGCGCTTCTCTACACTGGTTATTCTATTTAGCCATTTGTCTAACATTTTTTTTTAAGGTTTTAGCTTCCTTGCAATAGGTTAGAACATGTTCCTTTAGCTTGGAGAAGTTTGTTATTACCGACCTTCTGAAGCCTACTTCTGTCAACTCGTCAAACTCGTTCTCCATCCAGTTTTGTTCCCCTCCTGGTGAGTAGTTACGTTCCTTTGGAGGAGAAGAGGTGTTCTGGTTTTTGAAATTTTCAGCCTTTCTGCTCTGGTTTCTCCCCATCTTTGTGGTTTTATCTACCCTTGGTCTTTGATGTTGGTGACCTATGGATGGGGTTTTGGTGTTGATGTCCTTTTTGTTGATGTTGCCACTATTCCTTTCTGTTTGTTAGTTTCCCTTCTCACAGACCTTTCCCTTAGCTGCAGGTCTGTTGGAGTTTGCTGGAGGTCCACTCCAGATCCTGTTTGCCTGGGTATCACCAGCAGACACTGCAGAACAGCAAATATTGCTGCCTAATCCTTCCTCTGGAAGCTTCGTCTCAGAGGGGCACCCACCTACATGAGGTGTCTGTTGGCCGCTACTGGGAGGTGTCTCCCAGTCAGGCTACAAGGGGGTCAGAGACCCACTTGAGGAGGCAGTCTTTTCATTATTGGAGCTCGAATGCCATGCTGGGAGAACCACTGCTCTCTTCAGAGCTGTCAGGTAGGGACATTTAACTCTGCAGAAGCTGTCTACTGCTTTTTGTTCAGATATGCCCTACCCCCAGAGGTGGAATCTAGAGAGGCAGTAAACCTTGCTGAGCTGCAGTCGTCTCTGCCCA
Source organism: Mandrillus leucophaeus (assembly GCF_000951045.1). Taxonomy (NCBI): domain Eukaryota; kingdom Metazoa; phylum Chordata; class Mammalia; order Primates; family Cercopithecidae; genus Mandrillus; species Mandrillus leucophaeus. The sequence goes on along the minus strand of NW_012106253.1, from coordinate 2,787,280 downwards.
GTTTGAGGTTCCCTGCTGCTTTGTTTGCACTGCGAGCATAGAACAGCCTACTCAAGCCTCAGCAATGGCGAATGCCCCTTTCCCCATCAAACTTCAGTGTTCCAGTTCAATCTCAGACTGCTGCACTAGCACTGAGCAGGGATCCTTGGGCATGGGACCTGCCAAGCCAGGCACAGGAGGAAATCTCCTGGTTTGCCAGTTGCAAAGACCATGGGAAAAGCACAGTATTTGGACAGGAGTGTACCACTCCTCTAGGTACAGTCACTCACAGCTTCCTTTGACTAGAAAAGGGAAATCCCCCAACCCCTTGCCCTTCCTGGGTGAGGTGATTCCCGACCCTTCTTTGGCTTGCCCTCCATGGGCTGTACCCACTGTCCAACCAGTCCCACTGAGATGAATCAGGTACCTCAGTTGGAAATGCAGAAATCACCCTGCACAGATCTTCTGTGTCAATCTCGCTGGGGGCTGTAGACCAGAGCTGTTCTTATTTGGCCATCTTGGAAGCTGGGCTTTTTCTACTTTTTTAAGTATGAGTGATATTTATTATGTAGCCAGTATAAGAAATTAAAAAATTGCTTCTCATTCAATAAAGGCTTATTTTTTACTCTTATTTATATTATTTACATGATTCAATTTTTATGAAAGGTTCAAAACAAACAAATATATACAAAAACAAAGTAAACTACTTGTTGTCAGGCTGGAGGTAAATATTCTTAATGATGATAAAATAGTCACAGAGTTTATTTTTTGAGTTATGAATATGTTCTAAAATTAGACTGTAGCGATGGTCATGAAACTTTGTGAATATACTAAAATCCATTGACTTGGACACTTACAACAAGTGAATTTTATCTTATAAGTTATATCTCAATAAAGCTGTTTGAGGAAAAAAAAAAACTATTGTTATCAGAACTGTTTTTTTCCTAGAGATATAAGCATATAAATTAATAGAATGCAACAGAGTCCAAAAATAAGTATGTCTGTCTATCTATCTATCTATCTACCTACCTACCTACCTATCTAGCTACCTACCAATCACTCTTCTGGGTATGAATCTAAAGGAAACAAAATCAGCACCTCATAGAAATAACCGTGCTCCCATGTTCATTACAGCATTATTCACAATAGCCAATATGAAAACATCCTTAGTGTCTGTGGAATTATGACTGGATAAAGGTATTGTGTTATACATACAATTGAATATTGTTCAAATTTTTAAAGGTAGATCCTGCCATTTGTGGCAACAGAGATGAACCTGGAGGACATTATGCTAAGTTAGATAAACTAGACACAGAAAAAAAAATACTACTTGATCTACTTGATTTCTCCATGTAGAATTTTAAAATAATCTAATAGAGAGTAGGATTGTTGTTATCACAGGTACAGAGAAAATGGGGAGGTGCACATCATAGGGTATAAAGCTTCAGTTACGTAGCATAAGTCTATACAGATAAAATACAGCATGAGGACTATAGTAAATACTACTGTATATTGATAATTTGCAAAAAAGAATAGGTTTTACATTCTTTTACCTTACAGAAGAAAATGACTATATGAGATAATGATTATGTTAACTGACTTGACTGCAGCAATCAAAATGGTTTAAATGCCACTCTAAATGGCAGTCCCTAATCCTTGCAAAACAGTTCAGGTTTTATCTAAAAAGGTAGTCTTTTCTATTTGTCAAAAGAACAGTTTATGTTTTCAACAATTTTTAGATCCAGACGTTGTCTAGGATTTCCTCAAACCAAGATGGTTTTATTTTCAATAATTTAGAGATTTTTGCTGCAGTCTGTTAAAATAAAAACTTCAGCCAAATTAAATTTAAAGGAGTTTACTTGAGCAATAAACGATTTGTAAATCAGGCAGCTCCCAGAATCACAGCAGATTCAGAGAGACTCCAGGGATGCCTCGTAGTCAACAAATTTATCAACAAAAAAAGGGAAGTGATGTACAGAAATTGGAAGTGAGGTACAGAAATAGCTGGATTGTTGGTTACAAGTTGGTGTTTGCCTTGTTTGAATACAGTTCGAACACTCAGCAGTGTATGAGTGGTTACTGTATGGCTGCTGGGATTGGCCAAGAATGAGATATTGTTACAATCACATACTCCCAAGTTAGGTTTTCAATCTTGTGTACCTATTAAATTAGGATACAGATGATAGCCCACAAAGTATGGAGTCCTTCTCAGGCCATATTTAAGACGCTTTAACAATTTCCCCCTTTTGGTCATCTTCTAGATTTTGAGAGATTGACCAAAACATTAGTCATTGATGTCAATATTACTATTGGTATTGAAACCCACTGGGAAACAATAAAACAGTCAGTTTTGCAAAAGCAGGAACGAAGACTGAGTAGAGGTACCTCCTTATGCTTGAATGTTCTTTTTACAGGAGCAAAACAAAACCTGGTCAGTTCTAGGACCTATGTGTTTCCTTAAAATCTTAATTTGATTATGTTACATTTAGCAAAAATGATTCTATTTTTTTGCTTGTTTGTTTAGTCTGTTGGTACCTAGTGCATGAGGTCAGTCCAAAACAATGACCTCCCATAATTTTGTTTTTTAAAAAATCCCTATTTTTAGTAAAGTCCTCACTTTAGTGACAGTATGACAAAACTTAGGGCCTTAGCGCCACTCTCAGTTACCATTATTTTGGATTTCCTGTCTCAGCATGTCATTCATAGGTTACAGTGTCCACATAATCTCACATTTCTTTCAGCTCTTGTTATTCCAGTTGAGAGATTATTTTACTTTCTAGACATGGCTGCATGCAAACATTTAAAATATTTGAGAGAATACAGTGCACCAGGGAGACTATTATTATGATTATTCAGATAATAATATCAAGAGTATGGAGTATGCTGCTAATCCAGAATCCCCATAAACCAAACCACATAAATTCAAATAGATCAAAGAATGAGCTAGGTAAAGAGTTTACTCACTTAACTAAGCAGTCTTTTCATTAATTCCCTAGAACTGAATCCCTATAATACCCCGTGTTTTCTCCATAAGCCATAAGTGCTCATAGCTGCACAGATACTGCTATTTAGCCAGTAAGTAATCTATAACAATTCAATTATTTAGCATAGCTTTCACAAGAGAATGTAGAGTCTGCTGTGTAACCATAGCCTTTACAGTAGAATCTGCTGTAGAGCCTATCATGAGGGATACAGTTATAACCATTGCCCGTTTTACTCCAAATCATAGAAAAATGTCCGAATAAATGATGCCCTTATAGAAGAATGAATGCTTCCTGGTAATGTTCAATTTGACCCATAATGTAGGTTAAAAGGAGTGAACTAATCTTCTGTTTCTGATTGACTGCAAGGCAACGTATGTAACATTAAAGTTTCTCACCTATTTTGAGCCTTCTTATTTTATCTATCAAAGAATAAAGTTATCAATGTATAAAGCTGGCTGCAAAATCCTTCCCAAATAAAAGTATGCCCAGTAAGTGTAAATAACAGACCCCCTCTTCACTTCTGTTGTCTACAGAGGCATAAGCAAGGAAAAATATTTAGAGATAAGAGTTTCATGACAGTAGAGAAGTCTTGATCTAACATCTTGGGAAAAGCTGTTCACATCAGGGATGTCATCTTCTTCTGGGGAGAAATTTCCCTGATTAGCTTGACCTTAAGAGTTCCAATGGGTGTACAGTTCCAAGAGTGTGGAGAGAGCCTTCTCAGTTGTGAGATTATGAAACAAGGTTCAAGGTCCCAAAGTTTTGTTGCAGTGTGGATGGCAAGGGCAGTCTTTCTCTGATGTTCGCAGGAGATCCAATCTTCAGGTTCTAGATTGTGAAGGGGTTGACTGTGCTCAGAGTTTTTTTACCTGAAGAAAATACACCGAGGCATAATAATTAACTGTAATATCATCACCCCTCCTGCATGGGAAAGCTTTTATACAATCAGAAAACAGGCATTGAAAATGATAATTTCATGTAATCTCTTTATAAATGTTTAAATGGCCTATCAGGTAGCCAAATATACCTGGAGCTTTGATATTGATTTGACAAACTAAAAATTGGTTATAAACTATTTTAGCAATTTATAAGTTACCACACCAATATATTTAATTTGGATAATTTTATCTTTTCCATAATGAGACATGGAATGCAGAACTTTTAATAACATATGTTTGAAGGACTCAAGAAGAACAAGGTGGCTAGCCTGGTTCTCCAGGGCTCTATGCTTAGTTAACTTTAGACTTATATCCCCTTGAATACCAGTTGTTTTTCCAATTGAGATGCATAGTGCTGATAACTGATGGGTTATCATAGGTAATTTGACTTAGACCATGGAGTTCATTCAAATTTTATATCTAAACAATTTCAGTATTGGCTGATTTAGCATGCAAACCTGGAAAAGTATTTCTTTTGCATTCAATTAATTTTTGTTCTACTTGGGTTAGCAGTTTTATAACCCAGGCAGTCTTTTCATTAAAGTTTCAGAAATTCTTACCTGGTTCAAATGATGTGATTCTAAAGTTATGAGAAACCTGTACTTAAGAGTGCTTTTCAGGGCCCTGTCTATCCTTTCATGAACCTCTTAAAAGACATATTCTAGGATTCTTGGTGCTTGTGAAGTTTTCAGAAACTGCATCAACATTAAACAAATAAGTTAATGTTCAGATGACTTGAAATTGTAATAGATAAAGACAAAATTGACAAGAAAATTTGGTTATTTCTGTAGTCTGCAATAACTTAACACAATAAACATAGTTATGATTCATAGCATATACTTAGAAATATTAGAATTTTAGAAACCCCATACTATTTTGAAACATGTATTAATATTATTCCACTAAAATATAACCTGAAGAAGGGTAAACATTATCTTTTATTTTGACAATGTTTCCCATGTAACTAAACATGTCAAATAATTCTGTTTACCTATCTTTTGGATGCCTTGGGGATCCTCTGTAGCATTTCAAAGTTAGAGGTCAAAAAACACAATTAGGAAGCTGAAATTTGATTTTGGGAAGCCTATCAAACATGTTAAAGATTTAAAACTTGATATTATGAAATAGAATTCCAGTTTACCATAAGTCATTCATTTAGCCAAAATTATGTCTCGAAAATTATTTTAATGGTGAAAACATTTACTCATTGATAGAAAGAACACATCTTTCCAAAAAATCTGTCTCTTGTTCCCCCCATCCCTTTCTTTGTTAGTTTATTCAAAAGCCAAACAAAAATCTTTTATTATCTTTCAATACTACATAAAAATCTTGTTCAAGAGACAAAGCCAAATTTCACCCTTGCATTAGTGTCCTATTAATGTCAACCCCAATTTTTAACAAAACCTTATAGACAAATCTATCCAATTATAATCAGTTTGATCTTAAAGTGAGATTCTCATACACGTTTTCTATCCCTTTACAATTTTTTGTTAAAAAGCAGATCAGCTTTCAAGGGAAACCCTGTTGTGCTTTTATTCCAAAGTTCAATTTCAACTGAATAACACCCTTTTAACTTTAATTAATATGTTCACACACAAAATTTATTTTACAAGATTAATTTTTACAAACCTTATACAACTGGTTCAAACCATTAGCTTTGTCTTATCTAATTACAAATACTCCTTTAACCTGCTAAGCTAGGCAAAAATTTACATTTCCATGCTTTTTACAATTTTTTAACTAAAAACACGTTTTAGTTTTCTTACACACCTTGTGTGTAAAACTGATTTTTTTTTTTTTCTGTAGTTTCAATTGCATGTGATAATGGTAACTCTCAGCAATTTTTAGTTTTGGTGAAAAACCTTGTAAGTTATTTTAACTATGTAGTAGGTGTGGACCATAGGTCACCAGAAAGATAAGGTTCAACTCTTTCCAGCATAGCTAGAAGGGTGGCTAACTCCAACTATCTCCTGGCCTTACCTAGCTGTAAAGCGGGCCAGGTGAACAATTTTCAAAAATTGACATTAAAGCATTTAGTAAACCTAATATCAGACCTGCCTAATTTAGACCAAGTGTCTTTATTTTTACCAATAATCTTTAAAGCTCTTTTTATTTTCCAAAAATCACTAAAGCCACAAGAAATAAAAGACAAAACAGTTTTATGTTCTTTTGAATTTTTTATTTAAGTGCTTATTTTTCTTTAAACGAATTAATTAGAGCTCTGTAACATAAACACTCACATACAACACATATATAACTATGAACCAGAGAGACAGACGATTCAGTAGTTGTAAGATTTTTTATTTGACAGTTTTTAAGTTTTTGTTGTTTGTTTGTTTTTATTTGATTACTGGCATTTGGGTGGAGTCCCTGGAGGAACAGGGCCAGGAAAGCGTGCAGTTTCTACAACTTAATAAGCAGGCACATCTGGAAGACAAAAACAGATCTCCAAAATTAAGGGTCTCATTTTTACAACAGATCTTAGATACTCCTAAAAAAGGAAAATGCTATGGCAGAAGACAGTGAAATGCTTTTACCATGCATTTTATTGCATGGCAACCCAAAACCAATGAGCCGATTTTGAGATCAGCCCATCCCCTATAGGAGTCTTATTTAGCAGTGGGGGATGGGAATGATGTCATAACTTCAAGGTGACTAAAAGAATGCTTTTCTGATCCAAATGTGCAAAGACCCTCTCAGGTCTTTGCACTTGGGTCTTTTCCATTATCCATTTCTTTTCTTTTTTTTTTTTTTT